>NW_027508855.1:17655000-18067500 GCF_051911475.1 Siphateles boraxobius | reverse complement strand
GCAATACGAAGTCCCTTTACGGTTTTTGATCTTGCTACATGCTCAAACGCTGTACATGCTAAGAAATTATTATTCTTCTGTGGCCAGGGAAGATACCCTTTTCTTAGAATAAATGAATAATCAAAAGAGTTCGTTGGACGAACTGATTAATTGATTGTAATATTAATTTAGCCATGTCAAGTTAATCCAATTAACTGACCCAAATATTCATAATTAATTATAACAAGTTATTATTGATTATTAATATTTCCTTACAAGTTTATTAATAAGTTCCTTACAAGTAATAACATCCACAATTTTTTTTCTCATTCTTGACTCAATATTTGATCAGACTGTGAATGTACATTATGTATATTTTTATATAAAAAATATGATATCATATAAGTGTGTGTGTGTGTGTGTGTGTGTGTGTGTGTGTGTGTGTGTGTGTGTGTGTGTGTGTGTGTGTGTGTGTGTGTGTGTGTGTGTGTGTGTGTGTGTGTGTGTGTGTGTGTGTCAAAAAATGCACAAATGTAAAAAAAATACATTTTAGATAATAAAACAACAGATTTAGGGTTGAATAATTAAGTCAGATGACTTTGTGGTTGTTATTTGGTTAATGTGATTCTCTAAACCTGTCTGAACTTGACAACTTCATACATCAAACAAATGTAAACAAAACATTCAGAAAAATGATTAAGAAAAGTGAAGAGAAAAGATCCTGCAGCATACCGAGACAAGACTCTTTATTTGATATTTTGTTTTTATATATATATATATATATATATACATATATATATATATATATATATATATAATGTATGTATTATATATGTAGTATAATGCATATGTAGTATGCAGTAAGCAATATGCTAGTACTCCACTGTAAACAGCCAAAGCCACACGCAGTTCTAACACACACACACACACACACACACACACAGATCCAGCTCATTTCTACTGTACAGACAGACATTCGCTCATTAAATCCTCAGCAGGTCTGGCTGTGTCGTCCAGCAGCTTAAATTTAGTGAGGCACGAAGTGAATGTTGATGGACAGGGACACAGAAGTTTGGATCTTGTGTGGCCAACAAAAACACACACATTCATACCCACACGTACTGTACCACCCTGATTCTCTGCCACACAACTGCGCTCTGTCAATCTCTCCGGCCGAATTACAAGCCCCCGGAGACAGAGTGTTATGGCAACGGCAGCCATAGAAACCGAAAGGACCACCATTCAGTCCTGAATCTGGATACTGATGAAATATTCCACCGTGATACACGCACACACAGCTTCACAAAAACACACACAGCCACACGCACAAATGTCAGAAAAGACGTTCGTACAGTTTTAAATTAATAAAACAACAGATTTAGGGGTTGAATAATTAAGTTAGATGATTTTGTGTTCGTTTGTGGTTAATGTGATTCTCTACACCTGTGTGAACTTCATACATCCAAAAAATGTGCATTCAAATGCATTGAGACTTCAGAAAAATGATTAAGAAAAGTGAAGAGAAACGATCCTGCAGGATTTGAGACAAGCAGATACAGACTCCTTGTTTGATATTTTGTTATATTATGCAGCGACATTCAGACTTTTGTTGGAGTCAAAATATTTTTGGGTCACTGCATTACCTAAAACATTATACAGTAGGTGTGGAGGTCAAGGAAAGACACTTTGAAAAAACAAAACAAAAAAAACAACCTCAATATTTTAGGTGAAATGCAACATAGTATTTAATAATAATACATTATATTTACATTTCAATGAATTAATTAACATAAATGAGTTATTTTATTGGTGCGTTTAACTGCATTGATAAACATTAATTAAAATCAATAATTTAATCATGTAAAGTCCTCATGAAATCAAAATTGACTATTCTTATTATTTATGTAATATTATTAATGATTTATCCATACATATAAAATGTATAATTTAAGTAATAATTTAAATTCTTAATCTTTAATCAAAATAACTTCCCCTCTCTCTTGCAGAGTCTTCTCTTCTCTGATGATGTGTTAACCGGCGTGAGGGCGGGGCAACCTGTCACTCACATGAGATCCACCAATGGCAAACCACAACCATACTATCAATTCCCCATGACAATATCAAGTCCCGCCCTACATTTTTTCTCGTTTAAGAAGCAGTATTACTCAGATATACATCACAATAGGGAAAAAAAGATGATCGCAACTTTAATTTGACTTTAGATGTCTCTTTATATTTCAATTTGAAATTTACTGTAATTTTCAATTTAAAACACCAAACAAACATGTCCTGTTACAGTACTCTGCTGATATCAGATGGTAATGCCATCCATGTACTTACTGTATATACTGTATGTATTTTTTTTCTAACGTGTGCAAAGTACCATAGAAGGGCAGTACATCAGCACTTTTGGTACTTTATTGTTAATGAAATTGATAATCCTTCATATACAGTAAGAATGAGAGACATCTGTAGACCAATCCTAGCACATTGGTCATCAGCAGAAAAAAAGTGTTGGAGGAAGAAGGAAAAGATAACTCATGGTGAGAGCAGGGTATAGCAGCGAAGGATTACACAAACAAACACACGGGAACGACAGAAAACAGACACATCTTCACATCTCCCGTCTCCCTAGTTATAAGACCGATCGTTACGGCTCTCAGCCAATCAGATTCATTACAGAGCAAATAATCCAATCAGACTGGAGCAGCACAGCAAGCTAATCGAATGAGAGAGGAGCGATAACAAAACACACAGGAAGTTTGCCATCACACACATCCATGAGCAAAGGACGGGATGAAATCTGTCTTACTGTAAACATGCACATAGTGATAATCTG
Organism: Siphateles boraxobius; assembly: GCF_051911475.1. Lineage (NCBI taxonomy): Eukaryota > Metazoa > Chordata > Actinopteri > Cypriniformes > Leuciscidae > Siphateles > Siphateles boraxobius. The sequence goes on along the minus strand of NW_027508855.1, from coordinate 18,064,682 downwards.
AGGCCATTTATCACATATACACTTCCGTTAAAAGAATTGGGGTTGGTAAGATTTTTTATGTTTTTGAAAGAAGTCTCTTATGCTCACCAAGGCTGCATTCATTGGATCAAAAATACAGTAAACAGTGATATTGTGAAATATTATTACAAATTTACAATGGATTTTAAAAAAGGACAGTTCAAGTCCTTGATTCTGATTGGTTGAGCCGCGTTGCTCTACAAACATACACCTGTGACCTCATGACGTCAGTATTACTGATCCACTGCATCTGTGTGTTTAAATAAATATTCAAATAAATATTTGTATGAACTAACCGTTATACAAAAGCAATGAGTCCTGTGAAGCCGTGGTTTACAGTGATTTTAGAACAGCTAAGGGGGTTTTAAGCAATAAATAAATTCTTGCTTTAATTTTTTTCCTGTGATCAAAGCTGAATTTTCAGCATCATTACTCCAGTCTTCAGTCACATGATCCTTCAGAAATCATTCTAATATGATGATTTGCTGCTCAAGAAACATTCCTTATTATTATCAATGTTAAAAAACAACTGTGCTGCCTAATATTAACTGCTTTAATTGTGCTGCTTAATAAATGGAGTTTACTTTCTGCATGGTTTTAATATGTAACTATAAAATGTTTTTGCATTACAACTTCTCTGAAATGTTTGCTTATATATGCAAATGAGGCATTATCTAATTCAACATGCACTCATTTCATTCATTTCCAGAACAGATATAGCCAGGTTCAAAGTTCTTGTTTCAATTGGTTGACATATTAGGTTTGTGCACAGGAGATTTTGGAGATCTCTTTTTATCACTTCATAGTCCATAAATCAGAACCTGTTTTTAGATTATATAAATCATGTGAATGATAGAACAAACCCTTCAGAATCTGAATAATATAGATAGGAGTAAAATAAGTGTTGAAGTGGAGATTTCTGCCTCAGTGCAGGAGAAAAATACTTTTTTTTTGGTCCTGAGACTTCCACAGAAGATGTATACGACACGTTTTAATATTTAGACCACTTCTACTATTGATTTGCTGTCAGGATGTGAAGAAAGTTTCAACCAGTATAACAAAAAGTGTTTACACACACAATTAAAAGAGATGTTAAGACCGTGAAGATCCCACTGTCTGCAAACTCTTATATTATATGCTGAGAAGAGTGAATCAGTGCTGTCCTCTAGTGGGAAAACATGATCATAAACTGACCCTATTCATATATGACTGAAACATATTCCTGTTACTGTGCACATTTAATCTTTCTCCGTCTCTTAAACCAAAGTCATGTGAATGGGGGAAATACAATAAGTAAGGGATAATGTAGAGCGAGGCGGTTGTTATAGTGAATACATACAACCCCGACGCGAAGCGTTATTGTTATTGCGTTATTGTTTCTTCAATAATAAGGAAGTACCAAATAAATAAATATTTGACACAAATAGTGATTTAAAAAGGAGTTTATTGATTAAAAAAAGATTGTATAGCTTCCGCTAAAGAAAATAGTCCGTTCCGTCTCTACTGTTAGGATCCATGGCAACGTTCTGTTTTTCATGGCAACGGTGTTCAACCAAACCAAGCCATGTAATAACCAATTATATCATATAATTTCTGATCAAATATGTTGCTTCACAACATTACAGAAGTACAGAAGAAATGCGTTAAGCTGTTTTGCCTAGAACTGTGAATAAAACTTTATGACGACACTATAACAATGACACCATAACCACCACTGGATCTTTGTGGGGTGTTAATTAATTTAAAAGACCCACTTTCATTTTCAATAAATTATGTAACTGATCAGTTAAATATCATTAACAATATCAATAACATCTGTTGTGCTAAATGATCCAATGACCTTTACTCGAGGATCTTACAGTGAACAGAACTGACTGGGATTGAATTTCAGGATATGATGTATTTTAATGCCGCAACAGAGGGAAAAGCAGAAAGAAATAGATAAAAACAGAGACACAAAGGAGGAGAAAATACACGGCAGGAAATACAGGCCACTTTATTCTAATTTGGCTGTATAAGGAAAACTCATTGAGGAAGGAATTAAAAGATAAATGAAAATAAATTGTACATTTTCAAGCATGAAATGAAATTCAGCAGTGTTTAAAATAATGTTCTGGGTCTAAAACTTTGTTGCAAGCATCTGTGACATGCTTAACAGAAAACAAAATTCTATTTTCTAAAAAATAAATTATATTTACAGTAACGCACTCACAAGAGAAGTCAATAGGGCACCAAATAACAATTTTGAAAATATAACAACATGCTAACATGAGAGTAGTGTCATAAAATTGCATTTAGAACGTGTGTCATGAGCATGCAATTAGGATACATTCTGTTAAGAAGAAGAAGAATTTTAATCAAAATAATAAAGCAATAATAAAGAACTAAAACAATTAAGCATTTTCACACAAAAAATGAGCCTCACATAATTTCACCGTAGAACATCTTTCCTTATAGACGTCCATAAGTGCATTTCTGTAAATGCCGAGTTTGATTTGTTTTAACTAACAGATGAGGTGAAATTATTTTCAGTGTTAATCAACAGATGTTGTACAGTATATGGAGTTGAACTAGTTTGGTACCCAGAACGTTCCTTTATATAGAAACCAAAAGACCAAAAGCTGAAACATCACAGAAACTGATCCAAGCCACGCGTGTAATACAATACTGTAGAGCAACTAATAAACTTCACTAAATCCACGAGAACTGAGTTGGAGATGCATGTTGAATCTTCACACGCTGCCTCAAATCTACACACACACACACACACATTATAGAGCTCATGTTTTAAAGTTTTTCTGATAAAGCTTCACTCACAGTTTCTCTTCAGATTAGAAGCATCCCACACAGAACTTCTCTCACACACACACACACACACACACACACACACACACACAGGCACGCGCGCAAGCACACACACACACACACACACACACACACACACACATCTACAACAGGCTGAGGACGTTAAGGGTTCGGGCAGACACTCCATGGTGCCAGTCTCTGAGCTTATGATATTTGGGTCCAATCTCAGGATTAATCTTCACAACCCTGTATACAGGGAATGAACAAGAGAGAGAAAAACAGAAACAGGAAGACAGTATGAAAAGCTCTAGTGGATGTCAACGGCACTCTGATAAACCATGCAGACAGAAAACGCCACTGCAAACACATTAAAGTCAACACTAAATCAAAATTGATAAGTACTAACAACCTGTCACTCACATGAGATCCACCAATAGCAAACCACAAGCATCCAACCATCCAATCAAATTCCCCATGGACAAAATCAAGCCCCGCCCTACTTCCATTTCATGCAGACTTCACTTCAAACTCACTTCTGTAACTCATTCCCAAACCTATAATCTGCCTCAATATCTTACTCTAACAAGCATAAAAGATACACAGCACACACTGTATTATAATTACTATAATACTCTCAATATTGCTTATATGTGGGAGTGCAAAATAATAATCTCATGCCAGTTTCTAAATTGTTACACAAATTGTAGCTTTGACTGCATTCATCGAGCTCAACCATAAAACCCTGATTTGAATATTTTGTATTGATCTTTACTGAGATCAATTAAAGATCTATTTTGACTATGAGAACATGTTTATTAGTAAGTACAAAATAACTTTTATTTATTTTTTATTTTATACATTTTGTCTATTTAATCTGACACTATAATGCATACTGTATCATATTTGAAATACAAATTTCTAAGGTCTCTAAATTATCAAAACTTTTCTGAAAACCGTGTTGAACACCATGTACATGCCTTCTAACACCTTTTTAGCTTTTTTAAGTATTAGGGCTTTTAGTATAATTGTAAAAACATCTCCCTTCAGCTCGTTGTTCTCGTGTCTTTTTACTGAGAAATATTTACTGATTTTTATAAATTAAACATAAGAATAACTTTTATATTATTATTCATATTTCAATTAATAATATTTCAACACTAACTGGACTAAAGCAACTTAGGTTTACTTGATTATGCATACATCTTGTTTTATAAAAGGCCTTTTAAAATGTGAATATCAAATATGATCCATCAGACTTTTGGGGAACGTTTATTTGTTCACCTCTCAATTATTATTGTATTGCATTATATGTTTAAAAACTAATGAGCTTTGATCATAAAACTAAGCATTTAAATATCATCTTACAAACACATATTATTGGGAGATACATAGTGACAACTGATATTTATATTCATTTTATGTAAGAAGTAGGCTACGTATCTTTTACTTATAGTGTGTTATATATATTTTGTTCATATAAATATCAGCAAATTACATATTTTTGCTCAGTTTGGGCCTCTGAAGAAATAGTTGGTGTTTTTTCTCTTTGAGTATGATCTCCATGTTCTCACTATATCGTACTACATGAGCCATAAAAGCCTATATATCAAATATGGTACTCTACAAAAAAAAGAAACACATGCAATGATTTTTGTTTTAAAAAAATATAATTTATATAGATTTAATAAACTGTTCAATTTTTAAAAAAAATCGGACTATTATTTCATAAAGCTTTGCAGGGTTAAATATTTAATGTTTAATGGTTATTACAAAAAAATTACTAAATCACACAAATAGTCTAGTAAAGGTTGCAAAATCACAAACCGAAACAGAAAGTAAATTAAAACAGCTCATGTAAAATTTAGTTTGACCTTCTGAGGTTGAAGATCAACATTTTCTAAATGTCTTTTCAGTGTCGAGAAATAAAGAAAAACACTATTTTGTGCTTTATTTGTGAACTGCACATGCTGGTTAACTGGAGCCAGAGCTTTAACACAAACACCAGAAAATGGCTAAATCACACAGGTCAATAACAGCACACAAACGGTACAGCGACAATAAACAAATCAACATCACAATAACAAAAACACAAGCAAACACAGCTGGCAGGAAGAGGACTTACTTTGTTGTCTTCTTCGCTGATTCAGCCTCCTGTGAGGGCTCTGATACGGATAAACATGACAGAAAACATTCATTATGACATGCTTTCATGTGATAGATAGTGGAATGGCTAAAGTAAAGACAGTCACATTCTCTTACTTCCTCCCATTCGCTGAAATTCAATTTAAAACATCAAAGTTTCCATTTAAAATCCCAATTTCAATCTTAATCTCAGAATCAGTATTGAAGGTTTTGCACACAATGGGCCTCATTCATGAAACATGTGCAGAACAAATGTCTGTGTAAATGGTTTGTAAAACCATTGTTACGCATACTGGAAAATTGAATTCAATTGGGAAATTTTATCTAAGAATGTTTTTATGAACGATTTACACAGAAATGCATTCTGCCAGTTTATTATGAGAACCAACATTTTATTTAGGACCAAAATTTATATAATGCATGATGCATTATATAAATTTTGGTCCTAAATAAAATGTTGGTCCTCATAATATATATATATATATATATATATATATATATATATATATATATATATATATATATATATATATATATATATATATATAATGAGGGCAATAATAATAAAATAATAATATATAATATATAATGAGCTCTGAGGGCATATTTTTTCTAACATAAAAGTGTGTTGCTCTTTTATATGGAACAATTAAATTCAATCAATACATTACTAATTTCTACATCTAAATAATTAAATTACATAAGTGAACCTAGAATAGCAATTATAAAGAAATAAATCACATGTTGCAACTAAAAGAAACTACAAAAAGGAACAAAATAATAAAATAAGATAATAAAATAAATATCTTTCCACTCTCACCAAGTTCAGATTCAGTGCCAGTGATTTGGGCAAGGATCCGGAAGGATCGGGACTGTGAAGTTCCTGTCCGCGGACGCCAGTCCTCTGTGTCCTCCATGATGCGTTTCCTGCTGGCATCACCGTGAGTTGGGACGTGGTAAAACTCAATGTCGGTCTCTGTGATAGGCTTACGAGGAAGTCTACACACACACACACACACACACACACACACAAAGAGAGATACTGACTGTCAGTCTTGTGTACATGTAATCATGCTGCACATCAAATGCACAAATTAAGCAACTGAGTATTTGAGTAACAAGAACACTGCTGCTTATCCCCCCTTACCTGTAAACTACAGGCTTTCTGAACGAGGACGGAGGCATAAGAAAAGGAATAAGGAAGTTAAAACATTGTAATCATTCTCTATCAGAGGAGTTTTACACACATTACAGATGTACTCACTTAGACACAGCTGGAGGACCACTATGAAGAATAAAATAAAAAATTGTCATCACATAACTGACAGCATTTGATTCAAATATTCAAAAATGTATGATAACCATAGCTTCTGCATAATACTGCGTTGTTACTAGTCTACTGTAAAATCACAATTAGTAGAGTCTTAAAAAAAACGTTCACATTTTTCTGTAATTACTAATATCAAGTACATTTACACAGCTTTACTGTAGTGTAACTGTAGTAATGAACTCAAGTTGAGGAAATGAAAGTTAGAATATCTGCACTCGACCAGTAGATGGCGCTGCTGCACATGGAACAAAACATAATTAATATTAAGTATTAAAATGAAACTTTTGCAATTAATATCACACATTAATATTAATATCAAGTACAACGATGGTATTTTGGCCAACTGTGTGGTTACCAAAGGTAATCTTTGTAATGTAACTTGAATTTAAAAAGCACTCATTTAGTTAAAAACTTATTTTAAGACTGAATCAGGTAAATAGATAATTTTAAACAGAAAGAAGACTTTTTTTACTTCAAAATCTTCCAAGAAAATGAAACAACTTAAGCAATGAAAGTTAGAAATTCACTATACCAGTAGACGCACATGGAAAGAAACACATGCAACAGGCTCATAATTAATAGTCTTGAGAAGTATTTAAAAAAATGTATATCAAGTACATTTCTACAGTTTTACTGTAGTGTAATGGTTGTAACTATGGTATTTTGACCTGTGCAGTTGCCACAGTAAAACCTGTAAGGTAACTTGAATTCAAAAAGCACTAATTTAGTTCTGAAAAACTGAAATGAACGTTTAAAATGCATGAGACCAGAAGGTGGCGCTGCTGCACATGGAATAAATGACATGGAACAGGTTTATGAAGCCTGAGCTTTCAGTAAGACGTCCGAAATCTACAAGTTACGTCAATCCAATCTCTCAAGAAACATTTTTACATCCAGTACGACGTACTGATCGTGCCAAAGCCTGTCTGTACTGACACGTAAAGCATACATAAGCTGTCAGTAAATCAACGCTGTCAGGCTGTGGACTGTGTGTGTGACGAAAGAGTGTTGGCAGGTTTCATTTGCTCACTCAAGTGTGTTTGACAAACTGATATGCGAGGAAAAAAAGCTGACTACCTGAAGACCACCACTGCGATAAAACACGTCTCAGTTGGAACATGACATGCATATTATCAAACTCACGTCATCAAGCTCATGCAATGAAAACAGAAACACAATCAAACACAAACCCAGCTTTGCTTTGGTTAGGTGTGCTCTGCATTAAAGGGATAGTTCACCCAAAAATTTAAATTCTGTCATTAATTACTGTCCTTCATGTCATAATAAACCCATAAGACTTTCGTTCATCTTCGGAACACATAAAAGGATATTTTTAAATAAAATCTGAGATAATTCTGTCCCTCCATTGACAGCCTATGCAACTACCACTTTTAACTCTAACCCAACCAATGAGGTTCATTCCCGTGTTACGCAGCACGTTTGAAGTTCAGCAAGAACCAATGAGGTTCAGTCGGTTCAGCTTCTGTTTATGTTTGCTGGTCAATATTTATATGTGAAGAAAAGCCTAAATCAAACCTGTTCATCATATAAAGCTATCGAGTCTCTTCAGACAATTTGGACCAAACCGCTCAATTCCTATGGATTAGTTTTCCGATCTCTTTTTTGAAGCGTCAAATTGGTAGTTGTGTAGCTGTCAATGGAGGCACAGAATTATCTTTAGGGTTTGGAATGACAGGAGGCTAAATAATGACAGAATTTTCATTTTTGGGTGAACTATATCTTTAAAAGCCATTGTTACATAATCAGCGATACTACAGTAATAATAAAAAAGTACTAATACTAACATGTTTTTTTTTTGTAAATACCATGGTACATGAATATGGCGGTCATTCATTACCATGGTAATTCTATCGTTTTGTTTTTGGACATGGTACAATCATGATACTGCAATGGTATTCATTACCAAATACCATGAATATGGGAATCATTTAGTGCTACAAAACATCAAAATACCATGGTATTACCATCTGATACATCACTTTGTCAACATACTGTATGCCAGAGTAAGTTTTTGTAAGGGATTGTGTAAACTTTGGCAAAACAAAACTGTCATATTAGGCAACACACAGACAGACACACACACACACACACACACACACACACACACACACACACACACAATGAAAGGAGCATCTATATGGTACTGACTTTATGGCTGGAGTCGTCTGCTGAAAAGCACATAGAGGAGAAAATAACTATTAAACACAATCATCACTAACTCAATATACACAACAACACTGATTCCTAAACCCCTCTGAAACAGACCAACAGCTGAAGACACACACAAACTATATGTATGTATGTATATATATATATATATATATATATATATATATATATATATATATATATATCATTTAAAACAATCAAAATGTCAAATGTGGATGATTGAGGCACAAATACAAATGAATGAAATCAGGAATTATTAAACAACAGCTAATTTAACTGTGCATTTACTGTACATTTAGTAATTATATAGTGACCAGAAATATTTCCAGAATAATATAGAATATCTAGGTAAATATATAATAATATTTACATATAAGATATTCATATTTGGATAACATTTTATTTTATAATACTTTTTAAACTTTTGATATTTTTATTGCAATTTGACTCAACTTTTTATGTAACTTAACTTTTTAACTGTAAATTACATTACAAACTGTATATCCCAGATATATATGCCACCCTGCTCTTAAGATATTGATATCAGCATCAGCCATTAAAAACACCATATCGGTCGACAAAGAGCCAGACAAACTCAATCCAGAAGAATTATTTCCATTCAAACTAAGTACAGTATCCAGAACCAAGTACGCACAGGGTTGCATTAAGGAGGAATATGTTTCCTCAACAGTTGCCTATAAAAATCACAGACAGGCTTGGCACTGATTTGACTCTTTAATGTACAGCTGTATGAGGATAATGAGGAGGATTTATCAGTTTACAAGAGAGGGAGGAGAAACCATTAGATGAGTGCACACTATGACGAGAAGCATTTGGTTTTCATCAGTTTTCTCTCCCCCGTCTCTAATATTTTACTCTTTCTCTCCTTTTTATCTAGTGAATCTAATGCTCTCAAATGGTCAGAATGAAATACTAGCATACAACACAGTATATACTGCATATTTTGGCACTTGTAATAGGTCAGCCCAGTGTCCCATGCAAACTACCATGTACACATACTGCATATTGCAAAAAATAGTATGCAATTCTAAGCACTTAATGAGAAGCAGAATGGGTTTATTGGGCGATTAAACTATAATCTGCGCTGGTATCAGGCTGATATTATACTATTAAAGTTATAAGTACAAAATGCATCACAACAAACACACTGATCTGATGAGACGTGCGTTTGTGTGTGTGTCCCAGAATATGTGTGTGCATCAGCACGTGTAATTAGACACGTAGTTCTTCTGCGTAATAATGTCAATCAGCACTTTTTAAACCATCATTAAAATATGAAACCCAGAAGGGAGGTTTGCACACACTCAAAATACATTATCCAAGGGAGAGCCCTGATTCACACACACCTAAACACATAACGGATACCATTACGCAGATCTAAATATACACACGTACATCACAGCCACTGACAACCACTCATAAACTAACAAAATCTCACATACGTCACTGAACGAAAAGAGATACAGAGTGATGCTGCCAGAGACTTCAGAGCATCAAAAACATTCAGGAATATTATTTAGTGATCCAAAGACGCCCAAAAATATATTAAACAAATAAGAAAAATTACAAAAATGAGGAAGCATGGAAATATTCCTACTTTGGTTGGGTTTAAATGTTAGCATGACTGATAAATGAATATTATGTGGTATATTGGCCTTCCAAGTATTCAAAAATCAGCTGTTGTGTACTTGTGGTCTAATCCAACCAGCTAAACCACATTACAAAAGAGGAGATGGAGAGGTACATCATGGAAACCAACTAAACACACTTTCATATTCAAATGATTTTTTGGATATGATACATATTTTTTGAAGTAATTTAGGCCTTGTCCACACGGACACGGGTATTTTTATAACCGTGACTTTTTTTTACGCAGTTCGGCCGTTCGTCCACACGGAAACGCAGTATCAGGTCACTGAAACCGAACATTTTTGAAAACCCCTGCCAGGGTGAGGATTTTCAGAAACACCGGTTGCGGTGTTGTCGTGTTGACAGTAAAACCGGGGTTTTTGCCTTGCGACGTCAGAGTGTGCGCCGTTATCCGCTGTGTTTGCCATCAGATTGTGTGCCGCTAGATTGTGTGCCGCTGACGGCTTCTGATTGGCCAATGTAGCTTTACGGTTAGGGTTAAATCGCGGCCTCCTGGTGTGGCATGCTCTTGACAGCGCTTGACAGCGTGTTTTTCTTTTTTTTAAACGCAGGAGGAAAAACTCTGGTTATAAAAATACCTGTGTCCGTGTGGACTAGGCCTTAGACATCTAAAAACAGCAGCCTGGAATGTTCTGTCACATTGTCAGTCTGTTTTGATTTCTGTCTTTGGTCTTTGTTTTGTCAATTAGCTCAGTTCTGTCTTTCTCCGCCCCCCTGCCTTTGTGTTTCTATGGTATTTGATTGATTGTTAGTTCAGTTCAGGTGTGTCTTGTTAATTTGCTCTTCAGTTGTGTTCTGTTTTGTTTTTTGTCAGTTATTAACGTTGCATTAACGTTTGGTTGTTCTGTTCCTGTACCAGTGATCCTGTTTTTTGAAGTTTTGTGTTAGTCTTTAAATAAAGCTTCTGCACGTAGATCCTGTTTCATCCTTGCTGCAACCGATTGTAACATTAATATTGTTGCATTACACCAGGGTTTCCCAAACGAGGATTTGTGAGTTTATGAACAACCAAATAATTCAAATTAATGTATCATTAAAATGAACAAATGGTTCTTGCACAATTAATCAAAATAAAACTGATCAAATCTAATCAAATATCAAAACACAATTACCAAATAAAAAGCTGTGATTTAATGAATGAAATGCATAGTCTGATGCGCTGCGTGTTTCAGAATGAAGAGTGGTGCTGTGTTTATTTACACGCTCACAGCTTATATAGCTTGTATCAGAGCAGCCTGGTTCACAGTAAATGCTGCTTCTCACAAACTCGACTTTAATATGCATTTGGGAATGTAATGTGCGCTAGGTTTACTTTATTTACATTCACATTAGCATATTTTCCAACATTTTTGTGTGTAGAAGTTTACAGCATTTAACTAATATGCCACCAAAATAAAACGTGGAGGACTTCAAATGTAAAAAGCTTGAGGTTTTGAACATTTGAAAGTGAAGAATTTAAGATATAAATATTTGTATTGTAACTTGTGTTATAATTATAGTTTTTTATTTTCTGTTTTAATTTTAAAGCTTTAATAATTGTTTTTTTTTATACATTTTCATTTCAGTTTTAGTTATTTTAGTACATTAAAGGGGCACTAGGCAACTCTAGCTATTTCTTCGCTGATTTTCATTTTTGTTGTCGCATGTTTTCTCAACCAGCTCCCCCTACAGCTGTGGGGCGTATATTTCACAACAATGTCGTAAAAAAAAACTCACTTGCGAGACCCTTCTCCCCCTTTCTACCGCTGCTCATGTGCATTTGTTAATATCGGAGCCGGCCAACTTTATCGTGTGTAGTTTGTCTACCGAGGTGGGTAATACATCATACACATTGAGGGCGGCGCGTGTGTTTATGTCGAATTGCCGTAAAGCAGTTTGTGTTTCTTGCTCATTCTCGCTTCTCACGAGACTTCCTATTTCCAACTTAACGGGACGTTAGTCCCATGTGGCAAGGTTGGTTTTCCGCCTAGGAAAGTTGGGGGGAGCGGGGAAAGACACCATTCTCACCAGAACAGGTTATTAAACCATCCAAATGATTTCTAAACGGTTTTATTAAGTTGAAATAGTTGCCGAATGCCCCTTTAAGTTAAACTAAATGAAAATGAGAAATGTTTATTTGGCAACTAGCTGAAATAAAATATGTTGAAATAAAATATGTTTTATGGTTTTAGTTAACTATAACAATCCTGGTACTCAGCTAGAGTAGCAAAACAAACCAGGTGGTCTCCCAGTCTGACCGGCTTAAAAATGCCCAAATCCTCCCTAAAACCAGCCAACAGACCAGCCTGATCATGCAGAGAGACACAGCAAACCTGCAAGTACACAGTCTTGCCCCTTTGTCTTATATTAACAATTTTTTTCCCCTTCAAATCAAATGATGTAATGTTGTGATTCATTTCAGAGCTGGTTGGTTGTGTATTTTCGTCTGAAACGTCTATGGAGAAAATTAATTGGAAATATACTTTCAGAACCCAGACCTCTGAAAAGTTGGTGTCACTTTTGAGCTCTATTGCTGCCTTCGCATGCTTTCGGAATTACCGTAAATATGAGTTTCCTAGTTAAAAATTGGACATGAACTTCCTCTAAAGTCATGTTTACCACAGGGAAGTTCTGTGATCATTTTGATATCCAAGTTTCCAAGTTGGGCGGGCCATGAACTTTAAACATGACAAAGGGAAGAACAATTGCTGCTGTGACTGGTATTCTTTATTGTTTTTTTTCACAACTGCTACATTGCTTTGTCTTGTTAAAGTAGTGCATTTTTACATATATGAATAACCATTTGAAGCGTATTGTACGTTTTATACACAGAGAAAATAGCCTGTATTTGAACGAAATTCCAGAATCATCAGCAAGCGGACTATAGCATGGTAATCTATGAATGTTTATTTGGTTGTCAATGAATACCACTAAATATCACTTTGATTTTAATAATATTTTCCCAAAAAATAGGTAAGAACAAACCTGCTGTCCTCCATGATTCTTGTTCTTTCTGACAACAAAGCACTTAAATGCGACAAGCTCGTAATTTCACGTTAATAAGTGGGAAGTACGAAATTTCCGATAGCACATGAAGGCAGCATAAGTTTATAAGTTTATCAAATTGTCAATCAAACTCTTACCCATTCAGCTGAGAGCTCTCACCCTGGCTTTCCAGCAGGCCCCGCCTCTGGCCCATGGCAACTTCACAGGCATTCTCATTGGAGTAGAGATAGATGGGTGTGTTATATACCGAAGGGCGGGGCACCGACGGTATATGATTTGGCGAGCCATCAGTAGGAGTAGGCGGAGCCAGTGGATTAGGGCTTTGAGCTGAGGAGGCGAGTGCAAAAGCAGATGCGGCGGAGGGAATGGAGGCAATGTGTGGTGACCCCGCCCCTCCAAACGAACGAGTGCCCCTATTGGAGGATGTAGTGATGTGGGTGGAGTTTGTGATGTCAGAGGAAGATGGAATGAAGGTTGTCATGGGAACGGGTTTGATGATTTCCACAGAAACATCCTAAATGGAAGCACATGCAGGACTCAAACAAAACGACAACAGTAATGCAACAAATCAACAGATAGCACACAACAACGAATGGGTTATTCAGCAGATGATATTACACCGCTGAAAACCTAAATAGTGTGTAGCAATATATTCAGAATGGAACACTAGCTAACTGCTTACTGGATACTGCACACTATATACTATTTAATAAATACATGTTCATGTATTATGCAATGATACTGTTGTTACATGATTGCAGTGAAAAACCACCAGAAATTAATTTATTTTCAGACATATATTGCTGACATGAACCAACAGTAAGGATTAGTGATGTGATTTGGCCATTTTGATTAAATTGAAAACATCAAGAAAACTACAAATGCATATTTTTTCGAAAATTTGCATACTGTGCATACACACTTTATAACAAAGAAATAAAATGTGATTTCATAAAGCAGTATGCAGTGTGTACTGTATTTTGAAAAAAAATTGACTTGACTATTTACAATAAGCATCATTAACCATTAACATTTTTTAAATCTTCATCTTGAATCATTATTTTGATGAGCCAATAGTTAAGGTATTTTAACATAAAACTGGAATAAAAATGACAAATAATGCATTACTGAAGTTCAAACAGTAAAGCATAGTGCTTACAACACCAATGCCATGGGTTGGATTCCCAGGAAATGCATGAACTGATACATACAATTACTGTTTCATATAATATTTGAAAAAATAGGTAGTATGCATTATTAAATGTTCAGTATGCAGTGTACTAGTTTTCCATTCTGAACACAACCAATACAAGACTGAACGCAGAGGCACACTTTTGCTAAAAACATGCTAAACTAAAACTCATGCATAGATATAGAGCTGTGTGTCTGTCTTAGAGGGGTATAATGACGTACACACAAACAATCCATTCACAATACTCCAGTTGTGCTCTCTCGCTGGCTTTATGTGTGTGTAAATCTCATACCTTTGGTGCCACATCTGGTTTTGGAAGACTGGAAGCTCTGTTGAAACAAACAACGGACAAAAACATTAATGACTCTGCTGTGACCACATCTAGTGCTGGCAGTGGCATTACATAAGGAACGTCGAACTGTGGTTAGCAATAAAATCATAGGCCTGTATTTATAATGACACGGAACAACTGCATGGAAGTTTGCTGAACGCTTCAAAAATTATTTTGCCTGCAGGGGAGAACACAATTAGGTTTGCGTCAATTAAAAGAAACCAGTACAGGTATGGTTTGAAACTTGCGTGATGTGGTGTGTTATTAAACTAAAACTATGTTTTGACAGCAAGCAATATTGCTGTGTGTGTCTGTGAGTGAGGCTGGCAGAGCGATTGAGTATCAGTTACCATCTCTGAGAATATGAAAGACCTTCTAGAACAATCTCACACATCTCTTAAGTTTTTTTTAAAATGTATTTATGAATCATTTTGACCTTTAAAGATGTTCCCAAAGGGAGGTTTTATCAGATTTAGCTTCTGGATACAATTTTGTCCATAAAATGTAGCCACTCACATCTTGAAGAGTGTATTATATAACAGGAGATGCATTTTCTCTTATATGTCGACCCTTTGCATTTTGTTTCTATGTAAACACACACACATGCACACGTGACTTCATCCCTCCACGGAGTGAGATCCAGCGGGTCGGGGTGAGTTTAGTACTGTTGATCCGGTCAGATGAACATGAGTGGTCACACTGCTGCAGTTATGAGCTAACAATCTGTTCTCAGTACACTCAATATAGATCCACAGGACACAGAAGACTGCCAGAACAGCGCCAAAGAGAGAAACTACTCTGGTTATGTACTCATGTTACTTACCTGAATCCTTTGTATTTAAATGCATTGATTAGTACTCATGAAGTAGTTATTTTAACAAACCCAGTATATAAAAACGCCTTTTTTAGAACATAATGAGATGTACTTAATGTTCAAAATCAAAAGTCAGTAAGATTTATACTTATACTTTGTAAATAATGTTACAACAGATTTCTATTTCAAACAAATGCTGTCCCTTCTGAATATTCTATTAATCAAATAATCCTGTAAAAAATATTACAGTTTTCGTAATATTACAAATACAGTACAAATGTTTTCAATATTGATAATAATAAAAGCTGAGCAGCAAATCATCATATTAGAATGATTTCTGAAGGATCATGTGACTGAAGACTGGAGTAATGATGCTGGCCATTCAGCTTTGCGACACAGGAATAAATTACATTTTACAATATATTTACATAGAAAACCGTTCTTTTAAATTGTAATAATTATACACAGTTTGACTGTTTTTAAGCCTTAGTGAGACTTCTTTCATAAACATTGAAAAATCATGCTGACCCCAAACTTTTGAACGCTGGTCTAACTGCCAGAAGTTACGTAAATATGTAAGCCGAGAGCTTCTGGTGTTGAAAGTCCAGTTGATTATAAAGAGAGTGATCAAATTATGTCTCATTAAGACAGCAATCAATTCCAAAGTAGATACAGGCACTTCTGAGTCTTTGCTTTTTTGTTAGATATTCTGCCTCAAGAGTTCAGAGCTGCCTGATGATTTGTGGTATGAAGCGAAGTTATTAAATAAATGATCTCACATGTTCATTTATACAGTAAAACATATAGTAAAACATTCTTAGAACATATTTTTGTTATCTGGAATGCAAGTACATTTGTGTAGATGTGTTAACACTTGTAGATATATTACTAAAAATATGTCATGAGAAGTTCATAAAATCAGAAAAACACTCATTTCGTCTGTATTTTCTATCCATCATCAAGTCTCTTTAACGTTCTGGTCTCTAGATACAGTATGGAACATCAAAGCAAATCTGTGGGATTGGTTCACCTACTTGATCATCCACTAAGTGTATTTCGTATGTCTGATCACTTATTGTACATTCCCATACATTTATGTCTGTAGCACAAACGGTGCATCTACCGTACGGTGACATCATCATCTCAAACTCACTCAGAGCATCTGTTTGACATCTCATTTATATCTCACACCCTGAGGCTGCAGTCTGACGCATGACTCACTGATTTCCCTTCATTAATAACTAAAGCTCTTGCAAACTCAGAGTTCCTATTCTGCTAGAGTGTGTGAATGTGTCTGCTTGAGAAAGACTTGTTAAAAACAACCCACAGGAACAAAACATCACAAATTAGATCTCTATTATCTTCTCAACTGATTCTCCTAGACAACAATGAGATTAAACAGGGAGAAAAATAAAAAGCCTGATGTATTAAATATATTACTCGACAAAAAAACATGTATTTTTAGAATTTTTTAATATTTAGTCTAAAGTTTCAATAAAATGTTCCTTTTCAAAAAATTATAAAAAATTTTTTTGATATTATTTCACATGACAGGCTTTACAGGGTTAAAGAACCCAAGACACCAATACACTGATCTAAAGAATATATAACTATCCTCATATAGCTCAACTCAAGAACCGTATGTGCTGAAAAATGGACCAATGGCAGAGTGTTCGGGACACATGTATGAAATTGCAATACCATGTGATGACACTAGGAGCGCAGAAATCACTCACAAGACAGCTTTAAAGGGACCGTTAATCCAAAATGAATATTGTGTTATCTTTTTTTCAACCTTTTTGTCATTTTGTCACTTGGAAAAGAGCAACTTGTGCATTATATATATATACTACTAAACATCTTCAGTTGTGTTCCACAGAAGAAAGCCATACTGTCAGGCTTCTGTCACTTCTGTCTAGTTTATTTCTTGGTTCCCTTTCGAGAGCGGAAACTCAACATTGCGTAGCTACGCTGCGGGAATCTTATGGGCTAACACAAGCTTGGAACAGCTGGCCAATTGTCGCGAAGTATGCAAATACTGACAGCCTCGCAGGCAGTAAAAAATGCATGGGCGCGACAATTGCGTCGGAATCTCTTTCTTCATGCTGTCATCGTTGAAGTTGCACCTGAGGACTAGTTACCTTTTCTTCTTCGCATCTGATGGCTAACCTTTGCAGGATTTGTGCGGGCCCCATCGACTCGCCCCATACCTACGAGTACTGCGCCGCCTGCCTGGGCCCTGCCCATGCCAAGACGGCCTTCTTGGACTCTGCCGACCTGCCGGTACGCACTCGAGAGGGTTCTTGCTACTATGGGTCGAGGCCAACTGCCGCCAGCGAGCCGCTGGTGGGCCCTCCCCCATCCAGGAACGACGGTGACGACAAGGCCTGAAGCCATAGTCCTCATAGTCGCCACGCACCAGTCCTTTTCGCGGACGCACTGGACTCGACGCGAAATGCTCCGGTAAAAAGAAAGTAAGTCTGGTATCTCTAGTCGAGCCGCCGCCAGGCTGCCTCGAGGAGGACTCCGTTCTTCCACGACGTCCACGAGCACATGGTAAAGTCGTGGCCTACACCACAATCGGCACGCGTCGACGAGACGAGACGGAAGTCCACAGCTCTTTGCGCTTGCCCCCCGTCGAGGAGACCGTCGCCGTGCATCTGTGCCGTCCATTCGTCTCTGGGCGCGGATCTCAGCTTGCACTCCAAGCCGTGCAAGTTCACGGCTCATCTGGCTGAGCATTTACTGAGCATGATCAGTTACTGAGCATTTCTCTGAGGCACAGAAGGCTCTTTCCGTTTCATCTCTGAGGCGCAGAAGGCTATGAGTCACGAATATTGCTCCATCGCTCGTTCCAGCCCTCGTCGAGGTCTCTCTCTTTGTCAGCACCTCGTCCCGCCTAAGATCGGCTGATCAGGTTGCCCATGCATTTTATAATGCCCGCGAGCTGTCAGTATTTGCATACTGCGCAACAATTGGCCAGCTGTTCCAAGCTGGTGTTAGCCAATAAGATTTCATCAAAAGTGGAGAAGGGAGGAGTTCCTGCTGCAATGACTCGTTCCCGCCTCTCAGGGAACCGAGGTTACAATAGTAACCGGAGACGTTTTGTGACAGGGCTCTGACACTCCTGTTTTTTTCATGTCTATGTGTGGGCGCGCAGCTTCGAGTGTTCTCGAGCCTTCGCTCTCTTGTCTATATGTCTTGTTTACATGTGCGGGGTGTGGTGTTTGGATCCCGTCACTTCGGTCTAATTTGGTTTCGGTTCTGTGTCGGGAATCGGACATTCATGCTCCGTGTGTTTGAATTCTGTCGTGAGCGCACAGGTTTAGCTTTCGCTCATTCTTGTGCCCTCTGTCTTGTTGTGTGAGCGCGCGGTTTTGAATTTGCTCGGACCGTACGCTCTTCTGTCCGTGCGTGTTGTTGTGTTTTGTTTTGTGTAGCACGCGGTTCATTTTTTCATCGGCCTTGGGGTAGTTTTTGTTGTCTGTTTTGTTTTATACTATTATCATTAAAAGCCCATCAGCTCTGCACCTGAGTCCTTGCTACTTCCACCAACCCAAACTCTGACACATGCAGGCTTGGAACAAAATAAGGCCAAAAATGACAAAATGTAAATTTCTGGGTAATCTAATCCTTAAGATGCAATGTTGAAATCGGAAAATATATCAGTTTTCAATCAAGAGAGCAAGAGGACATGAAGGAGGATAATTATTAAATTATTTTCAAGTACAAAACCATGAAATATTACAAAATTTCTATGTTGGTGGGAATTTAATTACACTTTGAACTCCCTTCCAAATGTTGATTTTTATCCTGCTGTATCTCGCTAATGGAAAATGGGATTTTATCCAGCTGTGAGTGATATCCTGTGAACGCCAACACACATTCAGGGATGTGCTCAGTGCAGGACAGTGTGTGAGACAAGCTGCAGCTTACGCTTTTCAGTCCCCAGACAATGGAGTGCTCAGAATACACTCACAGAGAGAGTGTAGAGATAAAAGTGCAAAAGAGCAATGAGTTACAGACATTAAGAGCAAAAATTAAGTCAAAAAAGGAAAGACATTAATATGATAAAGACTGTTAGCGGACCAGATTAGCCCTTTTTCCTCTCTCTCTCTCGGGATATGAACCCATGTAAGGGTTTGTTATGGTCCTGAGGTTATTCAAAAGTGGATTGGGATGGAGTTTAAATGGTTTAATTAAATCAAGCTCCAATCGGTCAGCAAAACACATCCCACAAACCCATGTAATCAGGTAACCTGCATTCAACCCTGCAGTAAATGGTTGAATCTGATGCTATGTTTGACGTATTCTGTGCCTAAGAAGTTGTGTGGTCAGTTTAATCTGAGCTCTGATTAGGATCTGGCACTCATTTGTGTGTTTAAGCATTCAGAACCAGTGAGGATCATTTGTGTGTTGTGGATGTGGCCTAACAAAACGTCAAACCTGGACCATAACACAAAAACAGACAGATGCCTAAACAACACACGCACAGAATCAAGAATTATAGGTTTTCATTAAGCTGACAAGATTTGTTGTTTAGCTTCGTTTACGTGAGTCAAGCTGTTGAGAGAGGGCGTTCAATTATTTTTCCCCAAAGTGCCTTTGTTATATAAGTGTATAAACTCATTTTAGTTCATTAATGTCGAAACAGAAGCCTGCAGTGTCTCAGATCGGCCAATATAAACATCCACCAAACACAACACACGTCACCAAGGAAAAGTCAGTCCACTTGTAGGCCATCTTGGTTACGAGTCCGGCAAGTACTGTCTACTTGAATAGGGAAAGACCAAAATATCAAAAACTGACTGTAAAAATTACGTTTCAAAAACATCAAACGAACAATAGCATAATATATTATCTTTGCATGGTCTATAATAAATAAAACCACAATGAGTTCTCCCATTTTTAATTTTTTTTTCTTACTAGAGGCCCATCTCTCCTGTAATGAGTGGACACATTACACCTGAGCTCATATGCATGTTTTGCTAAATGTTTCATTTTTATACACAATAGAATAATAAGTGAAAGCATCCTTAAAACAAGATAACATTTTTAGCTTATATGAAATATTTGTAATGGGGAAAAAAAAAACTTTCTCCTTTATATTAAGCTGCAAATTCAGTTTAAACAATTGAGATGTTTAATTCTATGGGTCAGAAAGAAGGTGGAAACTGTCATATAAAACATATAAGACCACAACTATTTTGGAGTAAGAAATCTTAAGAAATTAAAATTGTAAATGGACTAAAGGGAAAAATAAACAAACAAACAAGCAAATAAATAAATAACCTTAGGAATTTAACAATGGTCTTCAGGAGAGAATAAAATAAATAAATGGACTTTATGGTAAATAGATAAATATTAATGCGTTGAATTAAATAATTAATTAAAAAAATTATAACCTTAAGAAATTAAACTTCTAAATGGACATGATATGAGCCTCTGTGTGAGTTGATCTGATGGTGAGATGAAGTAAAGTAAAGGCAGTGGCACTGGCCCTCTCACAGCGAACACAAACCAAAAGAAATCAATAAAATAATTCACTGCATGTGCTTTTAATTAACATGGAGTCTCTCGTTCACTCTGTGCAATCTACTGTCATATATGAGACTCAACAGAAAGCCAGTAAAACTCAAAATCTCTACCCAATAACTGCAGCTAAAGCCGAGTTTGGTATCTCCACACAACTCTCCAATAAAACACAAGCGTCCTCCATTAGCACTAAAAACAAGGCCCACAGACACACACACGTGAACGCACAAAACCGTACAAATGTCTGTTTTTTGAGTGTCTTGCTAAAAAATGTTTAATTCTCTGCTGTTTCCGATTTACACAAAAGCAATTTAATGAGTAAAATCCCTCATTACCTGCAGTCTGCTGTAATTATGAATAATAAGAGGTAAAACTAAACCATAAACCGCAACATAACCTGGTAACCCAGACTAAAGTGCATCACCGCTGTGCAGGAAACTGGAAATATATTAATCTATTTCATGCAAAACACACTGATAAGCAAACAATTTTAATATTTGCAATGTATGATGCTTCAAAAAAGAATATACAGTCAGAATACACAACTGGTGTTGAATGGCTGGACTCTTTGTATTAGACCAATGCAAACACTTCAATCTATGTAAGCTAGATTTTGTGCATGACTTTACTCTCGAATGTTTCAGAGTGCAATTTATGCAAAAAAAGTGTTTCTTCAAATTTCAGGCTTCTTATGACAGTCTTCTTCTACAGTCAGTTTTCTCTTTCAGCTCGACTATACTGTCATGACAGAGAAACAGTTTGAAGAGACGTTATGCCTACAACTTCATAGCAGCGACCTGATATGGACATTTGATGGAAACTCTATCCCCCCCTTGATTAATGAGGTTTGGTAATTCCAGAAACGTACTCAATGCAAGTAAAGTGCATTGCAAGTCTGTGGCCTCATTGAACATACTCAACATTCTTCTGTAAACTAATAAACCTGCCAATGTATATTATGAATATTGTTTGATAAAGATTGGTGACCATCTTGGCTGAGGGGTCACGGGATGGAATTGGTGTGTGCTGCACACATACACAAAATAGCCGTGGCCATGATGATCAGCGCTGTATCATCTAGAGCGGACTCAGGCACGGCGGCCATCTTGTTCGAGGACTGAAGAGGCAGACCTGGGCATGCTGGTGACTGTGGTGGGCTAAGCTCTGTCCCAACGTCAAAAAACGTTTAGGGGACATGTCCTCCTCAACCTCCCCGACAGTGAAGGAGGACCCACTTAACAGCAAACCATAGTCTATATTGTTCTAGGATCAGTTCTGGTTGGCGAGAGCACAGAACATTTCAGTGTAGACCTCGATAGTACAGGTACCCTGACGTAGAAACAGAATTTCCTCTGCTGGATCCATGTATGGCAAAGTCTTCTGTCACGTTCTGCAATACAATAGTAGCGCAATAATTCTGACTAAAATATACATATTGCTAAAATATTTGTTGTTGGAGATAATAAATGTGCCATATGTGGAATTTTAAACCTACAAGTATATTTATATGAAAGCGACCATTACAATCGGGTAATCAAATGCAGGCTAATATAATTAGTTTGTGCTTTTGTTTTCATTTTAATTTTTAGTTTAGCCTTTAGTCATTTTAAAAACAAAAGCATTATTTTTGTTATTAGATTGTAATGTTACAATGTTAGAATGTAATGTGATTTTAAGCACCTCTTTGCACATAATATATTGCATAGCCTACATTACATTCACTATATTTGTTTCCATATCCTTCAATATCAACATTGTTTGGATATCATTGAGCAGGACGTGAAATAATTTTTTTTTAAATAAATACAGACTTTCTTTATCCAAATAGAAAAACGTAGAAAGTACCGAGATATATATCGTATATCGCCATTTAACCAAAAAATACCGAGATATGATTGTTTGGAAATATCGCCCAGCTCCATTTAAAACACATTCAGTTCATTAGTGCTATTATGGAAATCTTATTTGTTTTTTACCCAGTTAATTTATCTATGACTGCCAAATATGCATCACATTAAGTTTATTGGTTTGTTTATGTTAAAACTGTGTAATCCAAATGGATGGAACTTTTATAAGCAATTCAAATCTTACATTTAAGCCAGTATCTTATTTTCTCCCATATTCATAGTGTTTGACACAGCTCATTTATCTGTCCATCACTGCCAGTCTCTCTCACTTTCTCTCGGTTTTCACTTCTACTAGACCAATCCATGAGCATTTTTCTGTCACCACCAGGCACACTGAGTCTGGCTGTTATGTGTCAGCATGTGCGTGTGTGTTTCCCATGGCTTGACAGTGAGACAAAATTTTCCATTAGTGGATGAAACAAGGAAACAGGAAGCTGGCACACACACATACAAGCAAAACACATACTTATTCTGGTCCCAAAACTCATACCGTACCATTCAAAAGTTTGGACAATTGTGCTCCACTAGTTCTCTGCATTTACGATAGATTATGAGTGTTTGCGAGTCTGCAACGTGACAACACTGGGTCTGAGAGATTAGTTAGCATACGCTTTCAACACGAAACGGCTCAAATACACTATTATGATGCAAGTCTGAATGTTTTATCTTTCATTAGGTCTTAGCCTTCACTTATTTATCAAGTCATGACGAATAAATGTAAAACAAAACCAAAGCATTGTATATATATATATATAGATGGTTTTATTTTTTACTTTTGTCAGAGCTTTCTTTAAAGGGGTGGTAAAACACGATTTCACTTTTCTTACGTTAGCTAGTGTGTAATGTTGCTGTTTGAGCATAAACAACATCTGCAAAGTTACAATGCTCAAAGTTCAAAGCAAAGGGAGATATTTGCTTTTAAAAAAATCAATTTCTAAGGACTACAGCAAACGGACGGTATTGGGACTACACGACATTCCTCCAGGGTTGCTGACATCACTAACCCCACTAAACCCCTCCTCCGAGAATACTAAATAAGGGGGGCGAGGCCATTTTATATTGCTGTGGAGAAAAGAGTTGTTGTGGTATAGTAGGCTGTTGTTGCCGCGTCGAAACGCTGTTATTTTCATACGGATTGCAGGTCCACTTTGTTAAGCCTTCCTAGGGTTGGGGGAGTTAGGGATCAATGGTTAAAATTTATTTTTAACTCTGTCCCTCATAATTATTACCCAAATCTCGCTCTATGTGCTGTGCATTTTACAGAGGAAAGCTTCCACAATCTTCGCAAGTTCAATGCAGGATTCGCACATCGGCTTGTCCTGAAAGATGGAGCAGATCCAACTTTAAGAACAGAAGCTGTTGTTTACGGGCCACAACCTGTAAATATGATTTATTTTTCGTCAATGTGTTTTCCTGTAATAGTTCGTATTGTTAATTGTATGTTGTAGCAAGGAAGTAAACAAATGACAACGCTGTTTGGCTCTGCAAACCAGTTTGTTAAATGCTCATTCATACTTAACGTTATCCGACAAACACCTAACGTTACAAACTTTCTTTTAATCTCAACAGTGAACTTGGAATTAGTGTAAATTATTCTTTGATTAGAGCTTTTATGTTTATCTACATGCTTGTTTATCTAAAAAACATGGTTCTGTGTTTGATTTGGCTACTGTAGTAAAGCAAATGTTTAGTGTTCGTTTTGGGTTAAAGGGATAGTTCACCCAAAAATGAAAATTCTGTCAGTATTTACTCACCCTCATGTTGTTCAACCCCGTAAGACCTTCATTCATCTTCGGAACACGAATTAAGATATTTTTGATTAAATCTGAGAGCTGGATCACTCCTCCATAGGCTTCTAAGGGATTGAAACTTGCAGGCCCGAAAAGTTATTAAAGACATCGTTAAAATAGTCCAAGTGACTACAGTGGCTCAATCTTAAGTTTATCAAGCGACGAGAATACTTTTTGTGCGCAAAAACAAACAAAAATAACGACTTTATTTCAACTATTCATTTCCTTCTCTGTGGGCCTCGAGTGAGTTAACTTAGTGTAATTGCGTAGAGCTACGTCACACGTAGGCTCACTATTGGCCGACGCTGGTCATGTGTGTGATGCGTGTGACGTACAACAACAGAAACTTACACTATTACACTAGTGAACTGACTAGAGGCCCACAGAGAAGGATATTTATAGTTGAATTAAAGTCGTTATTTATGTTTTTTTGTTACACAAAAAGTATTCTCGTCGCTTGATAAACGTAAGATTGAGCCACTGTAGTCACTTGGACTATTTTAACGATGTCTTTAATGACTTTTCGGGGCCGGCAAGTTCAATCCCTGAAGAAGCCTATGGAGGAGTGATCCCGCTCTCAGATTTCATCAAAAATATCTTAATTCGTGTTCCGAGGATGAATGAAGGTCTTACGGGGTTGAACAACATGAGGGAGAGTAAATACTGACAGAATTTTCATTTTTGGGTGAACTAACCCTTTAATAGTTCTGGCGTCATATATGTGACAACAATCGTTCTAAAAATACAAAAGTAACGATCACTATAGATCTGCAGTCTTTGCTAAAAAAAAATCCCTTTGAGGACTGTAGCATAATTTGTTAGAACGATTATATGAAATTCTTGTTTATGAAGATTATTTTTTGTAATACTATAATAATTAGTACAATTAAATAACAGCATATCTAAAAATTAATGAGAGAACAACAAAAAACAAACCTTTCTGAAACGTCGTTTAACAGCCGTTCTTGAACAGGTTTTGCTCGATCATCTTCACTAACATTCTCTGGGTCCGATTGGTTTTAATGACGCCATTGTTAATAATACACCAAAGCACAAACTACCGGTTAAGGTACGGGGCAAGACGTTTCCGGAAAACGTGCACTAGACGGTTAGCGAATCACAACACACTGGGCCAGCTAACCAATCTGAGCCCATTGCGTAGTTTTGAGGGACTGGCTTCATAGAACCAGGAAACCATCAGACTGTTTTAAAGGAGGGGCAGAGCAGTGTAGAATAAAGGTAAAATATATGAAAAATAATGAATTTTTTTTTTAAAAACGAAGCATGAAAACATGTTACAGTGCACCCCACAAACACAATCAAGCCTTCGAAAAAATGTGTTTTACCACCCCTTTAAATTTGTGTGAAGGTAAGATTTTCAGTGGCATTTCAATTTTTATTTTGTTCCTAACACAAGGCAAATCAAATGTCTAGGAATATTATAGGGACCATATTTCTGGTCGGTTTTGTCATGTTTAAAAAAAAAAAGTCATTAAAAAAAGAAAGTGCAACAGAAGGCGTTATTCCATGAACATAAATAAACATTCCAAACCGTAGAATGCTCTATTGTCACAAGATCTCATGTTGAATGTTAAATTCAGTGAGTGGCATTCAGTTATCATCTTGAGAGAAAATAAATAAATGATAATTATATTAATAATAATAATAGTTATTTTATTTTATTATAAATACATAAAATATATAATAAATAAAAAATAGTTAATCAAAAATAATTAAATAATAAAGATTTCAAAAATTTGAATGCTCTATTGTTGTCACATGATCTAATTTTAAATTCAGTGGGTGGAATTAAGTTATCACCTTGAGGGAAAAACAACTACTATTTCCTATATCTTTGTGTTCAAAATGCATGTCATTTTTAGCATACTATTTATTTATTTATTTTGCCAATTACCAAAGCAGTGCATGCATATTCTTACTTTTGTAAAGAGAGGTTGAGTTTGTCTGTGCTGGCTTTAATCTTATTCTGAGCCTCAAGGTGGTTCATGCCTTCAGTGCTGATGCCATCGATGGACAGGACCAGATCTCGCACAGCGACTCCCGCTTTAGCAGCCTTTCCTCCATCCGTCAGCTGAAAAGAGACACAGCTAATGGTCAAAACAACAGTGACACATAGAGAAGCCTTCAAGTGCCAGATGGAGACTTCTGACTACATGGTTGTTATGTCTGCCATAGTCAGACATAACAGACTGCTTTTCTGTGCTGCTAGTAAAACTACACACATCACCTTCAAATTCTGTTGCTATCTTATTGAAATCGTCTGCATTATGCATAGTCATATTACTCAATAAATTGACTGATTTGGAGTTGCCCTTTTAAATGCACTACCGGTCAAAATAAAAATTGTTCTTAAACAATTCGGATGTTTTTGAAAGAAATCTCTTATGCTCACCAAGGCTGCATTTATTTGATTAAAAGTAAAATAGCAATATTGTGAAATTCTTTATTTTATTTAAAATAACTGCTTTCTATTTCAATGAATGTTACTTTGACTTATAATCTAATTTTTACTTAGTAAGTAAAACAACTTCCGGCCAACATACACAATCGTTCAATAGTTTTGGGTTGGCATGATTTTAGAAATATTTTTATCAGCACTTTTGTGAAAAACTATTACAATTTAAAATACTAGTTTTCTATTTGAATACATTTTAAAATGTAATGTATTCCAGTGATGCAAAGCTGAATTTTCAGCATCATTACTCCAGTCTTCAGTGTCACATGATCCTTCAGAAATCATTCTAATATGCTGATTTGATGCTCAAGAAACATTTCTTAATATCAATGTTAGAAACGGTTGTGCTTCATAATATTTCTGAGGAAACCGTGATATTTTTTTCAGGATTCTTTGATTCATCTGAAATTAATCAAACAGACATTATAATTGTATTTACTGTCACTTTTAATCCATTAAATGCATCCTTGCTGAATAGAAGTATAAAATTATTTTAAAATCTTACAGCAAACCTTTGAACGGTAGTGTATGTACAAATCAGAATTCAAATGAAAATGACTAAAACAGACATAAGCTGCACTTTTGAACTTGGGTAAAGTTTCACTGCGAAAGCTTTAGGAAACAAAAAGAGAGTATCAGACTGTAAAAGAAGTCATGAAGAGATTTACTTCAAAGACAGCTGAGCTTTCAACAGTAAACAACTCCGCTCTGAAGCGGGACAAAAGTTCATCTTTAGTGCAACAAATCCAGTTCAAGTGGTGAATGCGTAAATCACAACGGACGCCCTGCGAACCTGAGGCCGGTGCGGTCGGGCCAATTCAAACAGAATTTAAAAAATGATAACTCCCAGCCTGATGCGCAAGTCAAGCGTGACATTACAGCAGGGTTGCAAACTCGTGCGACTGTAGACCGCAGTCCGCTTTCAATCTCAATCCACTCAAGTGGCCTTCAATTATCACATGACCACCTCTTTTATAAGATAATCTTATATAAACAGAAACTCTGCAGATGGCAGACATATGCTTTCATGTGTGCTCAGCTGCCTTTTATATGAGACACTTTGAGACTACATTTATCCATCATTGTTTTGCCACAATCCTGCATGAAAGCGGCGCTCTTTCTAGTGCACATCGTTGAAATGCACTCGAGAAAAACATTTAGTGGCGAAAAGACAAGAACCTGGTCGACAACATGTGTTATAAGTATGCAGCATCGCTGGTTTGAGGCCGCAATAGCACAAAAGCCCGCCGCGTTCTTTGATTCCTGTCATAACTTCTGTTTCCACTGAGAGTAAACAGAAATAAAACACAAGGAGCATCTGAGAGCAATTACACCACAACAGCACCCAAAAAATGACTAAAGACAACATGGATGCCGTTCTCCACGAAACCACAATCTCGGATAAGTAAAGCAAAAGCCAGTTTGGAGGTGGAAACAAATAATTAACACACAAACACATGTTTTTAGTGTTGTTTTAGCCATCGTGTGCGATTGAAAAAGCTTCTTGGGTTTTCTCATTAATGCACTTGAGAACATGTGGTGTGTAAGTCTTTGATTTAGATCAGTTAAAGAACAGATGTATGCTGTGCCTTCGAGGACAACAGCGGACACACATCAACACACACAATAAACACATCTGAAATCAAGAAGTGTAAGGAAGAAATTTCAAAGGAAAGGAAATGGTAGCAATATGAGGTCGGATGAAGAACATGTAGTGAGTGTGTGTGTGTGAATGTGTGTACAAATGTATGTTTAGTAATGGGCTTAGGTTGGTTTTGCATTATTCTCCAGGCCTTTCATGGTTCTGACTCATCTGTAGGGCAGAGAGGAAAACTGCAGTTTTAAAGAGAAAATAATGAATGAAAATTCATGCATACTTCCACTCACTTGCAGAATTTCAGGACAGTTGCAGAAATAAAAGTTATCAAAAAATGTCAAAATAAGAACAAGAGCGCCTGCGTCATCAAAACAATGATAATTGATTGCAAATGAAATTGTTGTTCAAAGGAATTTGTAATAAAAAATAAAAATTGACTTGAAATGAACGACAATGACTTTACAGGACTGATCTCCGGGTCAACATATCACACACATTACCATTCAAAAGTTTGTATTTTAGTCTCGCTCACCAAGGATGCATTAATTTGATCAAAAACACAGAAAGAACAGTAATACTGTGAAACATTATTTGCAGTCATTTTTGATCAATTTAATCCTTGCTGAATAAAAGTATTAATTTATATGTATTTAAAAACTATGTAAAAAATACTTGCTCAAAATGAACAAAATTCAATGAAAAAAAAGTCAATGCATCATCAATCCTTCTTCCAAAACATGTTTTTGTCATACCCTGATTCACAATGGCAAGCCTGTTATAATTGTTAATATTTTAGACCTGTCGGGATAGTCTTCTTGAGAAATTGAACAAAAATCTCATCATATCCGTAAACAGAGTAAAGTTGCTCCGGCTACTTTGACGTGTGTGTGGTGTGAGAGTGTCAGAGGTTAGTTGTCAGAACGAGTGAGAAAGGTTTTTACACGGAGCCGCTAAATCTCCAACCTCCAACTCTCCAAATTCAATCTCCTGTTTTAAACAAACGCCGAACAGAGGAGAGTCTGCTGGAAAAAAGAGAGCGCCACAGAACTCGTAATAAAACAAGAATCAACATTGGCTTGGCTTTTAAGAGATGGCAAGAACCGAGGGATTTGAAATGTTGTAAAAACAACACGAAGATGGTGTTTATTACTTAACAGGTGAGTACGGTGTTTTATTGAACAGATAAACGGACACATGTAGCTCTCTAACAGAAGCATTATCTATTGTAAAGGTTAATTTCATTATTGTTGTTGTAGCTGTGCTGGAATTTATTTTCAAGTAAGTAGCGTGTCTATTAACGAGTGAAGAAGATACAGTAAAGTGCTCAGCTAGTCAACTTGAGATCCTTTCCATCTAAACTGGTTATATCTCTTAAGCCTGTGAATGTTTTATGAGCGGTCAGATAATCTTTCTCTCTTTCAGCTAATAGCCACTGAAACTCACACAGTGCTGTACATTACACTTGGAATATTTCGCACAGGTCGCATGAAGGCCCTTTTTGACCATTTCCAGACCTTGGTCACTGTATGCTTCCATTGCATGTTCTCAATGGAAAAAAGTAAGTCATAGTGGTTTGGAACAACAGGTTACTCAGACAAGCCTGTGAGCAAAAACACATTTCAGTGCATGTCTTATCTTTTAGCTCAGCCTAAATCTGGTGTTAAATATTTTCACGACTTGTTTACTCATGTGGTGTGACGGTGGTTTAGAAAGTCAAGTCGTCATACCAGTAAATAGAGGGCTGCTGGTTTCAGTGTTGCACCACAGCCAACTGTTTTCTGCTGTGGATTCAAACACATTTGCTGAAGAGACAATCTTCCCTTAATGCCAAACTTTCATTGTAAAGAAGAAGGCACAGATCTGTGTGTGTGTAACGGCATAGAAATTGGATGATTCTTTATAGGAATCATTCATACACATGGACCACAAAGGAAATGTTTAGTTAAAAACTTCAATACAATGAAAGCATTCAAGTATCAGGATGCTAAGCACCCAAAAGGATATCAATATAGAAGAACGCATATAGTGTCATTCATGTTTTCTTTATGAATCTGTTCAATTTCCCAATCACACAATTGCACATATAAACATGAAATATAACATGTGGTGATTTTACGCAGCGTAACTGTGACGTCATACCGCATCCAGATGGTCCGCCACTTCAGCATCAGTGGTTTTACTGTTTCTGAAGGTGTTGCACGGCTGCTAGGTGAACAGTGAACAGAAGGTCTATTCAATTTCATAAACGTCCCTCAGAGACACACTGCCCCATGCAGTTAAACTGGGTGCGTTCATTAACTTCAATCTAAACACACATAAACTAGCTGTTAATACTCATAAAACGCTTTTGTGTGTGTGTGTGTGTGTGTGTGTGTGTGTGTGTGTGTGTGTGTGTGTGTGTGTGTGTGTGTGTGTGTGTGTGTGTGTGTGTGTGTGTGTGTGTGTGTGTGTGTGTGTGTGTCTCTGGTGTACGGCGCGAGTGCTCTCGCAATCAATACTCTGAGCAGAACGCAGTCTGTATATAGAGACCGGCCAAAACTGTCAAGAAACGTCATTGTAGAGAAAATGTGCGCAGTAATATTCAGATAAAGTGCGAGAGACAGATACCATGTGCTTCATCACGATATACTGAACAGATCTACGCAAATAATTAAGTCATGTGTTTGAAAAGTCAGACGGAGAGGCATTTCGTTCGGTTCTGGGTCATAAAGAATGGTTGTGTTTGTTTCTGGCACTTTTTTAGTGCCAGAAATGATTCAATTAAGGGCACTTTTTCTGTGATGTTTTTAAAGAACAAAATAAACCCCAAATCACTTATTCAAATTTGAAACTTAAATTCTTGTTAAAATATATCTAAAAAAATAATAATTATATTTTTTATTTCCCAAAAATCACCATTTTTATTCAGTAATGATACATTAAATTGATCAAAAGTGAGAGTCAAGACATGTGTAATGTCTATTTTAAATAAATGCTTTCTATTTGAAATAAATGCTGTTATTGCCGTTTCCACAAAAATATGAAGCAGCACAACTGTTTTCAACATTGATAATAATAAGAAATGTTTCTTGAGCAGTAAATCATCATATTATAATGATTTCTGAAGGATCATGTGACACTGAAGACTGGAGTAATGATGCTGAAAATTCAGCTTTGATCACAGAAATAAATTACTGTACATTTGAAAATATATTACACTAGAAAACAGTTAGTACAGTATATATTATATATACTATATATATATACTATAATATTTCACCATATTACTGTTTTTTTTTTTTTTACTGTATTTTTGATTAAATAAATTCAGCCTTTGTGAGCAGAAGAGACGAAAGCATTTAAAAATCATAGCAACCGTTTTGGTCACAAAATGACCTATCAGAATCAAGCAGTCCAAAGCACTGCGTAATCAAATAGCATAAATGTCTGAATGAATGGTTGAGTTTGTTCCCTGGCCGTCTCGCGTTCACATGTGGAATCTTACAGGTGCTTTCAAGCAGATTTATTGCTGAAACTTGATCAGGAAAAGCGGTACAGCTTGTACTTTTCAACAACAATTCATTGAAATGATTTCTGACATCATATCAGGTTTCAATGAAAGTAAAGACATCTTCATTAAACTTTAATGTTTTCCCATGAGGGCTATTTAAATGGATCCAACAGATACATCTTCTTTGTGTTTGTACGAACTTGACTAGTGATAGTGTGACTATACTGTTTGAACAGACCTAAAATACACCTACTGTACATTGCTATATACCACCTGGAAAAAGAAAAAGAATGAAGCAAACAGTGAGAGAGAGATAAGGAATCAAAAAAGGGAATTACACCAATCACATTTCCTTCAAGAGAAGGAAAGACAAACACAGTACAGAAAACTGGTGGTACCACGTCCACATGGCACAATGTTAGTGTCAGATGGTACAGAAGTACAGAAAGAAAGAAAAAGAGAGAAACTGACATTGACACAGAACACACACCCATCTGTGATCCTGTGTACTGACAGTAACCAGAAAGTACCGGCAGCTCCAAACCACAGTCTTATAAAGCCTTGTTTAAACCAGATCCCTGTATTAAATCCCACCATAAACCAAAACTCTGAGTATTAAATCTGTGTAAACCTGGCTGGGGTTCGGCGAGGTCCAAACCAACCCAATCTCGCTGCCAAACTTCCCACAACCAAAAATCACGCTCCCACAACCTCAGACCTGTCCGCATCCAAACCCAACACACTCCCCCCCAAACGTCTATTTACAGTCTAAAGCTGTAACACCGCCCGTCCTGTCTGAAATCAGCAGACGAGCAAAAACACTTGAAGAAATACTGCAGCTGCAATCTACAAGTTCTCGCCAGAAAAGCTGCAGCTTTATTCTCACGGCTGAATCACTCGACTGCCTGCAGAGAACCTCTGAGAAAGCAGCTCATTTTATCATCGCATGAACTGGAACATTCTCATTTTATCTTATCATCGACGAAAAGTTTATCACCCACACATACAGTATACACTCCTCTGGAGATGATGTCATGAGATCTGGAAGGCAAAGCTTGAAGAAGCAGGTCTGTTTTAAGAACTACACTAGTTGCTGACAGAAATGTGGGTCTCTAGAAATTAGAATACTTCATTCTGATTGGTCAATCTTCTCAAATATAATTGCAGAATTATTGCTAAACTGTGTAACATTTGAGCTGTGCTGGTTGTATCTGTTATCAGCCTTGCTTTCTTTATTACCACATGATACAATTTTTTAAACTCAATACTTCCCCTCCATCTATTTATTTGGGAAGCAGTCACGTTCTAAGCAGGATAATATGGGAACCCGATCACATTGTTGAAAATGACTGCTAACTATACATTATTACTTACTTAGGTACAGATTTACTAAACAGGGCTAATTAGTGTGAGAGCGCAATCCCATAAAAGCGCAGATGAGAGTGGAAAGATCTGCGCGTGATCTACTGACGACACACAAATTAATGAACACAGACGCAGCCGGATCATTTCCATAATGACCAATGCAATTTACCAATTAGCATCTGGTTTAAGACATGCTTTTTTTTGGGTGGTAAATAAATAATGGTGCAAATACCAATAAATTGACTATCGTAAGGCCTTAGTAAGTCACCTCGAATGATTCATTTAAATACTCTCCTCCCATAAATTTTGCATCTAAAAGGGAAACTCCTACAAAAGCATTTGCAATAAGAGCAGCCGCAAAAATAACCCTGTCCACAACTTTCAGCGCTAAATTTTCACTGCGTGTCTTTAGTAAATCCTGACAGTAGTTTTTTAACAGCAAAAAAAGGTTTGCACTGAAGCAAGCCCTTAGAATTAATCCAAGATTTTTTTTATAAGAGTTAGATATTTTATTAAAAAAAATTATAAAGTAAAAATAATAAGTAAATAATTTTTTTTTTTAAATACAAGACACAAAATGCCGCAGAGAGATTTCAGGGATTTTGATTGATTTGATTTCAGGGACACTATTGATCCAAATAAATCAATTAAACATTTTTTTTATAGCTAAATGAAACTTCTGAACTTTATTTAAGAAAGAGACATTCCAAGAGCATGATCATTTTTCTATTGACTTTATAATGTAAAATAAAAAAGTGATTAAAATATAAGGGTAAAACACCTGTGAAAATTCCTTCATATTAACAGTACAACAATGTGTTAAATTTGTATGGATTTTTTTCTAATATACACCTAATCACACTGGCTGCTGGAAAAACATTGCTAGTTGTTAGAAAGCCTGTAAACAGATGAGCTACTGTCACACTGCAGTTAGCATGAAGCTTCATGAACTCTTACTCCCCCAGCGATGCTGAATAGAGATGAGAGGACTGTAAATCCCACATTAATGATGTGTCCGGCACACTGGCACAGAACTGAACCCTGGCTATAGCTGACGGCAGCGCTTCCAGCTTTTACTGAGGATCTGAAGTTGAAATAACATATTTTATTGAGTGTGAGTAACGTCTGTAGTGGGATCTGAGAGAGCTCTCGCACAATTGATCAAATATTTTCACTGGCTTCCTGTATTAAGCGCTCTAAGCCACAAACCAAACCAACCAGCAGCGAGACGAACCACAACATCACGAACTATGAAGTGACGAATCACTGTCTGACTGTCGCAATCATTAGCAGAAAAAATGTATATGAAATTGCCCAATAGTCCAAAATCACATTACATAGCTATGAGCTTATAAGCAACACATAAGAATGAAAAATGTTTAGAGACAGCGAGGCGAACAGGGGAAGGCAAAGGGAAAGAAGGAAGAGATTGGAGACGGGGAGGGAAAGAAATAGAGAGAGGCAAGGAAAATCAATCAGAAGGTCATTTACATCACTCCTCTGCCAGATGGCATTGTGGGAATAGATGTCATACATTGGCAGTTCAAACGGGTGTGTGTGACATAAGTGGATCTGTGTGTGTGTGTGTGTGTGTGTGTGACATAAGTGGATCTGTGTGTGTGTGTGTGTGTGTGTGTGTGTGTGTGTGTGTGTGACATAAGTGGATCTGTGTGTGTGTGTGTGTGTGTGTGTGTGTGTGTGTGTGTGTGTGTGTGTGTGTGTGTGTGTGTGTGTGTGTGTGTGTGTGTGTGTGTGTGTGTGTGTGTGTGTGTGTGTGTGTGTGTAAAAGAGAGAGAGAGAAAGATACTTTCGATAGAGGGAGTGTGGAAGACTCATTAGGAAATAAAAAGTATGAACAGGTGGAAAGGAAAGGTTACAGAGATCAATTAACGGATAAATAAGTTTGTCCTGTAGTCAAGAGGAAATGAGATGAGGGTAAAACTAAGAGTGTGTATTATATATTTTAAAATAAACATTTTAACTGCTATC
Source organism: Siphateles boraxobius (assembly GCF_051911475.1). Classification (NCBI taxonomy): domain Eukaryota; kingdom Metazoa; phylum Chordata; class Actinopteri; order Cypriniformes; family Leuciscidae; genus Siphateles; species Siphateles boraxobius. The sequence goes on along the minus strand of NW_027508855.1, from coordinate 18,029,055 downwards.
AAGTGACATTAGAAGAAAGCGCCTATAAATATAGAGGCACTGAAATATGACTTCTCAAAAAGAAGTGGTCCACATTAGAAGTATGCTTCATCACAAACAGAAACATTTATATTTGCATTTGGCAGATGCTTTTATACAAAGCAACTTTCTACTAAATTCAAGCTGTAATGATTTTTAAAAAAACAACGAATGCACTAATCATATTTCAATTATTTATTTCAATTTATATAACACTTTTTTTAACACTTTTATTCAGCAAGGATGCATTCAATTGTTTAAAAGTGACAGTGACGATATGTATAGTATAACAAAACAAAAATGCTTTTGAACTTAAGATATTCATTAAAGAATGCTGTATTAAAGAAAATTATAATGTATCACAGTTTCCACGTTTTGAACATTGATAATGTTTCTTGAGCAGTAAATCATCATATTAGAGCGATTTCTGAAGGATCATGTGACACTGAAGACTGAAGTAATGATGCTGAAAATTCAGCTTTGATCACAGGAATAAATTACATTTAATAAATAAATGTATCAAAATGTATAAATTATAATTAAATGATTAAAACAATAAACTAAAATGTGTTAAAACAGTTATTTTAAATTTAAATTTATTTTCTTAATTAAATGCATCCTTTGTGTAAGTGTAAGAGAGTGTAAGAGACTTCTTTGAAAAACATTAAAAAACTCTTACCAAACTTAGTGTAGATTTTACAGCAGTAGTGTATATTTTAACACCATATGTATCATATGCATCTCTCAATCACAGGCCTTTTCTAAACATATGGTCACATGATAAACATTGGGCACCGTTTCAAAACACAGCTTACCACACTCTCCCTTATACATAACGGTGAGTTCAAAATCAACAGAGAAAATAGACAAAAAGAGAAGAGCGAGGGGTGTGAGAGATCATTAAAGGGGTGCAGATGGTGTCGGGGGTCAGAAGGGGTGTATCATGTTTGAATGAATGTGTGTGTTCGTACTCACCCGTGAAATGGAGAGAGGCATGTTGAAGTCTTTCCCCCCCTGCAGTCTGAAGCCCCAGGGGGCCGGACCCTGTAACGCCACACTGTATTTACCACTCATAGCTGTCGGATATAAAACACACCCTCAGAGGCTGCCAAACACACACTTAGAAAATCCTCACAGAACGCCCTGGGAAGACAGAGAGAGAGAGAGAGGCAAAAATGTTCAGTCGGACATTGTTGAAAAAGTGTACGATTTATAACTTTTTACATTTTCTAAAATAGAAGTATGTGGCGTGTCTGTGCAAAACACAAGGGTTGCTATTGCTATGCAGTTGTTAAGGTGTTCAGGGTGATTGCTTACTAGCAAAAACCTGTTTTACTTAAAGGAAAGTATTAATATTATGGGTTAGAGGCTTATGAGCAAAAGCCATAGTGATGCTTGCCTTATGAAACACTACTAATGAAGTTGATTAGTAGCAGAAAGCTGTATTAAAGGCATAGATTTTTTTAAGAACATAGTGTCATTTAAAAAAGTCTGGGGTCTGTAAGTTTCTTTTTTTTAGGTTTTTATTACAGTAATGTCAGCTATTACAGTAATGCAGCCTATTTTGTAATTCAATAAACAATATACTGTAGTTGTATATTTATTATTCAGCCGGTAGGTTGGGTACCAAATCCATCTACTGTATCAGTTTTGGTTTCTTATATCATTTTTTTTCGTCAACTATATACAAAAGGAACCTTAGGATGGTATATTTGACTCCAGAAGCACTCTATCTGTATTTTTTGTTTTTATTTACTTCTTTCATTCCTGATTTCTTTCGTAACCCTACTTCTCAATAATTCTCACGATTTCCCTACTTCTCTTAATTATCCTCATTTTTATACTAGGTCTGGTTTTAGTGGGAGAATGTAATCTATCCATTTTCCCCATAACTTGACAAATTTCTCAGACTGTAACCGAAGATTCATTTGGTAACTTCTCTCCATCATCTAGATGTTGTAAACTATTACCAGCCAATCATTACTTTCCAGTATTTCAGGTTGTAACCATTTTCTGGTTATAGCTTTTTTGCAAGCTATCAACAATATTTATCAGATTTGTCTTCTAATTTAGGATTTTTGAGACCAAAGTATACAGTAGAGTTAAAAAACTAACTTGGATGGGTACCTTGAATATACACTCTAAACTCTTGTGGATTTTAGAGATTCAATATTTCTGAACTTCAGAGCATTCCCAGAAAATGTGGCTATGATTGGCTGATCCAGCAGATTGCACTTTTGCTTTGATAAGTCTTCTGCTCAGGGCTGAGGAAAAATCGAGTGATATTTTCCCAACCGAATTATCTCCAGGTTGAGGAATGTGTTGTCTTCCGCTGTGATTTAAGAATACTTTTCCAATCTTCCTCTAGGATTTCAACATTTCCTTCCATTTCACTTTTATTTTTAATATATTGGCCATTTTCTAACTTACTGTCTTGTAGACTTTTATATAATTTTGTAATTGTCATGTCACCCGCTTTATATATTGAAATAAACATTGCAAGAATACTATTGTTTTCCTTGTCATTATAGTCCCTTGTAATATTAATAATAATTTTGTAATTGTCATGTCACCCGCTTTATATATTGAAATAAACATTGCAAGAATACTATTGTTTTCCTTGTCATTATAGTCCCTTGTAATATTAATAATCGTATGTCTTATTTGTAAGTAACTACGAAAATCTTGATTAGAAAACAAGTATTCACATTTGAGTGTCTCAAAACCCAACACTTTTCCTTTATGTTAAAAAGTACGGTATGCTGTGACGGCTCGTTTAGTCCAAGCTTTATAGCTGCTATATAGTATTTGGATCAAATGTTGAATCGTAAGCGGTCCATCTCAATATTGATACCAAGTCTATCCAAATATTATTTTTATTATATCTTGCCAAATCTTTAATAAGTTACTTGTCCACTTCGATATGATTTTTCTATAGGCTAAGTTTTTGAAAGAAGTCTTTTATGCTCACCAAGGCTGCATTTATTCGATCAAAAATACAGTAAAAACAGCAATATTGTGAAATAGTATTACATTTTTAAAAAACTGTTTTTTATTGTAATATATTTTTAAATGTAATTAATTCCTGTGACCTAAAGCTGAATTGCCAGCAGCCATTACTCCAGTTTTCAGCTGTATTACTGTATATATGTATTTATTTAAATTTTTCCAGGATAATTTGATGAATAGAAAGCTTAAAAGAACTGCATTTATTTGAAATACAAATCTGTTGTAACATTATAAATGTCTTTGCTGGCAGTTTTGATCAACTATTAATTTCTTTAAAAGAAAAACATACCACCCCCAAATTTTTTGAAAGAATTGACAAATTCAAACTGTCAAATAGTACAATATCAGTAAGTAAATAAAAAAGTTACCATGCAAAGTGAAGTAAACATTCCACATATGTTAATCAGAACACCTGGCAACCACAGCATAAATAATCCAGACACATTTACCTTCAGAAAGCAACACTTTTGAGTCTTGTCTAAAAGAAAACTCCTCTGCAGCACAGCCAATAATGAAGGTCTAAAGGTCCGACACAAAATGATCCACCCAGATGGCAGATTGTCATTTTATACCCATCTATCAGAAGGGGTGTGTGTATTTTGGGGGTTGGGATGGGGTTGCAGGGCTTACGCACTGATATTTTGGGAATGGACCCTAGACGTGCTGCCAAACATTGAGAAGGAACCGTCATAAAGCCAGCTAGAACCCAGAATAAAGGTTCTGAGATTAGACGATCAGGATCAGACGCTGGAATGTTCCACGGGTCAGATGGGCGTCCTGTACTCTGCACATTTTAAGAGGGAGCGCTTTAGCCTGCCAGTATCTCTATCTACTGCTCATATTGTCCAATGATTCACCATGGGAAAAGAGTAAGACTGCTGTAAACACAGGAATGGAGATGAGATCCACATGTGATCCATTCTGTCATCATTATTCAGATGACTCTTCATCAGTTATCTGACAAATGTCACACTCATTAAACAATTACAAATAATGGACAGTTATAGAATTGTTAATGTTTAACCTATGCATGTAGACAGACAGACAGACAGACAGACAGATAGACAGATAGACAGACAGACAGACAGACAGACAGACAGACAGATAGACAGATAGACAGACAGACAGACAGACAGACAGACAGACAGACAGATAGACAGATAGATAGATAGATAGATAGATAGATAGATAGATAGATAGATAGATAGATAGATAGATAGATAGATAGATAGATAGATAGATAGATAGTATCTGACCCAGGTCTAATATCAATTTAAAAAGCTCATCACAGTCCATGTGTTCCCTACCCACTACACACACACACACACATTTTGGGATTCCATGTTTTATGGGGACTTTCCATTGACAATGATTTTTTTATAGTGTACAAACTATGCATTCTATCCCATTACACTAACCTTAATCCTATGCATCACAGAAAACGTTCTATATTTTTACATTTTCAAAGAGACAGCCATTTGTATGATTTATTAACGGTTTTCCTCATGGGCACCAAAGAATGTGCCCACGATGCCAAGGATTTCAGATATTGCCATCTTTGTGGCGACATTTTGTCCCCATAACGTAGGTTTTACCTGAACCACACACACACACACACACACACACACACACTCATCTCTATTGCGACAGAAGTGCAGCCATACATAAGGAAATCACATAGTGACATATGATAAATGATTCATGCAAAGACACACAATAGAGCATTTGGATGCACACTGAGTGACTGCAGTAAGTAGCTTAAGTGAGAACAGCTGAGACCAAAACGAGAACAATACATGCTGCTTTAGTGTGTGTGTGTGTGTGTGTGTGTGTGTGTGTGTGTGTGTGTGTGTGTGTGTGTGTGTGTGTGTGTGTGTGTGTGTGTGTGTGTGTGTGTGTGTGTGTGTGTGTGTGTGTGTGTGTGTGCAAATAATAGCTATCGGATTAAGTGCCTCTCTGGGTTACTGTTTTTTCCACCAACGTGCCATTATAGATCCAGTGATTTGGGAGACACAAGGAAAACAGATTGTTGCATTGTGTTGTTTCATCTAGCCACTGTTTTTTGATTATAGGATTCATTAACATTACAAAGTGATTTAACTACATTAACTTACCATTAAAGTGTGCGTGAGACATTTCTAAATAAAAATATCATGCACATGAACATGAACACAAACAAACTGTCTGGCTATATGTGACTCAACACTAATCTAATTTAATCCCAATCTGTCTGCACTGAATCAATGCAATTGCAACAGACTAGCAACTAATTCAGTCGTCTGATACCTGCTGAAAACTCACACAACATTTCCAAACCTGGAAGTCTAACTGCATAGGAAAGTAACAGCATTATTTAAGGCATAATTCTTGAAGCACAAACACTGTACGACAGATTAAACACTTCAGATTAATACTCAGGGTTTGAGGTTTGTTCAATTCTTTTAATATGAGCAACTGTAACAGTAATGCTTGACTTATTAAACATTACTAATAACTAAACCCCCAAAAGGCATTAGTTCCTGGAACAGTGAGCAGATCTTCACAAGGACCAATCAATGTTCTACATGCTAAAAATAAATAATGAAACCGTGTCTGTGCATTCGAGCATCTGTTTGCTGTGCGTGTATGTGTGAAAGAGTCAGCGATCACGATGCATGCCTGCAATTTCATTCAAAAAAAAAAAAGTCCAGGCACAGACATCGCAAAGAAGCTAGAAACAGTTTATCCAAAAAGTTAAGATATCGTTTGTATTTTTAATATATTGTACTGATAAAAAAAGCTAAATAAATCAAATAAAAATGAACACATTTACTGTTAATGTATGATTTATACCAGTTGTATGATTTTATGTAGTCAGATTGTATTCAGTCTAAAATAAATGAAAACCACATGAAGCACATTTTTAGGTTAACTTAACCATTCAAAAAGATCATCATCATCATCAACATCTATTTGAAAATATCTGCATGAAACCAAGCACTGTACGGAAAATAATCTGCAAAGCATCTCCATTTTATATATACTGAATTGCTGAATTTTTTTGAATAATTGTTCTCATGAGCTGCAAGTGTAATGTGCTCATCCAGAGGGGGTGAAGACAGACACGGCCCCCAGCTTGCATAACATATGACATCCAGCCCATCCATATGGGGCCCCCTGAGACATCAATGAGACATTACGGCTCCTCGACACAACCAAATGTTAATCGCTTTCACTGTTGAATTCAGTTTACTCAATTCACTCCATTTGTGGTGGTTACTAATATTGAGCAACTTGTATTCATGCTATATCAACAAAGATGAAAACCTAACATAATTTACACAAAAGAAATGCATGCATTCATTCATTTCTTCAGTGAATATGATATAGGTGCCAAATAAAATTAAAGCTGTCATCATAAAGCATTGCCATCCTATAGCTCTGCTATAGGTGTTGGGTAAACACACAAAACCCCCACTGGCATATTACTAGAAGGCAGATCATAAAAGAACATTTAAAACAAAAGGTTAAAATTAAACATGGTTTTGACGCATATAATAGGTTTGGGGCAAGTTGTCACATTTATAGGGACATGTTGTTTATGAGTTCTTAATACCGTAAGTTATTTTGAACAATGTTATATTTTAGAATGTTTCTACACATTTAAGTTACTTTTCAGAATTTTCCTACTGTTTACATTTGAGTGAAAAGCCTTTCAATAAAATGTTATACATTTTAAACGCAGACATGTTGAGTTAAAATTAGCTTATTTTCACTTTTCAAACAACCGTTTTCTTCTCAAATCAGTGTCAGTAAACAGCAAGTGCCGCTGTGACAACATGCCCCGGTCGGATAAAAGTAGCCTATTTAACTGAAAACTATTTAAAACACTTTATTCACACAGCTGCGATCCTATGACAGTTTAAAACGTTCTCCTCTCTCGTGTGATGTGATGTGATGAACCTGCACTTACCTGTGTCTGTGATATGAGGCGTCTGTTCAGTTGCGGAGACGCTGAGAGGTTCATGTTCCCTCCGCGAGTGACGTCATTACTCTAGCGACACGCCCCCTACATTTCGTCACGCCCATTACTCCAACCTGCAGATACACACACTTGGAGAAGTAACTATACGAAACATTACATTAATGCAAAACATTACAAAGACAGACTTTCCTGCATCTCCCCTAAAACCACATTTTTTATGGACGCATTGCAAGGCTTATTACATTTTGTATATTATTATGTTGCCAATATATTGTCCATGCTGTAATAAGTTCAAGATCTGTAATAATAAAAAAATCATGAAACATAAAAACAATTCAGTGTGTGCAGCTGAATTACATTTTAAACAAATATTTAATTTGTATGATGCAAAAAAAATGCATTTTATGGTTTATACCAATTATAAATATAATGTCCTGGCAAAAGTGTATACAAATTAAAAATACAATATGAAAAATACAATGTAAAAATAAAATAAAACAAAAACAATTCAAAGTGTAGTTGAATTACATTTTTATATATTGTAGACTACTGATAAAGAAAAAAAGAAAAAATATAACTTACATGAATAAATAAAATGCATTGATATAGAGAATGTATAGGTGTGAGAAAAAGTGAGACTGCCATATTGAATCACTCAAGTAATGATTCATGATGACACCGAACCAAACAAACCAGAGAGATAACAGTCAGCCCGACATCTACCTAAACATACAGGCCCTGTATGGCAGCTTTTGCAAAGACTAGAGACTGTTTGGACAGTCGGATATGTTAGACGAAGCCTGAAAACCCCATATAGACAGTCTAAAAGCATCCACATTGATGTTAATGGTGGCTAAATAGGATGTAGTGTAAACACAGACCAACGGCAGTGCATAAATAAGCTATTATTAGCATCTCTACAAAGAATGGGGATCAATAATGTACTCTGGTTCAAACTATCTTCTAATTTCCCTAACAGCTAAATGTAGAAAGAGCAGTCTGAGTGATTGGAGTTTATTTTATGCTCTGGCTAATGCACTCATAAAGCAACAGAGACAAATGAGGGACTGTTTAGAAATCAATGTGATCTAAATAAGGTTAAATCTCTCTGAAGCACAGTTTAATGTCGCTGATATTAAGGTACTTGAGAGTGAGACAATAGTTGCACTGTTTACTTAAACTTAACCAGTTTTGTATTAAAGTTATACAGTAAATCATTTTTACAGGTCGAAATGTGCGTATGAGCAGATGAGAATGATGACAGAAACTGGGGCGTCCTCTGCTGGATAGATAATGAACACGAAGATCTCTGTCTTCTAGAATAGGCTATTGACAATTTCCATAAATAGGTAATATTAAAACGCTAAAAAAATATATATTTTTCCCCCAACATATTAAGCATGAAATAAATAGTATAATTAAATATCAATATCTAGAAAGTAGGGTACACAATACAACATTTATTTTACACTTTTGCATATATATATATATATATATATATATATATATATATATATATATATATATATATATATATATAAAGTTGAACACAGCTAAATATTATTTTGACTGCCATTTGTATATTGCTTTAGATAAAAGCTGATTACTAAACAAATACATATGTACTTTTTGGTCATAATAAATTATCTTTTTGGTCATTAATTATTTTTATTTCTGTATGCATTGAATATATGTAATTTTCAGAACATTTAAGGTTCAAAATGGTATTTATAAGGCACCACAAAGGATTCATACGAGAGGTTTTATTTGTTTTGAGGTATGAAATTAGATTATAACTGTTTTTGTTCAAAATTAACTAAATTGAAATAGTGAGTCAATACATCATCAATTCTTCTTCCTCTTTTTTTTATAGTCACGCAGAGCCGAAGCACAACCAAAACAAAATGAAATACAACAAAATCTTCCGCAAAATGCATGCGTTTTTTTGTTTTTTTTTGCCACTAGAGGGCCAATAGTGTGCTTTTAAAATTCCACATATACGAAATATTTTAGACAAGACAAAAATAAAAACACAGATTTTATTTTCTCCCACAATGAGTTTCATGTGGAAAGTAGGCCTACAAATATTTTATTTTTAATCAAAACAAACCTTTGATAAAAATCTTAAATTCTCAATAAAACTAATACACAAAAAAACACCTCCAATGTCACCTCTCATTTACACTGAATTAAAGCCTAAAACCTGTAAGTTACCTAAAACTTTAACGTCATTAATCTGCTGCAGTCTTCATGCAATGCATATCTAGTAAAAAACAGAGTTTATTTAACAGGTTCATGTGAGAAATCTCTCCATATTCTCCATTAACTCTGCCGGACAGTTTATGTTTGTGAGGTCGAACATTAAGGTCCTTGAGTCCTGAGATCCAGACTTCTCTTCTCCAACGGTATCTTTTCTCATGTTTCTCTCTGAGGCTGGACTAATGATGACTGAGGGAGTGTCCGAGGAGCCGTGGGTCACGGAGTCGTTCTTAGGGTTAAATTGAAGGTCAGAGGTCATTTCAGCACTCCTGCTCTTTTTAGTGCAAACATCCATCGGTGCGCTTGCCATGGCGAAGGAACCGGAGACGAGATCGCGCTCACATAGACTGAGCGATCCTCTCATCTGAACCGGAGGCTACAGAACACACACACAAACACACTTGGTGATTGGTTGATTAAATGGACACGACCCTTCTTGTACATTCACTTTGAACTCTATATAATGTTTCAGTGCAAGTCAGTGAATTAAACCACACCTTCTCTATCAGCAGTGAGGAGCATTTGAGGATCCGCTTTCTAGAAAAGCCTCGGAATGACACTTTAGACACGTTCGACCTGTTCTCCATCAGGTCCAGCTCCACTTCTCCCATTACCTGCAATCTCAAACACACACCCTAAAATATAGGTCCATAATGAAGCTTCAACAAGTGAGAATAAACAAAGTGTCATTGAGATAAAGTGAGAAGTATTCAGCTGGTCATGTGATTTCAACGGTCTATAGGCCACTGATATGACTGAGTCTCATGTGAGTCTCATGAACACAAGCCTACGGATGAACCTTTCTACTGTACCATAGTACAGGAGTCTTTGGGGGTGGTTGTGTGGAGTTTGTTCTTGGAGATAGATGACTGTCTGCTGATACTGGAGGCTTCGCTAGTGGTGGAGGAGGTGAGACAGTCCTTCTGAGAGCGAGACAGACAGGACAAACCAGGAACCTTCTCAGCTAATGTGGCTCTGCAGAGAGAATCATCATGTGATTGATGTGGATCTTTCTATCTATCTATCTGTTTATTTGTCATTACTATTTAAAGCTGCAGTCTGTAGTTTTCCCTCTTTGTCGCCATCTCTGTTCGAAATCTGCAATTGCAGTTATTGGCGGAATTATCAACTTTACGTGGGTTGTGCCTCGGCACGGCACAGCGCGGATGAATCCAATGTTTTGAGGAGAATGTGTGGCTGTCAGTCGCCGCGCCGGTGTGGATACGGTCATTCAGAAACACAGATTATACTTTTTGGAAGTATGACCAACATAAGAATTTTCACCGGAAAATGTAATCTGAACAACATCCACTTTTGTTCTGACCAACTAAGGGGGAAAAAAGCATTGCAGTAAATCGCGCTGATTAAATCTAACGATCGCTTATCATATCAAGTCAAACCGTGCAAATTATACTTTGCTCCCAAATTGTTAATGTTAACAACATCAGCATTTCTGGATCCGCCATCAAATTAATAAGTTTAATTATATCAAGTGCTGTGAGAAAAGGCTATAAATCTCCACCTCCAACATCCTCACACACAATATAGCCTACTAGCCGAGACTCCTTCTTTATGTGTACAGATGTGATGTAATGACACAAAGACATGCCCGAATTTCCCGCGGAAATCCACCAGTACCACTGGAATTAAAAACATTATTACAAGCTTACCGTTTTGAATCGAGCTAAGGCAAGCAGATCGTTTTGAACACTGGCTGGTTATGTACTTGCTCAAAAATTTATTTTGGATAATATTTAACCCAAAAACGTTACGGACTGGAGCTTTAAAATAACTGTTTTTTTTTTTTTTTGAATATATTTTAAAATGTAATTTTTTCCTGTGATCAAAGCTGAATTTTCATCATTTCTCCAGATTTCAGTGTCACAATCCTTCAGAATTCATCGTAATATATTTATATGATATATATATAAAATATATGAATGTTTTATGTGCCATAAATATCAGTTTTTCATCATTTTTAATCATATGAACTTTTGCAGTTCACTTAAATAGACCATTTATAATAGTTAAACAAGAATAAAAAAATTAAAACAAAAAAAATTAAAAATAATAATTTAATAAAATCAAATTTTGAAATGAAGTGCATGCATAATTATAAAAAATAAAAATAAAAACGTTTTAGATAATTTGGATCTGTTTTAGATAAAGTACAGCATATTTTTGCATGCATGTATTTTTGTTTTACTGATGATTCATTTACCTGTATTTGGTGTGAACTATGGCATATATGAAAGGGTTGTAGATGGCGGATGACTTGGCGATGACCGCCGGCAGTGTTTTAGAGTAGGGCGTGAGGATGTTTGCATGCCTGAGAAACCGAGGAAAAATGTGTTACTTTTGAACACATGTAGGTCATTCAGAAAGTGTAGAGGGACAGCAATGCAGCGCTGCAGACAGAAAGAGAGATTACAATGTTGTATAATGATTTCCTACTTCTCACAGCTGTGCTGAGCTTAACAGATACTATAGAGCTCCGCACACTTATGAGACAAATGTACATCGAAAAGTGCCAGATAAACAGTAATCAGAGGATTTGCAGATTACAGACACTGTAACACTTCTGATGTACGGTATAAAGATCACAGAATGTATGTATCATCCAGTAAACTGTTTCAATGCATCAAATATTGAGGTTTATATCTCAGTAGCTGGTTTTGAGTCAGAAGTTTTGTCAAATCGATTCTTCGAGATTAATCGCATCTAACATAAAGGTTTTTGTAATATACTGTATATATATATATATATATATATATAGTGTGTGTGTATACTATATATACACACACACACACAGACATGCACGCACACACACACACACACATACACACACAAACACACACACACACACACATATGTGTGTGTGTGTGTGTGTGTGTGTGTACTGTATATACACACACAGACGTACACACACACACAACCACACACACACGTGTATATACACACACATATTGTATTATATAAACAAAAACATTTTATGTTAGATGCGATTAAAGCTACAATATGTAAGATTTTTGTAATAAAATATCCAAAAATCACTTGCACAGTGTGATATATTTCCAGCAGTTGTGTACTTGCAATATCCCAAAAGTTCCAAAAGATTTTTAATTTCAGAGAAATTCCAATTTTAAATAATGGCTCGTCCATGCTCACTTGTCGCCTGTCAATGATGTAATATCCACATCAGAGAGACGTGGGCAACTGCGTTACGTCTAACGGCTCGCTCACGCTGTTGTTGTTTCGTTCCAACATTATGGACCATGGCAAGCAGACTTTGGGACAAAAGGAGAACTAAAACGAGGATCAATATCAGCGTGGCGTTTTCGAGATGCCGAGAGCTCCTCGTCCGCGACTAACTTCGACTTGACAGAGACGCCACTCTTGCATGTACTTTATTAGACAGGTGAGCAAATCTACATAAAACTAATCAATGTTATATAGCTCAACATGATGAAATGTTAGAATTTAATCAGCATGTTATTCTAATGTTGATGTATGTAGTTTAGTGTGATAGTGTAGACCAAGTGAAACAGCGCTGCATAACCCCACAAGTTTCATTCGTCTAATAAACTGACCTGTAAGAGTATTAATTCAGCACTTGCTGGTGGTTCGGTAGAATGAAATGTCCTTATTGCTTTATATCCGCGGGACTCGCGTACGGCGCTAATATCTGTCTCTTATTAGCAATCACGCTCTGCTTCATACCACAGTCATGTTAAAAACATCAATGTATTCACTCATCCATAAACATTATTAGATCCATTAGCTTGATGACAAGTTCCATAACTCCGCTTATGCTTCATCAACCTACGCCTTTGTTATTGTAAGAGGTTAGTGACCCCTAGCGGCAAAAATAAATTACATATTGTAGCTTTAATCGTGATTAATCGATTTGACAGCACTGAAACTCCTCTAAAATATCCAATATTCAAATTGATCCTAAATAACAATAATGGTGACTTTACTCTAAACAATTAAACAGTATCATCAACACTTAACAGAGCTAAAATCTCTATTAATTCTGAACAAAAAAGGTATTTTCTTCAAATCAATGTCAATTTCTCTAACCACATATAAGTTGACAATTCTGCTATAAGGTCAACGTGTGTCCAATGTCAAATATTTTGTACTTTAGTACTTTAAAGTATGTGGTTATACAGAAATTGTGACCCAATTACAGACACTATCCACATTTTACCCACATTTACATTGCAAACACAACACATAAGATGTGTTAGGAACAATTTACTCTCAAATTTATGGGAAGAACTGTATTTCAGAATTATTTCTCAAGCAAATGTATCTTTTAATCGCAGAGGAAAGACCATGTCATGCCTACAGAACAGATAACAAAACAAAAAAAAACAGTGAACACAGGGCTCACACAAGTAAGCAGTTGTTCCACTCCTATCACATGGCCGTAGCTTCAGTACAAGGCTATACTTTTATGGTCGCATGTGACAATATTACTGATGTTTAAGCTTGACGCATGCATTCATGAAATTTTATGTAACGTTTAGGGGTCGGTGAGAATTTGCAATGCTTTTAAAAGAAGTATATTTTGCTCACCAATGCTGCATTTATTTAATAATAAAAACATTTATATATTGTAAAATTTTATTGCAATTTAAAATAACTTTTTTCTATTTTAATATATTTTACAATGTAGTTTACTCCTGTGATCAAAGCTGCATTTTCAGCATCATTATTCCAGTCTTCAGTGTCACATGATCCTTCAGAAATCATACCAGCTAAAATCAAATGTTTTGGCTCAACAACAACAAAACATTTACGCAACAGTTCGCATCAGTCTTTTAAAAGTTATCAAACAGTAACTTCTAATGAAACGGTGTTCAACAAAAAAAAACTACATTGAGTTAGAGGAACTTAATTTGTAGCATAAACACAATTTATTTAAGTTGATTATTCAAATGAATTAAATTGAGCGTTGGCCCTGGGACCAATAAATATCTGTTAATCTTATCTATCAGTCTCGTTTATTATTTATTTAAAAAAAAAATTAACACAGACATTTAAATTTAAATTACACACAATATTTATTTATTATTATGTCAACAGATCTCATCAAAATAACTTAAATGGTTTAATTACTTGCTGCCATGTATTTATTTAAGTTGAGGTAAATAGGTTACCTGAATATATTTTTAATATGCTGATTTGGTGCTCAAGAAACAATCATCATTATTATTATCAATGTTGAAAACAGTTGTGCTGCTTCATATTTTTGTGGAATTTCTGTGATAGATTTTTTCATGATTTTGGGATTAAAAAAGAAAAGAAGAAAAGAAAATTATTTAAAAAAAAAACTTTATAACCTTTACATCATAAGAAATCTTTTATAACATTTAACATTAATGCATTTAATGCATCCTTGCTAAATAAAAGTTTTAAATCTTACTGACCCCAAACTTTTGAACAACAGAGTATCATTCATACATGTAGCACAAGCTTCATTCTTAGGATTACGAGCTTGTTTAACAAACTAATCCTATGTATAAGCAGTATATTTAGTGATGATTATGACGAACACATGAATGTGAATACACATTTCTGAAAATGTGTGCATACTCAGAACTCACCCCGCCCAGGCGATGAGGGTGATGCACGCGTAGGGAGCCCAGGACAAAACGAATACCACTATGACCACAGCCGCTATTTTAGCCAGTTTCCATTCGCTCCTCATGGAATGCTGCTTCACAAATGTAGACTTTCTAGAGCTCAGCCTTTTTAGATCTCTAAACACACACATAACACAGTAATGAAGGTTTTTCAAGTATCACTCTTCAAACTCAAGAGGCCAATGAGGGGCTCAGACCTGCAGGCCCGTCGTACGGCTAAGAACATGAACAGGTAACAGAAGAGAATGATGGCCAGGGGGATGAAGAAGACAAAACAGCACAGCATCATGGTGTAACTCCTGTTGGCGGGAGACGGCGAGACGTAATCCCACGTGCATGATGTCATCAGACCTTCAGGGATGTAGGAACCTGCAAGAGCAATTTCATGCACGCTTTTACCAGACACTTAAAATGACGTCATGCATTTTATCTACTTTAGGTCACATTAGAATATTGAAATTATTGAGATTTAGTAGAACATTTAAATCTTACTCCAACCCATCAGAGGAGCCAGACTCCAGGCCAGAGAGTAGAGCCAGATGCACAGGATGGCCAGAGAGGTTCTGCGTTTGGAGTTCCACTGGATGGCCTGCAGTGGTTTGGTGATGACCAGGTAGCGATCGATAGAGATGGCCAACAGGTTTATCATCGAGGTGATGCCAAACAGTGCTCCACAGAATGCATATATTTTACATCCTAAGGGCAAATAGAGAGAACGCATGTATAATATACAATATATTATTTCTTACATAAAGTCAATACTGTGATTTACAGAATATGTAAGCCTTCAAAATATCACACATTTAGGTGAAAAGCTTGAATTTGAATTGTCTTAGTATTTCGTTGAGTGCACATAAGCTCTCAAACGGATGATTTCATGATACAACTTTTTTACAAGTTTAATTGAAAATAAAATGTTATGTAGTGGAGTGAATGCAAAAAAAACTAAAAAGAGTTACCAAGTTCTCCAAACATCCACTCCTTATACAGGCAGTTGATGAAGAACATTGGAGATTGTGTGATGGCCATGAGGAAATCACTCACCGCCAGGTTCATTATGAAATAATTTGGCAGGCTCCGCAACTTTTTATTACTGCACACACACACACACACACACACACACACACAAAAAAAAATTTAAAATCAAGTTAAATTTTACTATTGTTAAAACAGATAGAACAGTTTATGAACAATGAATATTACGTGTTGCTTCTACCTATATGTTTTTCTTCTTTCATAAAACAAGATATTTTTAAAGATTGTTGGTAATGGTAACCAAATGGTTTTGGTTCCCATAGACTTCCATAACATGGACAAAAAATACAGTGGGAACACAAGTCAAAAATACAAGTCAATGGGAACCTGAACTTCAAAATATCTTCTTTTGTGTTCCACACAGGAAAAAAAGAGAGTCATTTATGTTTGGAACGACATGAGAGTGAATAAATGATGACAGAATTTTCTTTTTGGGTGGACTATCCTTTAAATTGTTTTTAAATGCAATTACATGATGTAAATAACAATTTTGTACACTTGGACTGATCATATAATCTTTGTTAACTGGTTAGTTATTGTTAAGGATTGTTCAATAATCAAGTAAAACAAAACCTGTAAATTGTAAATGCATAAAATTAAGGTGAGAGGCAAATGAGTAATTTGGATCAAACAGATCAAATGCCCCCATTGCAGGTCTGTCCATCAATGATTCGAAGTATTCCCAGAATTCCTGGAATAGCAATCAATATCCTTCCACTCTACAGAAGCCCATGATTGCAATAATTGCATCCATTTATGGAAATGCATCAAACATGTTATATACCTCATTCACAATATTCTTAATTTCTAGCACATTTGGCCTATTTTGAACAAAAAGGAAAAAACAATTATGGAAAATGAGGATTAGGGCTGTCCAGTGACCTGCAGGGTGTTTTACATACGTAACTTTAATCTGAGCAAGTGGGGATAGTAAAAAAGAAAAAGCTTTTTACTAGTATTTCACTGCCTGCTTTAGTTTTACCGCACTGACCCAATTCACTAAAACAATTAAACTCAATAATATATTCGAGATTTGGTGCATTATGCAACAGATGAGAGATTATCTGTCGAAAACAGGCAGGGAAACTGTCACTATATCACCCTAAGACTTAATTATTAATAAATTTTATTTTATGATGTTATCTCATGGAAAACAAATCCGTTTAAATATTGCACCATTTTAACTCTTTAAAGTGGACAAAAAATAAACTATACTAAAAATTAAAGAAGCATTGACTCCAACAAAAAAGATAACACTAAATAATGTTCATAAGGTTGCTTTTTTATTAAATGTTATTTAACAACTTTCCCTGCCAGCCAACGCCAGCGTTTTTGACCATTTTCACAAAAATGTCATGGCCCCCAGAATATTTTGTTGTATGAATATCTGTACATGGAATATATCAAAAGAAAGAAAAAACAATCTGCTTTAAAAAAAAAAAAGTTTTATTCTAGCTTCATGCATTCTTTTTTATCAAAACTTGAATGTAAGTTTAATTAAAAAAGCACCATTTTGAGCAAAAAGCTGAGAAAATCACGTTTTTGTTAAAGACTACATCTGGATCAGATTCAGAACGAAGATCAAAACATAGATGCAGTAGATCGAATCCATCAACACTCCTAATGCCTGCACAGTTTTGATTTATATGCTATTTAATGTTGATGATCGCTTTATTTTACATATGATTACATATAATATTGATTGTTTGTTGCATGTGTTTTGATCTAGATATTCAGTACTCTTTCAGAAGATGCATAATAGCGCCCCCTCCCGTATAACAGTGAAAACACAGAAAGCCGGAAAATTCCATCAAGTTCCGTCAACGTTGTCTCACAAATGACAGAAATGTCCGTCAATGGCAGGAAAGACTTAATAATATTTTAAAGTATGTAATTGTAACGTGTTAGAAAAGCACAAACTAAGATGAATCAAAAATACATATTATTAAACATAGAGAAAACACATAAACAATACAGAACCTGGAAACTAAAGGCTTAAATACACAAGGGAGCAATCAACGGAAAAACAGAACAGGCATGAAACTAATTAACATCCATGGAAACAAACAAATAACTAGAGCTCAGGCAAGTGGGCACAGGGAAAACCAAACTAAAACACAAGTGACAGAACTAAACTGTAACCGTAGGGAGAGGGAAGAGCCAGGGAGGAGAGTCGAGGAGAAGGAGCCGGTCGGGGACCCAGACCACAGCCAGGACGAAGGCCCACAGCGAAGTCAAAGGAGGAGCCATGGAGGCCGGCGGACCCAGGGGAACGACTGATGGAGTTGGAGCCCCAGGCGGAGAAGAAAAGTCAATAAGACCACGCAACACTATGGATCTGGAGACCAAGGCAGAGCTGCAGCGGCGAGGATCCGAGGTTGAGCCAGGGTGCCAGAGGACTGAGGCGGAGCCGGAGGAAAGCCGGAGCCCAAAGATGCTGAAGGGGTGAAGCACATCTGAAGGTCAGGAAATCTATACCGGAGGGACAAGGGAGGTCGGTGGAGCAGTAAGGACGATGGTCCCAGGTGGAGCCGAGTGAGGGAGGAACCAAGATGAAGCCGACAGGTCGACGGACTTGGCAGCTGGAGGCGAAACCAAAGGATCCTCTTGACAAGGCGAAGCTGGAGTCCAGAAGACCCGAGGCACATCCACACAGCAGAGTGGAGTCAGAGAAGGGGCCGAGGGACTGAAGGGAACCAGCGGGGGCGTGGAAGATGAATCTGGCTGTTATGGACAGAGGGGGTGGGAGAGGGAGGCTCGGAGGGATCCTTGGAGACACAGGAGACTTGGAGCTGGGCAGGATCAATGATGATGGGAGACAGGGAAATATCCTCTTTTATTCCCTCATAATAGTTAACAGAGGCCGACGGGAATGTGGGTGTGGCAGCCGTGCCTTGGATTGCTCGCTGAGGCTGGTAAAGTAGAACACACAAAGCAAGTAATCTGGATAGTGTGTAATGCCGGGGACACACTTAACGACTAGCTGGAACATTCTAAGACTGGACTGAACACACTTACAGACTTTCCGTCGACTGCAGCAGATTTTAAACACCGACTGTGAACATTGACTGAACGCGACTTGGCGCATTCAGGCATAATCAGTCGTAAGAATCAAATTGCATTCATAATCAGCCTTACAGTCGTTAAGTGTGTCCTCGGCTTAAGGCACACCCGATCTAAGAAGTCCTTGGTGTGGTCCACTAGATTTTGCTTCTCCTTTTCTAGGCAGAGCAGTTTGATGGCCAGCAAGTCCATAAAAGGGAAAAAACACTGCAACAAATTAAATCTAGGTTCGGTGTTCTGTAATGTGTTAGAAATGCATGAACAAAGATGAATCAAAAATACTTATTAAAAAAAGACAAAATACTAAGAGAAAGATATAGCAAGACATTCACATAAACTATACAGAACCTGGAAAAGGCTGAACTAAAGGCTTAAATATACAAGAGAGCAATCAACGGAAAACAGAACAAGTGTAGAACTAATTAACAACCATGGAAACAAACAAAGAACTAGAACTCAGGCAAAGGGGAAAACACAATGAACTGACAGAACTAAACATAACTGTAGCAGTAATACTTGTGCTATTCTTATTATATTATATAATTTAAATGTAATTACTTATATATAACATATGTGAATATAGTATACCATTAAAAAATATTACACAATGCTTACCAGATCAATAGTTAATGAGCATCCACATATTATTGGGTAAGTGACATTAAATCGTTTTTGAACGTTTACATTGTGACATATCAGCTGTCTACTCTTTCTAACACATTAGAGTGGGGTCTCATTGGTAAACAATGAGCAATATATATTTTAAAGCATTTTTTTAAATTGTATGTTAGTTAATACAAATGTTCATGCGTGTACACAGTGCATTTATTAATGTTAACAGACACAACTTTTGACCTTTTAGATACTGTATGTTATTAACATGAGCTAAGTTAATGTTTTAAATGTATTGTTCATTGTTAGTTCATGTTTGCTAATTTAGTTAACTAATGAAAGATTATTGTAAAGTGTTACCAAACATTTTATGAAGCATTTTGCTAATTATTTTATAATTATTATGCATGCAGCTTTAATGACTTCATAATAATATATTTACTTTTTACAAAACTAGGCCTATTTAAAATGTACTAGTGAATTTGTAGTAATTTAAAATGATCTAAAAAAAAAAAACTACTCAAATAGAAATAAAAGTGTATGAATCATGTTTAACAGAATTAATGTAGGCTAGATTAACTAATCCAGTAAGAATTAAATCATTTGATAAAATGTTTCAAAGTGTTACCTAACATAAACCCCAAACTTTCTGAGATGAGCTCAATGACATTTGCGTGAAATTTACTGTTCATCACCTCAGCGCTCATACCTGTAAAAGGCGAACATGACCAAAGCGTTACCCGTGACTCCAAAAGTGCCGATGATGAGGACGAGGAAGGCAATGACGTAATGCACATGATCCGGGATGTCCAGTCTTTTGTATATCTGCCGTTGGGGCTCCATCATCAAACTGAACACATAGATACACCAACTAAAACTGAAGAACAACACTTCAACAAAGCAAGCGTGAGTGCAGACTCAGTCATGGTCTCCGTCTTCTGTTTCCAGCATCACTACTTCTCTTTCTGTCATGCTCAGACTAAGAGACTTTAGTTACACTATCAGTAACAGCAACAGACGGATAACACAGCGACCTACTTGTCGGAGCAGTTTAGTCATGTCACATGACACACCCCTCTCTCCATCATCTGTGTCTTCATGCGAATCTCACACTCATCTCACACACACCAGCAGCACATTATTTTTTCAACAGAAGAGAACATCACATTCTCTTCTCTTTCGAAGGAGAGACGACACAAGCCGCCCGAGACTAAAAGAAGCAAGGCGGGAGATGAGATGAAATGAGAGCATGTGTCATATAGATTATAGTGCTTTCTGTCTGTGTTCATCAGGTCTGTAATGGATGTGGAGTCTTTTTTAAACAGGTCAGAGGGTGAGTGACAGAAGGAGATTCAGAATGAGAGAGTGAATGAGGGCTTGAACATGAACAGCTGCAGAGATTCATGAATGTTGAGCTTAAAAAAAACGAAGGTCAAACCTGTGGGACAGAGCGACCTGATCACAGCCATATACCGTTACAAACCACCAGTGTTGCTTTTTCAGTATTGCTATGTACCATTCATATTTTGATTTTTTTTTTTTCAAATATAAAGAATAGTTAGAAATAGATGTAAGAATAGTTCTTCTAACATCTATATATTTTTTTCATTTTAATTTTAGTAATTTTATGTGCATTTTTATTCTTTTTTTCATGTTTCTATTAATCTTTAAATTATTTTTATTTTAGCAATTTTCGTACTTCAGATTCAACTTTTTTATTTCAGTTAGTTGCCAAGGCGTTACCAAGTTGTCTTCATCTAATGTCAATATTTTATTTCAGCTTTATTTAAATTTTTGAAAATGAATTAGTTTTAGTTTAACTATGACAACTCTTGCAATCCACAGTGTATTTCTGAATAGGATTCTGTCTTTCATCAATATCTGAAAATGCATAAATATTTTACTCATTTCTTTTTTCACACTTAGTAACATTTATCACATTGGGTAAATTCATTCAATACAGTAGACATACTGTACACTGTGTAGTTTTATACTTTTCACCACTTTTAATGTATTCAATTTCAGCATCAATTTTACCAGTACTTAAACTTATTTGTGATTTCAACTTATTTATCAAACACTAATGTAGTATGTTCTAACATGAGGTAAGAGTCTGTCTGCATCCGAAATAGAGTATGTGAAAAGAATAGTAAATCCAAATACATATATTAAATTCACCCATGATCTCTATGTCTGATGAGATTCTGAAATGTGCATCCAATAAACACAATGCTATCCCATGAGGCCACGGGAAAGGAGTTATGAATGGTGAATGCAACTGAAGCTGTAAGTCACGACAACATGACTAATGTAATTACATTTATATTACACACATATAGAACATAGCCTACTTTTTTAAAGGGATAGGCGTCCCAAAAATGAAAAAAAAATTGTCTGTATGAGTTTCTTTCTTCTGATGAGCACAAAAAAAGATATTTTGAAGACTGTTGGAAAGCAAACAGTCGACGGCACCCATTGACGTCAATAGTAGGGAAAAAAATACCATTGAAAGTCAATGGTTACCGTCAACTTTGCTAAAAGCTTTAGCAGAAAACAGCAAAAACCAGCAAATAAAAAAGCTTAATGGTTAATCCTAAGAGACTGTGTGTGTTTGTCTGCATGTTCTGCTCATCTCTTTAGCACCGTAATCCAGGCATCACTTCTGTTCTCTCCACGGCAGTCAACGGCATGCTATGGGATTGAAAGATGTGGGATTATATTTCTGTCCATAATCCTACATCTTAGCTAAAACCTCCCTGACAATAACAGCATTACTCTAATTCAGCCTATATGACAACCATGCTCACAGCAACACGACTGAGATTATATTATAGATCAAGGAATCAATCCAACTAACCTGGAACATAAGAGCTTCTAACTAATCTGAGAGATGGGAAAGGATGAGGTCTGCGGGATCATAACACGCTCTAAGAAATCAACTTTCTTGATAAACACAGATGAATGTACACTACCTTTCAAAAGATTGAGTCACTAAGGTTTTTAAAATAGATTTATAGCAAGGATGCATTAAATTGAACAAAAATGACAGTAAAGACAAAAGATTTCTATTTCAAATAAATGCTGTTCTTTTGAACTTTCGATTCATCAAAGAATCCTAAAAACGTATCATGGTTTCCACAAAGCATCCATGCACCCACAACACTCTCGACTCAATATAAAGAGGAACACTGCGTCCAAATTCACTTATCCATCTAGGGTATTCAAAATCAGAATCAGTGTGTCCCAAATTGTAGTATGTGTAAACAAATCCCAAAGACACCCAGGTCTAATTTTTGCGGTTAGAATCCGGATTGTTCCTTGCACACTTTAATATTGCCCACAACCCATTGTGAGTTGGACGAGGATTCGATTAGAACTAGAAACACAAATTGAAAAAAGTGTTAAAAAACTACAAACATGGCGGATGTGTGCGACCTATGGTTAAGTAGAGAGGTTTGACTGATAAATAATCAATAACTAAACTACCGAAAATACATTTATTCGATGTTAACATTATATTTTATTTGCAACGACATTGTGAACAAGATAAGTTTGGTCATTAAATTGTAAATGCATCACACGACTGGCAGATCAACATGCTACATTATTCTCCGATGTGGTAGAAAATTCAATTAAATTGAATGTGAAGGATTTAAACGTAGACAAGAGGATTTACAGGGCAGTTTCAACACTGACCTGATGCATGTAACCAAGCCATCCGTTTAAGACACAAGTATGAAGTAGTGGTATGTCCCAAATTGCCTACTCTTCTGCTACACACTCAAAAGTATGCACTTTTTCTTCACAAAAACAGTACATACTTTTAGGGCATAGTATGAATAGGCGAATTGGGATGCGGTAAACGAGCTTTAGGGATCCCGAATCCAGAGTTATGGACAGAAGCAATCTGATGTTTCTATAGATCAGAGGCACAGGTAAAGTCATAAGTAAGGCTCTTTAGCCTGTCTTGAACAAATCATCCTTCTGTTGCATGTGCGTGAATGTAACAATGATCTTAAATGTGGCTGATATGAAATTTAATGTCTGATTAATAAGGAGAATGTTTTGAAGGATGGATTAATGGTGCACGAACAGGGACCAACAATAACATTATATCATATAAACACTATGAATGTTAGGTTGAAATGTGATTTTAACCAGTGGCGTGCAGTGGTGTACTAAAATGAGGAAGCCTCAGAGATCAAATGTAAATCCCATGCAGTTACACTTTATGTTGTCACATTTTCCTGGTTAAATAAACATCAAAGCAACAAAAGAGAAAACCAAATACGATGGTATTTTGTATTCATTAACTATTCTAGTATAAATCTAATCATAGTGTTTTTAAGCGTTTTTACATTTTACTCCAAAATAATAGGCCTACCTAACTGCAGTAACAATTGAAACAATACATTTTATTAATGAACTGATGTTCAGCTGTTCTTTAGGCTTCTTATTTTCATCAGTCATCAAGCTCGGTAAACAAACAATGTAGGCTACCTTTAGTTTCACCAAGCTGGAAAAAAAGCCCTCCTTTATTATGTTTTCAGGCCATTTCAAAATTGATTTTGGCATGACATAAAGCGGTGATATTTAAGTGCCCAAGTTCTTTACTTACTTTTTAATTAGTCTTCCCATTAATGCCATCATTTTGCTAATTCAGACCGATTCGCGAACGCGCAAAAAAACAAGAGGTGGGATTTATCGCATGAACCAATCTGATCATTGCATTCAGAAAATAAGCTTTCCCTCAGTAGAAATGACTACAGACATTCTGCTGTCATTTCTGTAGTCAATTTGCAATTAAATCACAATTTTTTATCTTTTATGTCATCAGGGATGGACAGATTTTCTTGGAAAGCATTATTTTGGCATTAGACACTAATCATGACTTCGTAAAATCTCTGACTCCACGTTGCTGGCAATCTATTCCCCAGTGAAATTAGATAATGTGTTTGCTATCAGAGTCATGTGATAACTTAATCTTTTGTTGTCTTGGGATTACTTCTATTTCAGGCCAAGATGAATGGTCATGTAATTTTTGTCTGGAATGAATAGTTTTGATTACTTGCTGATCCCCTGTCCGGCTTAAACGTCAGCTTCATGTGGAGAAATGCGTCAACCTGGGCAGAAAAAAAGAAGAAAAGGGTATTTTTAGGCATAAACATTGAATATCAAAGAATAGTTATCATGGTCATGGTTATCTCACTCTTAAGAAAAGGTTGTAGGGTTCTTTCAGGCGTTTCATATATAGAAGCTTTTAGGAATTCCCATCATGGAATCATTTTATGGATTTAGTCTTAATTAATTAACTAACGTAAACACATTTTCACTAGAAAAATTTATATATCCTGTTAAACATGAAATTATTATGCAGTTTTTAAGACATTTCTCCTTATATAGAAGTTTTTTGGCATACACTCGGTATTGATCATCTATCAACTCAGAAACGGTATTTTCTTGTTAGCAACAGCTGTTAGTCATATGTAGGATACTTGCACTGGCGAAGCCGTTGATGAGCGTCCGGATATGCAGTCTCAGGAGAAAGTCTTAATAATTCGGTCTGATGGTGCAATCAATTTCTTCTGCGTTGAACGAAGAAATTATGATGAACTTGCGGTGTTAGTTTGACTGTTATGGTCGAGGAAGTTACACATGTCTTGAAGTGTTGAGGCCTGCAGGCCTGGTAAAGTG
Source organism: Siphateles boraxobius (assembly GCF_051911475.1). NCBI lineage: Eukaryota > Metazoa > Chordata > Actinopteri > Cypriniformes > Leuciscidae > Siphateles > Siphateles boraxobius. The sequence continues at coordinate 18,003,747 of NW_027508855.1, read as the reverse complement.
TTGGTAAAGTTTACAGAGGGAAAGTTTACACCCCTTTGTTTTAAGCATAGTATTTTGCATATGTAACTGGATTGGTCATTGATGGAGAAACTATTAAAGATTCTTGTAATACTAATATGTTGCATAGGTATAAAAATATAATGTACACTATCGTGTAGTAGGTCATCAAAATACAAATTTGTAGATAAGAATGTAGATGTATATATATGTGATCTTGATTAATTGAGTAATACTAAAACATGAATTCAAGGATTAAAACATAGGCAAACACTATAAAAGAACGGATGATCACATAGGGAAATTGGATGCATGGCATACATGTCTCAAGTAATCATACAACCGAGTAGGACAAGGGTACATATCTAATAATTCTATCAGCACACATAAAACAGTATACAGTACAAAAGACACTATATAAGACAGATATTTATAATTAAATATTCATATTTCCCTATTTGTAGCTAATTGTAGCTACAAATATTAAAACACTATTTATATATATATATATATATATATATATATATATATATATATAGGACTGGTTTCACAGACAGGGTTTAGATTAAGGCAGGGTTAGGCCTTAGTTTAATTAGGACATTTAAGTAGCTTTTATAAACGACCAGCCTTAGAAAAAAAACATTACTGGTGTGCATCTTGAGACAAAATAATGTCAGTTACATATTTTAAGATATTGCTTTCAGTTAAAACAGCTCAAACATGCATTTTAGTCTGGGACTAGACTTAAGCCTTGTCTATGAGACCAGGGGATAATTCTTATAATTATATATTCTTTTTAACATATATAATTAAAACATTAGCTATATGTAGTTTTAAAGGGGTCATATAATGCCAGTTTCATACAAGTTAATTTGATTCTTTAGGGTCTAAATGAAAAGTTTGTAATATACTTTAATTAAAAAATGTCTCTGAGGAGGACACATCTGTGCAATGTGTGCAACCGTATCAGTTTGAACCGGAGTCGGAACAAGATGACGGCCCGAAGAAGTTCGACAATTAAGGCTCGAAACATGACGTTTCTGAATGGTTGGTTATTATATTGTCACTTTGATCTATCTTTGTGTACTGGCAGGGTAGAGTAGGCTAACTTAGTGAGATGTACGAACGCTATGTGTTTACTGATGTAACGTTATACGTACTCAGTTTGTAATAACACATAACCATAACGCGTTATTCATTATAAAAGAGGGATTATGAATTATATTGAGAACGTCGTACATAGAAAACTTGCCGTATTGTAGCCTACCCTGAGTGTAAACCTTAGCCGCATTCATCGTGAAGCGATTTGCAAAGATTAATATAAGGTCATCCTTAAAAATATTCTTGTTTGCCGTAAGCCGACCGACCCTGTCAATTTAGGACCGACCCAAATTTTTTTTTTTTTTTTTTTTTTAGCCCGACCGACTTGCGTTAAGACCGAACGATTTTTTTTACTCTTCAAACAACTAATACTACAAATTCAATAAAATAATATTAATTATATTTTAGTAAGTATTGTGAAAGTTGCTTATTCCTAAATACAAAAGTAGGCTATGTTCTTTCTTTTAAATAAAAACGCGTGGCGCCATCGGCTATGATTATGTTTACACCATTGGTTTACGCATGTCACACGATGGCTTGTACGTTCGCTTTGTTTCATTCACTGTTCGCGCTTGGTAATGAGGGATGGGCCTACTGAAACCCGGTATTAAATGGGCCCCGGTGCTGAATTTTGAAAGACCGCTGTATAGATAAGCTCGGACGTTATCGGTTCTGCTGTTGGTAGGGGAAATTAAGAATAGCCCTAGCTTAGGCTACTATTTATTATTGCTATAAAGACGCTATCTTGAACATGTTTATCTCGCAAGCCATTTATGAATATATATAATAATATTAAACCATTTGTCTGTGACGCAATTTTGCTATTCGGCCAAAGCCGATTCGAAAGACCGCTGTTCGCCAGCAGCCGCATCTTCTTTCATTTCATTTTATTAGAGGATGACCCCTTGAGATGAATCATCTCATTTTCGAGGGGGTCCCCCTTTGTTTTCAAGTAGCAGGGAAATCACCTATGAAAATCACACGGAACCGTCACAACTCTGCCGTCATTATGTTAAAACTGCCCACCAACTCTATACACGATGTGATTGGCCTGACCAGAGTTTGGTTTTTCCAGCTCGAATGCCAACGGAGAGTTGCTCTACAACACTTTGCTGCAAAGTAATTTTTGCTGCCACTACGGTGCGTCTAGATTTCTAGGCTACCATTAATGTGAATCAAACAACCAAAGGCAGAGAAAATCACTCACAGCTCTTGAATGAATAACTTAAACGTTAATAAGTATAAATCTATCTATGATAAAGTATGCAGTGTTATTTTACATTTGATTACTAAATTAGTAAATTAAAAAATGTACTAAATTTTGCTAATCGTATCCTATCTCATTTATATAAAACAAAAAAGCCTGCACACTGCTGCATAACAAATAGATATTTAATTTGTTTTGTTAAAGCGTTGCTTTTTCTTTTGCTATAGATATTTTACATTTCAAAATATAAAGCAAATGTTAATTATTACCTGAATGTAAAAAAAAAAAAAAAAACACCAAAAAGAACTGATAAGAATACCTTTAAAGTACCGGATCGATAAGCAGTATCGGTAAGAGTAGTAATACCGTTAAAACCTTTACGATACCCAATCCCTAGTAATGAAGCAGTAAACAAAATGTTTGCGGTCACCGTTAAAAGTCATACGGGTTTGGGCACCATAATACATCTAAAAAATGCAAAAATGCATGTGTTAGGTGGACAGATCAATACAGTAAATCAATCAGTAGATCAATGTGGAAAATAACAATGTCTTTTTTTTATGTTTACCAAATGCCTTTTAATATTTCAGTGCACGTGAACAAGCGCGCCGTTATTTGTTGCTTAGTGACGTGTGTTCAAGTAAGCCAGAAATGCGCAGATTCTGCGCAATACACTGTGTTTAATATATCATGAGTACTCACAAGTTGTGTATTTGCGCTAAATCCGGGCAGATTTGGCTTACACGAACTTCCCCAGCAAAGTGAGTAAACAGAAATTAGAAACACGCCAAATTGGCTCGTGATTTGACAGCGTTACCCGCCATAGTTCATCTTTACCTTTATTTGGCGGGTTAAAGGGTGTTAATTTCAATCCCTGAATGATGCACTCCTGTTTATCATTGTGCACGAAACTTCACGCCAATAAATCATCAGAAATATTGCTGATTTGTGCACGTCTCAAGCGCCCTCTTTACGTTCGTCCTAATGACTGTTAGTTGTCTGTGGATTTGCCTATATTTGGCGAAAATGGAAACGTCTTTAGACGTGGAAAATCGATTTTACATTCGATTCAATGAACACTTATGTCTCAAAAATCGAAAAGGATTTTTTCACAAAAGTGACAGCCCTAAAATGTAACCGTCTCTGATTTGTAGGTTGCATTGACACCTAGCAGTGGATGCAGACCCAGTCAGTGACGTCACAATATGCAAAATTGTTTAAATTCATACCTACATAATCACCATGACCTACTTTTTTTTTTACATTGAATCTTGAAAAAAAAATAGACCTTTTTTTTTTTTTTGCTGTTACTGCAAACCAAACTATTTTTAAGGATGGCCTAAAGGGTTAATAAAATTTTACACTTACTTTTTTTGGAGGTTCAGCAGGGAGACATGAATAGTTGGTAACGATTCTTTTTTCAGGAGCAGCTTCTTATCAAAATCAGCTTTATAAGTTACTTCCTTCGTTAATAAAGCAGTCTGGTGAGAAAAGATTTGCGAATCGCGCAAACATGAAAGCATTGACGTTGCTTGTGGGGAATATTCCCTTCGAAAACAAAACTCAGCCACTGTGTCTTCAGCGGTTCGGATTTAGGAACAAAATGACTGCTGTGTTCGTTATTACACCCAAGAACAGAACACCACAATCGCTTAGACGCCATTCTGCTCCAGCGTATCAACAATGACGGACTATGATGACTGACAGCTCGCTCAGGGCAGGGATCTGTTGAAACACTGCTGTCAATCAACAATCGTGGGAGGGGCGTCCGATTTAGTGACGTCACAAAATCGAACGGCTCAATTTGAGGCAGGGGAAAACATAAGGAGATTAAAACAAAAACACTGGATAGATTTTTATCATTATATGATGGTTGTGTACAGGCACTGCCAACACACATTTCAGTACAATCAACTTGAAAAAGTGCATGTACCATTATATGACCCCTTTAAAGACTACCAATCTACTGTTCTGATTTTGTTTAGAAAAGATTCAGTTTTGCTTCGATAACTCTGTAATACAAGCATCTGCTAATTGACTTTAAAATAAATATAATTCTAAGCTCACGAAATGTAAAGATAAACCCACGTAAAATTAAGTGTCTGACATTCTTTTTATTTTATGAATAAAATCAGTAAGTCACATTTTTGATGGCAAAATGATAGGCTTTTTAAACATCAAGGCAGAAAAAATAAGAGATGCATTTTTTTGCAGACAATCCATTAACTTAATAAAGAGCTACAGTAAAAAATAAACAGCTACAGTAGCTACTAAAGAGTCTTTGGGGTTCATGAAAGTTTGTAGCTAGAAGGAAAAGAGAGGCAGGGCCTCTGATACAAAAGACAAATCACATCACTTTGTCCTTCCACCACTAGCAGCCTAAAAACTCAGTGCAAATATTTTACCTCAGAGAAAGAGAGAGAGAGAGAAAGAGAGAGAGAGAGAGATGCTACACTATGACAGCCTGACTCTTCAAAAGCTCTATTCATCATAATGAATCTTCATCTAATTCAGCAGTCTAAATACTGATACAAAATTAATGTTAAAAACAAACAAACAAACAATAAACAAAAATAAAGTTGCCCCAACCATTGCCCTTGGAGGGAACAATGTAAATACACCTGACTAGATTTGAACAGGAATTGGTTGCCATAAGAGTTGTAGATTTGAAAAAGAAAAAGTATGTAATTGTATGCTGTAAATTTTGCATAAGGAATAAATAACCTCTGAGCTCGCCCTGTCTTCAAAAACATCTGCATTCTCAATTATGGAATAAGATAACATTTACCATGAGTCAATGACATGGTTGAAAACCTTTCAGTAAATTCAGTGAAAGTACTAAAGCTAAAAAACTCAAACTCTGACTGTTATTGCAGGAGTTGCAGGTGTATAACGGAGAATTCATAAGAAAACACTTTCATCTTTATCTTCATCACATCAAGCTAGATGCTTTTCATCAGATGGAGGGTAATGTGTGGGTCTTTAATTATCTTACAGCTTATTGATGATCTTCTCAGCTGAGGTCAGTGATATTTGTGAGATGCTGTTCCTGATATTGATAAGTTGTGGTGGTTATTTTTGAAGAGTTCACGTGGATCTGTAGCTGGTGTTTTCGAGGTGTTCAGTTAGTGCATGTGTTGATGTTCTTGCCGTCAGCTGCGTCATCCACCAGAGACAGATGGTAGTCCGTGGCGAGAGTGAAATGAGAAATGCATCCCACTAAACCTCGCATGTACTGCCTGTTAGTGTGCAGCGCAATCTCCTTCATCCCACCTGGAGAGAAATCAAAATCACCACCAGAACTAGACAAATACCCACACATACACCGCTGTTCAGAAGTTTGAGTCAGTAAGATTCTGTATTATTATGTTTTTGAAAGAGTCTCTTTTTGCTCACCAAAACATAATTTATTTGATTAAAATACAGTAAAACTATGAAATATGATTACAATTTAAAAGAAGTCTTTTCTATTTGAATATATTTGAATATGTAATTCATTTCAGTATCATTACTCCAGTCTTCAGTGTCACATGATCCTTCAGAAATCATTCTAATATGCTGATTTGATACTCAAGAAACATTTATGATAATTAACAATGTAGAAAACAGTTGTGCTGCTTTATATTTATGTGGAAATCATAATTGATGAATTGAATTGATTTTTTTTAGGTTTCTTTAGAAAGTTCAAAAGAACAGCATTTATTTGAAATAGAAATCTTTTGTAACATTATAACTGTCTGTACTGTCACTTTTGATTAATTTAACGCATCTTTTCTGAATAAAATAATTAAAATCTTTCAATCTTATTTTCTACAGTAGTTTAATAAAAAAAAATGTATCCATTTTATCCTATTGCCATTATTATCAGCATAATTAAAGTCACCATGAAATAAAAATAGAAAACTCATGTATTGGAATATTGCAGTATTTATTATAAATGATTTATCTGTGCTCATCACTAGTTTATTACTCTTCTTCCCCTAATAATCTTTAATCAAAACTACTTCCCCTTCCTCTTGCTGCTTCATCTCTTCTCTTCTCTGATGATGTGTTAACTGGCGTGAGGGCGGAGCAACCTGTCACTCACATGAGATCCACCAATAGCAAACCACAACCATACTATCACTTCCCCACGGACAAAATCAAGTCCCGCCCTACATCTTTTCTTGTTCGAGAATCCCTTTCACTCGGATATAATTCACAATAGGGAAGAGAAGACCATCACAACTTCCTTTTCTTGCTGACTTTTTTCATCTTTATCATTACAATTAACTTGTGTTGCTTCTTACCAATGTAAAGGTCACCGTTGATGTTCAGTTGTCTCATCTTACCCGGAGATCTGCCTGTTTTAGCTCCGTAATCATCGACCGTTAGTTTACCAGACTGGCCATCCCTTCAAACAGAGACAAACATGAAGGCTTGGTGAAACTCTGTAAAGCTACAGCCCTTTTAAACAGTGCAAATTCCCTCAAATGAATCTACATGACAGTCTATGAAGAAAGACATGCTGAATAATGATTGGATGCAGTCGATGCACGTGTCTGACCTGACAGCCTTCACTCTGTGCCATTTCCCATCATTAAATGTGCCATTAATGACCACAGTGGCGGCTCCACTACCAAGATTATAACTGTAAGGAGAATAAGAGATGTTGGGATGATGCTTTTGATCCTCTATTGTAAATTGTCTGCAAAAATGCATTGTCGTTATACCTGAAAATGAGCGCACCGTCTTGAAGGCCGAGAGACAGGTAGTCACTGTTGGCTCTCATTGGACTGTCCCCCCGCCATAGTAAAAGACCGTCTTTGGATGTGCTCTTAAAACGCATGAACATGTTTGTTCTGGAACCTGATATCCTGCAGAGACATGCAACTTTATATTAGGATGCATGTATGCACAGAAACGTCATATGAAGAATATCGTGCAGTGGGGTTATAGAGTGTGAAAGCAAAAGCACTTTACCTTTTGAGGATATCTCTGTTGTCATAAGTCAGATAGCTGCGTCCAGTGAACTGAGGGATCTCTATTGATTCAGTAACAGCTGATACAACAAAAGTCAAAGAGTGCAGAGTTATTTAACATCCACTAGATGGCAGCACACATCATAAATTCACTAAAGCCATTCTTGTTACTCAGAAAACAAATGAGAGACATTCTGCCTAAAGCACTTACTGTTTAAGCAATAATTCCCACATTCTGCACAGTGAGAGCACAAAACAGAATAAAAAAAGCTTAAGAAAGGGTTTGAAGTGTTATGGAAGAAATCTGCAAAGAATATCAAAGCAACGTCTCAGTCTAAAGCCAAACGCAAAATACAGTCTCTTGGAGATCTGCCTTCAAGATGAGTTTAATGTCAACCCTGTGCTAATAATATAATGTGAAATAGAAGGGAGTATGCAATGGTAAGTGTAGTCTGCATTGTTTTCAGTTATCATCATACAGTTATTTCCCTTTTTTTTTAATCTAATTTTTTATTTAAAAAAGCCTGATGAAATAATAAGCCATTATAGGAGCATATACAGTATGCTTTAGAGTTGTGTGTGTGTGTGTTTTCTCACCTTTCTGACAGTGTTTCCCATCATACCCAAGCGCACAGTCGCAGTCGTATCCGTCCCACTTGGGTCTGCATGTTCCCCCATTAGCACACGGGTTCTCCACACATGGGTGAGCTGCGTTCAACACGTTCACCCCAAAAGCCTGACCTGGATTCAGCTCTATACTGCGGTCATTCAGAGAGATCTGGGTCAGGAGGAAAGACTGGAAATTATTTGACCATTTTAAGATGAAATCTGCACATGGATCACACAGTCAGATTCTGATGATCAAAGGGTTAGTTGCCCTAAAAATGAAAATTGTGTCATCATTTACTCATTCCAAACCCGTAAGACTTTCGTTCATCTTCAGAACACAAATTTTCTTGAGGAAATCTGAGAGCTTTCTGTCCATCAATTTACAAATACCACTTTGACGCTTCAAAAAGTTCCTAAAGAGATCATAAAACGAATCCATATGAATTGAGCGGTTTAGTCCAAATTTTCTGAAGAGACTCGATCATTTATATGCTGAACAGATTGAACTTAGGCTTTTGTTCACATATAAAATTGATCAGCGACCATGAAAAGACGCTTAACAGTACTTGCTTGACGTAAACCTCATTGGTTCTTGCTGAAGCTCAAACATGATGCGTAACACGAGAATGAACCTCATTGGTTCTTGCTGAAGCTCAAACATGATGCGTAACACGAGAATGAACCTCATTGGTTCTTGCTGAAGCTCAAACATGATGCGTAACATGAGAATGAACCTCATTGGTTCTTGCTGAAGCTCAAACATGATGCGTAACACGAGAATGAACCTCATTGGTTATCACACGTCAAACAAACATGGTTGAGCTTCTGTTTACCACAACTGATGTGTGAGTTGATAAATGTAAGTTGATAAGTGAATAAAAGCCTAAATTCAATCGGTTCATAAAGCGGAATGACATGAGAGTGAGTAAATGTTGACAGAATTTTCACTTTTGGCTGAACAATCCCTTTAAATCTTCTGTGATGCAGCTTAAATTTTAATTGCAGTATTGAACACTTACTACACATCTTCGATCTCATATTGAATTACCTGCAGTTGAATTTAAGCTACTTAAAAATCATGATTATTTGTTAACGTTGTTAAGTGGTTGTCAGGGGGCTTTGGGTGTTTGTAGTATCTTTAACCAGTATCTACTGTCTAAACTAGTACCTTCTGAACCGTTCCACTGAAGGGTCTCAGGACGCCAGCGCTCGTCTTAGTAATATCATAATTAGGAACTCCTCCAATATAGAGAGGAGAACTACACTTTATCTGTGTAAATGCACCCTGAGAAAGAGAAGAGAGAGAAGAATTATTATTATTATTACAAAATATACATACAAAATAACCGAAGAAAGCATTCAGATCCCTTGTATTATACATTTATTTCTGATAGAATAGATTTTGTTGTCATTATCTGATGCACAATAGCTCATACAACATGAAAAGTGTTAAAAGCTTTTCAGTCTGTTATATAAATAAATAAAATAATATACAAAAATGTAGTCCAGCTCTGTATATTATTGAAACTAAATGTGTAAAGGTATATTAATATATTCATTTTAAATCTAATTACACTACCAAAAAGTTAAGTAAGATTGTTTTTAAATTAGAGCAAAGGCACATTCAATTGATCAAAAGTGACATGTTACAAAAGATTTATATTTCAAATAAATGCTGTTCTTTTGAACTTTCTATTCATCAAAGAATCCTGTGTAAAAAAAAAAAACAGCTTCCAAAATAAATATTTAAAAACATCAAAATATATGAAAGAAAATTATCACCCACAGCACTGTTTTTTAACACTGCTAATATTCAGAAATGTTTCTTGAGCAGTAAATCATCATATTAGAATGATTTCCGAAGGATCATGTGACACTGAATGATGCTGAAAATTCAGCTTTGATCACAGGAATAAATTACATTTTTCAATATATTACAATAGAAAACAGGTATTTCAAATTGTGATGATATTTCACAATATTACTGTACAATGTTACTGTATTTTTGATCAAATAAATGCTGCTTTGGTAAACATAAGAGACTTTTATCCAAAAATATGTAAACGTACCAACCCCAAACTTTTAAACGCTAGTGTAAATGATTAAAACTAATATAAAAATCTCTTCACCTCTGCCATGCCTTCCACTGGTCTCTGGTTGTCTACCTGTAGAATGCCATTTTTTGCTGTTCGAGACACACGCAACTCATGCCACACATCCAAAGTGACGGCCTCTTCACTCCTGTCAACACAAGCAAAAATATAGTTTCTGGTCCTACACAGTATTTGACACCTGTGGATTCACAGTCATCTACTAAAACGGAAAAGGGACTCAAATGTTTAGCATTTCCACTGTATACTCACAACCGGCACAAGGTCATAGAATGTCTCTGAACAGATTTACGCCCACTTTTAGGAGAAAATAAACTAGACTTCCCATAGACTTCAATACAAAATAGCGTCACAAAACAACGTCCGTACACAGCCGACAGGCGTGAATAACTTAAGAAATCACTAAGATTAAACATGTTTAGTAATTATATGTCCACCCTGCCTGCCATAAGATACATCAACAAACTTAATTTGGTCAATTTAAAAACATGTCCCTTCATTCTCCCAGTGTCAAATCCCAGTGTCACAACCCCACCCAGTGGCCAGAGGTGTCTTACCCAGACATTTACTCGTAGTCGTACCTCATCGAGTCACCATGGTAAGCCAGTGAATGATTTTACTTCGTTTTTGAAAGTAAACATCTTTAAATATATATGTCTTATAATATACATTATAATATATTTTATAATATATATAACTCCACTGGGTGGGGTTGTTACACCAATTTGACGCTGGGAGAATGAAGGGACATGTTTTTAAATTGACCAAATTAAGTTTGTTGATGCATCTTTCACGCTCTATGGCAGGCAGGGTGGACATATAATTACTTGACATGTTTAATCTTAATGATTTCTTAAGTTATTCACGGCTGCCGTGAATACCTTCGTTCATCTTCGGAACACGAATTAAGATATTTTTGATGAAATCTGAGAGCTGGATCACTCCTCCATAGGCTTCTAAGGGATTGAAACTTGTTCCCTGAAAAGTTATTAAAGACATGGTTAAAATAGTCCAAGTGACTACAGTGGCTCAATCTTAAGTTTATCAAGCGACGAGAATACTTTTTGTGCGCAAAAACACATGTGTGATGCGTGTGACGTACAACAACAGAAGCTTACACTATTACACTAGTGAACTGACTCGAGGCCCACAGAGAAGGACATGAATAGTTGAAATAAAGTCGTTAGTTTTGTTTGTTTTTGCGCACAAAAAGTATTCTCGTCGCTTGATAAACTTAAGATTGAGCCACTGTAGTCACTTGGACTATTTTAACCATGTCTTTAATAACTTTTTGGGGCTGGCAAGTTTCAATCCCTTAAGAAGCCTATGGAGGAGTGATCCCGCTCTCAGATTTAATCAAAACTATCTTAATTCGTGTTCTGAAGATGAACAAAGGTCTTACGGGGTTGGAAGAACATGAGGGTGAGTAAATACTGACAGAATTTTCATTTGTGGGTGAACTATCCCTTTAAGTTCCCGGATGTGCCGGTAGTACGTATACTCAACCTGATAACACTGGCACCCGAGCCGCAGTCGAAGCGAAACTCCACATATCCGCCCACCAGGCTGACTGACAGGAAATCCCGGCTGGCTGCATCATCGGTGTAGAGGAGCGTGCCGTCGGGATTGGTCGGCTGGAAGGTCAACTCAAACTCCATGAAGGACAGGTAGTTGTGGGAGGGCTGAGGCCAGGGGGCGCTGGCGTACGAGAACATGCTCTCGTTAAACTGGGGTAGAGACAACAGGAAACCTGGAACCATTGAGAAATATGAAGTCAGGTCAGTGGCTGCATCCAAAATCGCATACTTCCATACTATATAGTAGGTGAAAAACAGTATGTGACAAAAGTCTGAATTCACAGTACTCATAAAAGAATAGGCAAAAAGTACCCGGATGACCTACTATTTCCAGTGAGATTATTTTGCATATGATGGACACTTTACTATCCCATGAGGCCACGGGAGAGGATTTGTGAATGGCAGTAAAGTGACGTAACTGATGCTGGTGGGTCACATGATAATGACAGCATGACGTATGTAGTACGTCCGGATTACATTCATACTATACACCTTCATACTACATAAAACATACTTTTTTAGCGGCCATGAAGTAATTAATTATTCAAAATAAGTACCTACTCAAGAGAGTATGTGATTTCCGACGCAGCCAGTGTGATTGGTCGCAATTGGTGGATAAAAATGCCATTTGCAGTTAATATTGTCTGATAAACGATATTTATAATATTGCAGAATTCATTTTGAAACCTGAAATTGTAATTGTACAATTACTTCTTCCTCATTTGTTAATATGTTCACAGATAACTGCAGATTTATCTGTATTTATTGTCCACGTAAATAAGTTTATCATTCTGTGCAGTTGCAATTGTATTTATTATTATTACTACTACATTTGTCATGGTTCCTGAATGTGAACTGTATGTCATATATATTTATGGTTTTGCACTGTGGTGTTTTCGTTTCTTCTCTTGTGAAAAAGAAGTGTGGTTAGTTGTATTGAATGTGCATTATAAATCCTAAAAGCATGTTTTTTGGAAACATTTTAATGCAGTTTTAATGGATTAAAACTTACTTTTTAATCCATTATGTTTTAACTTTAGTTGTGCTTTAAAGCACACTCTTTTTGATGTGATGACTAACATACTAAAGCACATGTTAAATATTTGATTATAATTTTAACTTTAGTGTTTTTTGATATTACATTTAAAGTAAATATATTTTAAATGTACTAAATTGCAACGTCATCATTAAATATGTAATTGCAAATATATCTAAATGCATGACATACATGTTTCAATAGAAATTACATTAGTATATTTTAGTAACCATAAATGCTTGTTTGGCAGTACACAAACCATATGTCAAAGACAACAGAAGTAATTATGAAATTACATATAAAGATGTACTTAAGCAGGTCAAAAATGCACTCTGAAGTTTAGATAACTGCATTTAATATAAATTTAAGCTATAATACATTTTCATTTAATTATAAATAACATGCAATTAAGTGTCCAATACTATAACATTGGGTTTGCATTTAAGTATATTCTGTCAAAAATATATTATATCCGTAATAAGTACTCTTTTTAAAAGTATGCAGAAATGTGTTACTTTTTTCACATGGATTCCCCATCACACATTAAAAACCACTTGACTTGACTTAGTATATAGAAATGATAAATGTAAGTGATGCTTGTTACTGCCACAAAGCGTGTGTGTGTGTGTGTGTGTGTGTGTGTGTGTTTGTGTGTGTGTGTGTGTGTGTGTGTGTGTGTGTGTGTGTGTGTGTGTGTGTGTGTGTGTGTGTGTGTGTGTGTGTGTGTGTGTGTGTGTGTGTGTGTGAGGGTGACTCACTCTCCTCACAGAGGAAGCCCTTATAGCCCAGAGGGCACAGGCAGATGAAGCCATCCGCTCGGTTGGCAAAGCAGATTCCTCCATTAGCACAGGTGACCTTCTCACACACACTGTTGCTGCACTCGCCTGAAACACACAGAAGAGAGGAAGATGCTTGAACACATATACAGTGATCTCTAAAAGTATGTGGACATTTAAACATGTCTATATATCATTGCATTAGATCACTACACTACAGATAAAGTTCAGGGTCAGTAATTTTTTATAATTTTAATAATAAAAAAAGTCTCAGCAAGGGTGTTTATTTGATTTAAAAAAATGTAAAAGCATTATTGTAGTGAAATATTATTACAATATAAAATAACTTTTTCTATGTTAATATATTTTAAAATGTAATTTATTCCAGTGAGGCATTCTTGTCACTTTTGATTAATTGAATGCATCCTTGCTGAATAAACGTATTCATTTATTTATTTTATCTTACCGACCACAAACTTTCGAATGTTAATGTAAAATATTTACTTGTACCTCCTGAGATTTTAACCAGGTAAACAAATAAAATCTTTTTAAGTGTTTTATTTTGATTGCTATTATTTTTTGTTTAATTATGTATTTTAATTTTACATTTATGATTTAATTTACAGCTTTTCATCAACTCAAAATAGCAAAGCAAGTGATATTTATTCCAAAGAAAAATAAACAAGCATACTTTAAACAAAACATTTGAGAAAAAGAAGAAACTTTAGACCAAACTTATTTGGAGACTTATAGTTATTCTCAAACTAACCAATGTCTGCTCCGCTCAGTGCATTTCCTTTAGGCCAGGGTCGGATGTCAGTGGCTTTACTGTTGACCGTCAGACTCTGCATGCAGCCCTGAAACCCACGATTGGTCCCCACCGCCCTCACCAGCCAATAGCCATTCGGAGCTCCACCCAAAAACAAAGGCGTGCGGAATGTTATTTTAGTGTACTGACCCTGAGAGAGAGAGAGAGAGAGAGAGAGAGAGAGAGAGAGAGAGAGAGAGAGAGAGACAAAAAAAAAGCAGTTGTTAGATACATTTTATAGTCCTGGGGCCAGTTGCGTAAACATGGCCATTATGTTACGACAGCATCTTAAGATCTAGTATGTCCCACTAACAGTTAGTCAAGGGGCAACCAGTCTTGCTTTTTGGCATCCAATTAGGCCAGTCTACGTTTTTATGTAATTGTTTTTTTTTAAAAGGTTATGAACAGTCTTATTTTTTTTATGTCTAACTTAAGACTTAGCAACCAGCCCCTGGATGCTGATTGGTCAATGCACTGTATGACACCAAACCAACTGTGTACGTGTGAATATCACAGTATGCTGTGTTTGTGTATTAAGGCATGCGTACCTGAGAACGGCCTGATACCGGTGTGTCGTTATCTAATCGTAGCCAGCCATTCATGCCGTCTCTAAATATTGTGACAGTGTGCCACCGACCAATCACAATGGAGCTGTCACTCACGATCTGCGCCGCCCCCGTACCGCAGTTAAACCTGTGCACATGATGGTCAAGATTAATTACTAATAATCAATGTATATTTAGAGAATTTAAAAATTAAGAAATTAATCAAGACTCAATAGCAGAAGTGTAATTTGCAAGTAAGCAAAAAAAAAAATATTTTATGTAAAACAATGAAAAAATTATAGTTTTAGCTTAATATTAATAGATGAATAGATATAAGTGGAAAGAACAATCATGATTCAATATAAGAAAATAGTGTCACAACAACAAACCAAGAAACAATCACAATCCAGTATGCAAATATTACAGTTTGTTACAGCCGCTAGGACACATTTCTCAATACTTAGGTCACTTTTTCAAAACTCTTCACACAGTGAGCACAACAGAAGTATATGTGGGCTAAACTGTGGATCACTTATCATTGCTTTGGCACAAAATGCATTCAATGACTACATCTTTCAAATTACATTAATTATTTTCTCACTTCGACACAACAACCACCAAAACTCTGTGTACTTACAGGCCAATTTGCACATGCTTACAATACTGTTTTCAAAACTGTTAAACTTATGTTCAAAACAATAACATAATACAAAACTGAATATGACAGCAATTTGCTACATTTCTACAGTAATATTGTAATGAAATATATTTCGAATCTAAAAATGAAATGCTATAAAAACAATTGGACCAACCACAGCTGATTCCTATTGTATCTGTATCGGTGAATGGTGTGTACAAATTCTTGTATTTTGTAATTAGTCTGTGCAAAAAAAAAAGAAAAAAAAGACATAAAATATATTGAAGCATACTGCATCATTTCTGATTCATTCCAGTAAAATATATTGCAGTGAATTCTAAACAGTAGAGAGGTGTGCTTGTTTTACAGAAGAAAACATTGTTTAATGCTACCTGTTGTTAGTGTTTTTTAGGTCATTGTTTTGTGGGTGACAAAGTGTGTTTGTTGTCTGTCAACCTTTGCTAGTGTGATGGAAGAATATGTTTATTTGAGACATGTATGAAGTGATATGGTAGTTTTAGTGCATTTTGATGTGCCGAGCTGAGAGTTGGTTTGGAGAACTGTGTGAAGAGTTTTGAAAAAGTGACCTAAGTATTGAGAAATGTGTCCTAGCGACTGTAAAAAACTGTAATATGAGTGTGTGTGAATTTATGTATTGTAATAGGTAATAAGGTCTTTTCAAAGTATAATCTTACTTTTTTAAAGTATGAAGTACAGTTATTTCAAATGCAGAGCACAAAAGGTGCAAAATGGCTACAAAACAAAGCTTGGTTGAAATCTGCATGAACTGAAAAGTAACATCAGAAAATTGTGGAGATTAAGTGTTTGCAAGAACCATCATTAAAGGGATAGTTCACCCAAAAATGAAAATTCTGTCAGTAATTACTCACCCTCATGTTGTTCCAACCCCGTAAGACCTTCGTTTATCTTCGTAATGCGAATTAAGATATTTTTGATTAAATCTGAGATAGGGATGGGACGATTACCGGTTTCACTATAAACCACGATAAAATGTACTGACGGTTAGTAATATCGTTTAAAATTCAATTATCATTAAAACCGTGTTTGTTTATCGCGATTTTAATAACTCACTATAAATCCTGTCCAGCCAGCAACAGTCTGACGCAGGGCGCACAGCATTGGAGTTTTTCTTTTTATTCGAGAAGGAATGGCGGAAGGCAGTGACCGTTTTCGGGAGATTTTTCAGCCTTTTAAGAGGACCAAATCTGAGGTGTGGTCATATTTTGGGGGAAATATGAGGGAAACATAATCGAGGATGGTCACTCTGTCTGCAGAACATGCTCAAAAAAAGTCGCAGTGATAGGGGTAAACACTTCAAATCTGCCGAGCCGTCCTGTGTGACCTTCACACACTGTTGTAGCGAACGCAAGGCAAGTTAACTTTGATCTCAATACTAAAACTACATCTGGGAAACAATTGGGCACAAAATGTTGTTTCAAGTTGAAATATTTTATCTCACTCACTTGAAATAAACTTGAAGCTTCCGCGAAAAAAAGTTTGCAGCAATAAGTGGCTTTGAGCCAAAGACGAACGAACAAGTTCAAACAAGACTATTAAGAGTGACATTTAAGAGATAATAATGCATATTCATTGTACACTTATAACACAGATTTTTTTTTTACCACATAATTACGGGACATATTGAATAGAGATTAATGTCTCTCTTCTTACCTGTTAAATCCATTTTGTACAGCGTACAAGACTCTGCCAGACAAGATGATCACAACAATATTATCAAATTCTGTAAACAATAAATCAACTATGATTTAATTTTCAATACAATCAAAAACGGAGACGCAAGATGACAAATTGTATTTGAATGAAATGAGAGCGCGCGTCCGTTGTGATATACATGGATGTGCGCTGTGTTATAATGCGTTGCTATTGACGACGGTCATTATAAGGAAGGAAATGACACAGAAAAGTTATTGAAGACATCGTTAAAATAGTCCAAGTGACTACAGTGGCTCAATCTTAAGTTTATCAAGCGACGAGAATACTTTTTGTGTGCAAAAACAAACAAAAATAACGACTTTATTTCAACTATTCATTTCCTTCTCTGTGGGCCTCGAGTCAGTTAACTTAGTGTAATAGCGTAGAGCTATACGTCACACGTAGGCTCACTATTGGCCGACGCTGGTCATGTGTGTGATGCGTGTGACGTACAACAACAGAAGCTTACGCTATTACACTAGTGAACTGACTCGAGGCCCACAGAGAAAGACATGAATAGTTGAAATAAAGTCGTTATTTTTATTTTTTTGCGTACTATATGTATTCTCATCGTTTGATAAACTTAAGATTGAGCCACTGTAGTCACTTGGACTATTTTAACCATGTCTTTAATAACTTTTCAGGGAACAAGTTTCAATCCCTTAGAAGCCTATGGAGGAGTGATCCCGCTCTCAGATTTCATCAAAAATATCTTAATTCGTGTTCCGAAGATGAAAGAAGGTCTTACGGGGTTGGAACAACATGAGGGTGAGTAAATACTGACAGAATTTTCATTTTTGGGTGAACTATCCCTTTAAGACTCAAATTAAATTGGAGATACCTGTAGTGTAGTTTCCCCCGTACGAGGGCCAGAGAGGTGAAATCTCCTCGACCGTGTTCATTCTCTCCACAATACAATAGCAATCCATCCTCAGCCTCTGCCTGAGAGGTCAAAGCAGTTATTCATAAGAGTCCGGTCTCAGAAACCTCTCAAACGCTTCAAAGTCTGCCTGTATATGTGATTATACCTTAAACTCCAGGCTGATCTGGAAGCTCTGGTATGAGTTTTTAAGGGGTTCAAACGTCATGTGAGAATAGCCATAGAACTTCGGGAAATTTACCATCAGACCTGTAGAACACAGATATGTGGTTACATTAGTCTTGAAATCTTTTTGCATATACACACCCTCCATATACTGTGTTACATTACTTGGGAGTCTATAGAGCCAAACACTGACTGAAGGTCATGGAAAATGATTTCTTTCAGTCCGTTTGGACAAGCTTTCTGGCTCGGTATCTTCTTCTGTGAGGGAGTTGGGGTTACAGAGCGTTTCATCTCTTGGGCACAAATCCCATAGTTCATTACTGCCATGTTGATGTACAGTCACATTCATAGAGCTACAACATGACCCTTACCACAAACCCATTAAACCAAAACTGAAGGTCACCTAAACTACTGTTCAAAAGTTTGGGATCGGTAATATTGTGAAATATCATTCAAATTTAGATGACTGTTTTGTATTTAAGTATATTGTAAAATGTAATTTATTCCTGTGATCAAAGCTGAATTTTCAGCATTATTACTCCAGTCTTCAGTGTCACATGATTTGCTGCTCAAGAAACATTTCTTATTATTAGCAATGTTGAAAACAGTCGTGCTGCTAAATATTTTTGTGGAAACTGTTTTTGTGCACAAATCCTTTATTATTCTTTGATGAATAGAAAGTTCAAAAGAACAGCAATTATTTGAAATGTCTATTGTAAAAAAGGAAATGTCTTTACTTTTGATCAATTAAATGTACCCTTGCTGAAAAAATATTAATTTCTTTCAAAGAAAAGAAAAAGTACTGAAACAGCCAAACTTTTGCTAGTGCTAAAAATAAAGGGTCAGAAAATACACTTTTACCAGATATAAATATTTAAAATCGACCATCTTTCTCCACTAGGAATATGGACTAAAAGAAAGACAGACCACAACAGAAGTCCAACAAAATGCCCCATGACTTATTAATTCTTTCCCTTATTTTAGTGAATGGTGACCAAGGGTTTTGGGCTCAGTTTAGTTCCTCCTAAATGGCACAAGGCAGCCCCTGCTCAAAGGAGGAAGCTGGTAGTCAACGAGGTGCGAAAGCAGGAGGAGAGGATGAGATGTATAAAGGCCATTTCCCAGGCCAAGCAGGGAGAGTGGATGAGATGGGAGAGTGTGGAACAATGCAAGATGGGCTGGCAAGACCTTTGGTCAATGGAAGAGAGTAGGATCAGTTTCCTTATCAGGTCAACATATGATGTTCTCCCATCACCACAGAACCTAAACCTCTGGGTAGGAGAGGATACCTCTTTTCCTTTGTGTTCATCACCTGCCACATTAAGGCACATTTTGACAGGATGTAAGGTGGCTCTTAGCCAAGGTCGGTTTACTTGGCGCCATGACCAAGTACTCCGATGTTTGGCTTTAGCATTGGAAGGCAAGCGTAACATGACCAATAAGTTGCCACCTGTTCTAGCAAAACATTACACACAGAAGACAATATTCCTGCGCCCAGGCGAGCAACCACCAAGAAAAGGTGTTAAAACCAATTCTCGCTAGGGACAACTGGAAAATGCTGGCTGATCTTGATCAACGGCTTATTTTTCCACCTGAGGTTGCTACCACTAACCTCCGACCAGATATTGTTTTGTGGTCTGGATCAGCACGCATTGTTCAACTGATAGAGTTAACAGTGCCATGGGAGGATGCGGTAGATGAGGCATATGAGAGGAAGAAACTGCGGTATGCTCAGCTGGCCACTGAATCAGAACAGCGAGGATGGAGAGTCCAGGTTTATCCAGTGGAAGTGGGTTGTTGACCACTTTAACGTCCGCAGTGGGGCTCGACAGCCTTAGTCAAACGGGTTGGCGCGTATGGTTGGGTTGCGGAGAGATTGTGAGATTGTGGTTAGGTCTCAGCAGCAGGAGGGATGTAGAGGTCAGTAAGCTGGGCTGAGTTGAGTGGGGGACGGAGGGGGGTGACTCTGGGATGCCAGAGTCACTGTCGAGCCCTCTTGAGGTGTCGTGGGCTAGTCGACGAAACACTGAGGACGGAAGGTGCTCACTTGAAGACCCTAGAGATGTCCCCTACTCTGCTCAATCCAGACAGTTGTCATGAGGGGACCGCACTGTGGTTGCAGCCGTTGTGTGTGCAAATACACTGCAGCTATTAACACCAGACAGAAGGAGATTCACGTCACCAGATGGAAAGAAGCGTAAATGGATGGAGAAGCATAGGTTATTGTAAAGCTACGTCTTAGTTGGTGCTTATCTTGGCGAAAGCCGAATACAAATCAGCATGAAGTTTTAACACCTACTCTCATGTAATGGAAATCATTTGTTTCCTCGTAACTTAAACTAGAACAAATTATTACAACGTGGCCACGATTCACTTAAAACTATAGAGAACGAATTAGTAAAATATGCTGACATATTAATAAGTCAAGGACACAAATTGTTAATTCATGACCACAATATACATATTTTTACATGTCAGGGCTCCATAGTGAAAGTCTGAAACTAATAGAAAGCAGAAGTGCTCCCCCTTGAGGCTGAAGGAATATGTTTTATATATGTATGTTTATAGGCTTTTATTACCCAAGATGATGTTACTTTTGACACTCAAAATTAGTTCTGCTCACTAGAATAGTGGGGTTTCAAGAAATGGCAATTTTCAGCAAAACTATATATTGCATTTAAACATATTGAAACTGGTATGCAATACTGTGGGAGATTTAGAACAATGAAGCAATATCTAGCCTGTGGAGTCAACTTGTTTTAAAAATGTTATTGAGCTCGGTCTGAAAAGGTTAGACAGAAACAGAAATCTCAGGGGAAAATACAACAGCACATGCAAACCGCCATTCTCAAAGATTACACACTCCCAACAGACCTCGGAGAAGACGAGAGAGAGACAGATGGAGGAAACAATCAAATGAAAAAGGAAAAGAGGCAAATTCTTCAAGCATTTGAGAGAGCGTTTAGTAGATTTCTAAGGCTTTAGATCTTTTTTAATCAAACTTTTGGAGAAATGTGTTGGTTAGTTTGGGTTTGCTTCAACCCACGGACAAAAAAAAAAAAAACCTGCAGCAACAACGTGAAAGTTGCCCTATTTCACAGGAAAACACTGGTCACAGTTCACACTTTTTTAGCCAGTCAGCAAAACACTGGGTGCTGCTCAATACTCAAATTGATGCTTCCTCGTTTCCTCACTCCTAATTACACCGCGAGGAACGAGGAAGCTTCCTGAGGAGTCATTTGTGGGGATACACAGGTGTACCCTTCCCTCGCATCCTAAGGGGGTGGGGCTAAGACGCGAGGAAAGAGAAGAAAGGAAACGAGGATGCGCATATAAGAAATGAGAAGCACCCTCTGTCTGCAGAGGAGCACCCTCTGTCTGGTTAATGTTGCATGTTTAGGTTTTCAGACATGTCCTTAGAGGGCAGGGTGTTGGTGAGAGAACGTGGTCTAATTCAATAACACCATTTAAAGGGATAGTTCACCCAAAAATGAAAACTCTGTCATCATTTACTCACCATCAAGTCATTCTAAACCTGTTTGACTTTCAAAAGTCAAGATATTTTGAAGAACATTGTGAACCAAACAATATTGGAGCCCATTGAATTCAATAGTATGAAAAAAAGAAGAAGATCAGAATAAAGAAACAAACTGTTTTGGAACAAGATGAGGCTTACTACAACAAAACAAAACAAATTAAGGCTAAATAGAAATATTTAACAAAAAATAATAATAATGAAAACGACAAAAGCCCAAACTAAATTACTAAAATTAAAATGAAAACTGAAAATATAAAATTAAAAGCTATTAAAAATATTAATAAGTACAAGAGTTGTATATAAATAATGCTGTTCCAACCTGGTTGACAAAAGTTAACTATTAAAATGTACATAAAATATATATGATGAAATATATAAAAACATCATAAATGCTAATTTCTATAGCTGGCACTGCACACATTACATGTATATACATTTCTTGAAACCGCTGTTATTTTAGTATCACTGATATACTGATATATATTCTTTTTAATAATTTTGAATTGGATTTTATTTTTATTTTCTGTTTTGAGTGTGAGTAAATGATAAAAAAAATTCATTTTTGGGTAACCTATCCCTTTAAGTCTCCTGGAAGTTAGCAAAACGGTAAAATCACTTCCAGCTGAATTTTTTATTTTGCGATTGCAAAGCCCCGCCCACAGTGAAATCGACCGTATTAGTAATCTAACAAAACTATATAATCAAATACTTCACACAGCATATTTACTCTGAAACAGACAGAACTAACTGACCTTCTGAGCATAAGTCTCCCTGGCGACCGAGGTTGCAGTGACATCGAGAGCCGCCGCTATCGTAATCATTGATGCAGAAGCTGTCAGAAGGGCAGACCGTCTCGTCACATGACACGTCGTAGACCCGGGGTCGTTCCCCTTTCCATGGCGTCATTGAAGGACTGGGAGATGGCACCGTAGGAGGAGGCGTAGTAGGAGCAGCGCCTGTTAGTATAATGGGTGTGGTGGTTGTCCTGGGGGCGGAGCTAGTGATCGTTGTCATAGTTATAGTTGTTGTTGATGTGATATTTTGGGAAGCTGGTGTACGCATCCTATAAATAACATTTCCGTTACTGGGAGTCCCAACGCGGGAGCGTAGCTGAGACCGCCTGCCGCTTTTCTTACTGTTAGGAAACTTAATCTGCAAAAAACAGATAGATGAATGCCATAAAGATCAATAACATCACATTCTGAGTGACAAGATGATGTTGTCTATTGTGCATACAGTTGTATTTATAGAAAAAATGTATTACATTTTCTGAGTTTGGCCTCTTGTAATGTATTTTAGGTTTCTTTAAAGGGGTCATGAACTGCATTTTTTTATTATTTTATGTTTCCTGAGGTGCTCTTATAATGTTAGTATGATTTTAACATCAAAAATTTTCAGAATGGTCATAATTTAGAAATAAAAGGCCATTTTCTACTATTTTCTAGGGCGTGTCTGTTGGCGTGAGACTTCAGTGCAAACGCCCACCGCTGTGATTGGCTAACATATTTGCATATGAAATAAGTATTACACGTGAAACTCTCTCGAATATCTGTTGAGCATATAAATGCAGTGATCTCGTTGATTATTGCACGCTCACAAATGCTTTCATCGTAACTAACAGTCCAAATGATGTAAATAAGAGATTCATTGTGCAGTCTAGACAGCGTCAATGATTATAACGGGAGTTTTGGCGAGAGTCCAGAACTCAATCACTGATAAACTCGCGATGTGATTGACAGCTCCAGCAATTATAAAGGGAGCGTTCTTTGATTGCTTTCTGTAGGCCTATATAACTTAATCACAATTTAAATAACATATTATTTTCATGCTACTAAGAGAAACAATGTGAAGTTGACAGTTTAGTCACTGGCTTGATTTACTAATGCATAAACAGCAACAAATGATTTTGATACAAGGAACGTCTGACTGTACATAAACCATTACATATCAGGAATCACTGGTAACAGATCAGGCATTAGAATTAACACAGTTACTTACATGTTGTGGCATTACTGTCATGTCCATATCTTACAGTAAAAGTCTGTTTGCAAAGCCTGCGCCGAAATTGTGACTGATTTACCAAATAATCCACAGTGAAATGAACCGAACAAACTAATAATGCTCTCCTGAGACATTCACATAGTTGAATGAGATAAATAACCCCATTCCTAGCATTAGTATCCTTTGGAAGGTAATGTTATTTTAGTCCAATGATCTTGTATCTCTCTTCTCTCCTTCTCATCTCACTAATGTGCCAGTGGGCGGGGCCAAAGACGCAATGATGTAGAAGTAGGCGTTGATTTACTTCTGCAGGGGTGTTCAAGTCATAATGTGACGAAATCTGAAACTAGTCATCTTCGGAGCTTGGTATCAATAAAAGCTGTTTTTGGACTAATGAGGAAGTTTTGAGTTCTAAAACTTACATGATGTTTTTATTTTACAATGACCTCTTGCATGTCAAAATATAAAGGTAAATTTGATTTCTAAATTCATGACCCCGTTAAAAATCACAAAAGATCGCTGACCTCCTCAACGAAGACGTCATAATCTGAGTCATCGATTTCAAACTCGTCCTCGTCTTTCCTGTCAGAGTTTGAGATGTAGACGTCAGAGTCTCCACTGCCTACATCCATTGAACCTGTTTTTAAAGCAGGGGATCGTATACTTCTGTCATTTGACATCATAAATACAGTTAGCAGGGGAAAAATCATCATGATTTCATGCACAGAACACATCTGACTTTCAGAAACATTGAAAGTTTCTAAGGCTTGTTCATGTTGCACACAATTCTGATTTGTTCGTCTCTTTTTGTCCACTTTCAACCACTTCTGTGCAGATTTCTTCGAGGGGAGAACCACATTTACATTCACTTTCGATCACATTTACATATGAACGCGTCTGGAGACGACGGAAAAGGGAAAGAGTTAAAAGGCATGCCCAATTCAGTTCTGAATGGCGCACAACCCTAAAAGTCACATGTGAGGTGCTCTTAATCCAGTTGTTTTTTAATCCAATTGGTTGGAAGCCGACGCCAACCGAACTATGGCAAAGCTCTCTTGAAACTGTGCAGCTGAACGAGTTGCTGTGATCTGATGTGATTGGACTGTAAATGTGTGTGGGGGGGTCTATGCTGTTAATCTGTCTGCTGGAGGGTTGGGGGCGGGTAACTAGCTGTAAGTGTGTTTGAAGACATTGAGGAGGGTCTTCCCCAAAATGAGCAGGCTTTAAGATGCTTAATTTAATTAGTCTGATCTTTCCAGCCAGCATGCACACATAAAAAAAACTTTAAACTCCTTAAATCTGTGAGGAGCATCTAAACTCTAACTAGTACAATATAAAACATGCAAACCACACATAAGTAGTCATTTAGACCCTTTTATCCACAGTACACATATTATAGGGACAAATCAAGGGCACAATGGCTACGGTGCGCACCAGCAACCTTACGGTCTCCAAAGGTCATGTCCAGTGCTGTAACTTACCCAGCGTGCGCACGGGGTTGTTAATGGCACTGGGAGGACTGATTCCATGTGCGTTTACGGCTCTGATGACAAACTGGTACTCCGTGTCAGGGATCAGACCCTTGAGCACCATAGAGTTCGATTCTACTGGCTCTCTGATGTACGTCCACTCAGTGTCCATCTCCGGCCTGCAACACACACACACACACACACACACACACACACACACACACACACACACACACACACACACACACACACACACACACACACACACACACACACACACACACACACACACACACATTACCAAACCGTCGTCCTGCTTTCTTTGATCATGCAGAGAATTAGAGTACAGTTGTATTCTGTAAGCTTTTAACTATAAAACACAACTATTTTTTTTTTACATTATCTGAAGAAACTGTGAGAATTTCTTGTGCAAAATTCGCAATGATGCAATTTTTGCACAAAACCCCAATCCCTAGGGTTTTGCAAGGACGTGGATTGGGACCCTTTTGCAAAGACTGTGATGAAGCATTTCTACAGTCATTAAAATTGTCAATCCATCTTCTTTTTTTTTTAAAAATACATTTATAATACTATACTTTCTTACCTTGGCATTAAATGACAGACAACAGTTTAACGCTGCTGCGTATGTGTTTCTAATACGATGGCTGAGGCAAATTTGACATCTTTCTCTCTTCTGAACAATGTAATCAATCTTTTTTTAAATGCTTTTTCCTATTTGGAACGTCATAGAAATCTATGGTAGATTGTTTTCTAATGCTATTGAGATAAATGGGAAAGCAAAAATGACATTTTTTGTAGTTTCCGTGCACCACTATAGAAGTTTATCAAACCATGACAACTTCCGCTTCTGCTATATTACCCAGATTATGTGAAAGGTTGTTAATCTGAGAAGCAGACAGTCTCTAGTGGGGGGTATATCCTAATCTGCTGTTCTATTGAATCATGCTGCATAATTATCAATGAGTATTAAAAACCTGGACACGCTCCACTGAATATATTTAGTATTACAGTTTTCTTCATGATCTTAAAAATAATCTGTACATAAAATGCATCAATCTACTACTCCAAAAAATAATGTGACAAAAAAATGAACATGTCCTTGCAGTATAAAACAGGTGTACAGAGTGCAATGGAACAGAACAGAGAAACGTTTTAACACATTTTGACACATTCTTAAAAAGCAGCACTCACTGAAACACTGCTAAATGGATCACTATGAATGTGTGCCATTGAAAAGCTTATGTTCCATGTTGAAAGCTTATGTTAATTTTTATTATATACAAATTTTTATGGTTTATGTTAAAAACTTGAAATTTGTTGATAAGTATAATATAAATAAGAATAAATATGAATCATGTTAACAAATGTATGAATGTCTTTAAGAACTGTTATTTTCATTTAAGAAAAAAGTGATAAATAAGTGATATATGTGTACATATAATGTTTTCTGATATTCATTTCAATAATTATATATTTTTATTAATAAAAATAAATATAAATCAGTATACATTTTAAGGTACTTCTGATGCATCACAAGTTTATGATTTTATTTTTTAAAGAAGCATCCAAGGATGCCCCTCATGAAGTTGATGACTGCCTTTAAATGGATAGTTCACACAAAAATTTTAATTCTGTCATCATTTACTCAGGTTGTATGAGTAACCCGTATGAGTTTCTTTCTTCTGCTGAACACACAAGAAGATATTTTGAAGAATGTTGAATCAAACAGTTTACGCCGGTAGCCATTAACTTCCATTGTATATTTTTTCCTACTATGGAAGTCAATGGTAGGAACTGTTTGATTACCAACATTCTTCAAAATATCTTCTTTTGTGTTCAACAGAAGAAAGAAACTCATACGGGTTTGGAACAACATGACGGGTGAGTAAATGATGACAGAATTTTCATTTTTGTGTGAACTATCCCTTTAATGACGAGAGCTGGAATTCAGACAAATAAGCAGCTCAAATATAAGAGAGGTTTCTTTTATTCAACATTTTGGGTCACTACATAATTCTACGTGTGTTATTTCATCGTTTTTATGACTTTTTTATTTTTCTGAATTGTAATAATAAAGAGTCGGTCGGTCAGTTCTCAGGAACTCATACACACATTACAGCAGGCCGTTGTGTCCTGCGGGTCAGAGTTTGATGTGTATGGTCATGCAGACTGTGTGTTGAACTGGCCTGAATGGGTTAGTTGTGTTCTAGAACAGTAACGACCACAGAAATGCATTAGTTGCATGAGTCATCTGGACAGGGTGAAGATCACACGCAGAAACATCAGTCAGTCTAGTTTTAATAAATGCACAGAAGACTTTCAGGGAATGCATTCTTTGAAAGAACATGAATGAAGATTAACAGAATTTTCTATCTATCCATCCATCCGTTTACACTGCCCGTCTGTCCACGCATCCATCCATCTTTCTCTCTCTCTCTCTCTCTCCATCCATCCATCCATCCCCTGAACAATTACCTGATATAAGCCACCAGGAAGTATAGCACAGGTGCACTTCCTTCACTTTCTCCATGTTGCCATGACAGGGCCAGTTCTGTGTCCGACACAGCAACCACTTTAGGCTGGGTAGGAGGTGTAGGAGGCATGCACTTTTCTACAATTTAAGAGAAAAATATAATGAAAGTTCATTCATTCTGTTAGCTAAATGCACGCTGATCAAAATGTATGTTTAGTGATTTGCCTGCTCACCGTGAGAGCCAGTGCTGATGTCCCGGGGCATGCTGGGTCTGCCCTCCCCTGCCCAGCCGTACGCACCCACACTGACACGGTACTGCGTGGCCACCTTCAGCTTCCCGATCACCACATCCTAACACACGCACACACAGGAACAGCTTGCCATGCACAACAGCACCATATGGCATTAGCAGAGAATCAGATATTGAACATCTACTCACAAAGCTCGCTTGACCATCAAACTGCCCCTGTAAGAGTAAGACAAAATTCATCAAGTCAAATTGTTCACTTCAACTGTGGTATACTGAAGCCTCACAATTACTATGATCTGATCATTCAGAATTTATTATAAAACATTTTTTTTATTATTATTATCATGAATGTTTTAAAATGTATCATAAATAAAATGCAATTTATATATCTTAATTATAATAAAATATATATACATATACATATATATATATATATATATATATATATATATATATATATATATATATATGTGTGTGTATATATATATATATGTATATAAACATAATGAATATCAGAAAACATTATATACACAGATAACTAAATAAATGAAGAAATAAACGTATATTGCCATCTATCTTGGATGGATGGCCATAAATTCATTAATTAATTTATTTACAGTTATATATGTGTATATATAATGTTTTCTGATATTCATTTTAATAATGATTATATTTATATTAATAATAATCACAAGCGTTTGTAGAGAACGATGAATATCAGAAAACGCATATACTGTATATGTTTGCGCTTTCTGATATTCATTGATCTCTACAAACTTATACAGTATATAAAAATGTTGTTTATAATGCATCAAATACCTATATACAAATATACACATAGGTAAATATATACATAAATGTATCATTACCTTAAATAAAACATAATTATATAATAATTGATTGTTATTTTAGTAGTATTATACCAAATAATAAAGAGGTTGTACATACAGTTGTGAGCATTTCTAAACTCAGTGGAACTTCCAGGACAACGGCATTGGTGGTCGGACGATTATTCCTCATCTCCGTGTAAAACACCTGGTCAACAAAATAATTAAATATTTACATTAATATTTTAATCTGGAAACCGTCGCTCTCAAATCATTCCTGTAGTGACATCTATACAGCACCAGTGTAGAAATCTGAAGAATAAGAGAGCTTTCAGGGCTTGTAATACCTGATGCCAGAAACCTGAGCGTTTCGGCTAGTCTTTATTCCATAAGCAACCATAACAATATTAACATAAGTTAACAGAGACTCATAACACTCAATATGATGGCTTTGGACCTGCCTTCACAAAGTTGTTTACTCAAGAACCAATCAAATACCAGCCGGGAATATTATATTTAATTAAAACTAAAATGAAAAACATAAAAAGAGCTGTGTCGCAATTCGCATACTATCCCTCCTGAATAGTGTCCCAAATCGTAGTATGTTGAAATTAGTATTCTAAAGATACCCGGATGATCTTGGTTTCCGGTTAGAAGAGGTTTCCAGATCCGTTCACACTAGTATTGCCCACAATCCATTGCGTGTTGGACTAGGATTCGATTAGAACATGAATAATAAGTGTTAAAGTAAAGGTTGAGAGTTTTGACTGATTAATAATCAGTCTCTAAACTGACGACAATATTTGTATTCAATGTTATCCACATTATATTTCATCTGAAAAAATATTGTGAACGTTTATAAAGATACGTTTGGTCATTAAATTTTAAATGCATCATTATGCAAACCAATGAGGAGAGTCTCATGAAAGACCTGTAACTGACAGATCAACATGTTACAACATTTCTCTCCGATACGAATATTCAATAAAATTGAATGTGGAGGATTTTAACTGTGACAAGTTTAAATGCACATAACTAAGACACAAAGACGCAATTATGTCCAAAAGCTCTTCGTGTGTGAATGAATAAAATATGTGAATAAAAGCCTAAATTCAATCTGCTCATCATATAAAGTGATCTCTTTATGAACTTTTTAAAGCATCAAAGGGGTAGTTGTGTAGCTGTCAATGGAGGGACAGAAATCTCTTAGATTTCATTTGTGTTCAGAAGATGAACGAAAGACTTACGGGTTTGGAATGACATGAGAGGGTGAGTAAATACTGACAGAATTTTCATTTTTGGGTGAACTCTAACCCTCTAACACTGACATATGATGAACAATCGATATGTTCTTGAATCAGCAACAGTTTACCGATGGACGGGTTTGTACCTTGTATCCAGTGATGGTGCTGACGTGTCTGCGGGGCATCTTCCACCGGACACTGAATGCCGTGCAGTTCACCGTCTCCAGCTGGATGTCCAGCGGTGGACTCAACCTCTCTGAGAGGAACAGATCACATCACATATATAACACAACAGAAACACTACTTTATCATTCAGCAGTTCATATATCAACATTAGACCCAAAACAGATCTTGCAGATGCTTACTTTAGCAAACAGCTAATGATTAGTTAATGTAACTCATTCAATGGTGTTGATGAGAAAGGTCATAAGAAAAAAAGGAAAACAGAAGCGTACATATACAATTTTAGAAGGCTAGTTTTAAATGAAGATGCGAATTTTACACATGATGCGTGTGGACAAGGTCATTGCTAAATGTCTCGCTCTGTAAAAGGTTTGATGTCTACAGCGCAGATTCACAGTGTGTGTGTGTGTATGTGTGTGTGGGGGGGGGGGGGGGCTGCAACCCGTGACAGGAAGACAACACAACAATCAAACCACAAAGATGGCTAGTGAAATATCCTATGGCTTGCTATGGAAGTCAATGGGGTCCATCTACTGTTCGGTTACTGACATTCTTCAAAATATCTTCTTTTGTTTTCAACAGAGGAAAGAAATTCACCAACCCTTTTGTTTCAACACTGTAAAAGTGATTTTTCAAAGTGGTAAATAAAACTGATATTATACAAGTAAATACTATGTTTTTGGTAAAACTTTACAATAGTCTTGTTATTTAATGCAATATCAGTTAATGTATTAACTAACATGAACTAACAATGAGCAATACATTTGTTACTGTATTTGTTAATCCTTGTTAATGTTAATTAATAAACATACAGCTGTTCATTGTTTGTTCATGTTAGTTCACAGTGCAACTAATGTTAACAAATACAACTTTGATTTTAATAATGTATTAGTAAATTAGTTAAAATAAACGATCTAAGATTAATACTTACCCTCAAAAAGTGACAATTTTAACATGCTATATACAAATATCTGTGGGGTATTTTGAGCTAAAACTTCACTTATTTTACATCTTGTGAAAAGTGCATTATACCACCCCTATTATACATTATACCGGTTTTACCAACATTTTTTCTACAGGTTTTTCAGTGTATCCCGTGATCCCATCATCAACTCTTGCCTGCAGTGTTTTCACAGAAACGCATTATTTATTCCAATCGCATCACTTTCTCCTTTCAGATCATTAACAAGATATTGCTATCCCTCAAAATAAACACACATCAAGACATTTCACTTAAAAGGTTTGTAGTCATTAGAGAAATCGAGTAATTTGATGTAGTCTGACTAATACGCTCTTTGATGCATGTTCCATGTGATCTTGGCTCTGATATATCTGTTATGAGTTGCAGGTGTTTGTGGCGCAATTAAAATATTGCCTTCTGAAAAGAAACCAATCTGAACCAAGACTAATCTAAAAACATACAAAGCATGTTAGCGGAGCCCAGTGCAAAATTAAACCATAATGCACTGTGAATGAATGTTGTGAAATAACGATCTCAAATACACAGAGCCATAATAGATGTAACAGACAACTTATGGAAAGCAATTTAGGAAGGATCTCACATAATACATTTTTTTTCCCATGAAACTTAATACAACATCTGAAAAAAACTTTACAATAAGGTTAATCTGTTAACATTAACTTTAGTTAACATGAACTAACAACAAAAATCCTTCTAAAGCATTCATTAATTCTAGATAATGTCAACTAGTACAAAAAGATGCATCTGTTAATATTATTTAATGGACCTGAGTTATGAACTAGCAATGAACAGTTTTATTTTTATTAAAGATTAATAAGCACTGTAACAATGCATTAACTTACAAAGAGTTAACTAATGGGACCTTATTGTAAAGTGTTACCCGATATAATTTAGAAATAGCCCGTGAATTTTCAAACATTTCAAAAAGTCGTATACTTTGCACTTTGGGAACAAAGTTTCTTTGCATTTCATTACAATTTTGTGTAAAAATGTCTTAACATTTGGAGTACGATCAAATGAGGAGTCGAAAAGAGATGATAAAATCCCAGCTGCAATTACTTCTGTTTCATTCATCACGCAAAATAATGAGAGATCGAGTCAAGAGCATTGCATTGTGGGATAAGGTATTTCGTGCAACATGCTTTGTTACTGCACATTTTGGAAAATGCAGTAGCTCATCCGGTATTTTATGCATACTAGAAAATGTTAATACAGTGCACAGTATGCATACTATTTACTGCAGCATAGTGTGACTAGTGTGTCAGTGGTACTCAGCATGCTATTCTGAACACAGCCCATGATTTACAACTTGCAATTGCTAGTCAGAAGCAGCTAGTACTATGAAAAGAAAAATAAATACATTTGAAACTCATATTTGTATTCTTTTGGGAACTTTTAACATTGACCCAAGGCTACAGACAACTTAAAGCCACAATACTTGATTGATTTAATGGGATCCTTAATTCGAGAGCAACCCAGAAAGATGTAGATATCATTAAGGTATGGATTTTTAGGCAACAGAAAACGGAGTAACAAAATTGGAATTGATGTTCAAGTTTGTGTGAAGGTAAGAAAACCTTCAGTGAGCAAAAATGTGCCATTTTCGTTAACAACTTTGAGTCAATACAAACTAAAGAGAAAAGGCTCCAGGCAAAGATCTTTTTCAACAGATGATGCAATCAAACTTATAAGAAAATTACATTTACCCCGACCAACTTCTAATAGCTCTCTTCTACAATCCTTTCAATCCTTCCACTGTCATGGGGTGGAACCTTAAGGTCTGAAACGAAACCGACCAAACTTGTCTATACGTGGCTGTAGACTTGAATTAGTTAGTCTTTTAATAAATCAAGACCACCAAATTAAATATTGCTTCCAGTTTCTTGGCTATACCACTAAAAAGCGCATTAAGGTTAAGCATCTCCATATACCCAAGGGTACCAAAGGGACAAGCACCAATTTGAAGCATTTCATCTGAAGTGTCAGTTATCAGAGGGCTTGTTTATCTGAAATGACTGATGGTTTTCATTACTCTAAATTGTTGGCTATGGACATTGGGGCATGAGATCGTCCGGAGGGCATATGGAAGTGCCATACACAGCGCTGACCCTGCTGTATGACTGCGACCTCAGATGTCTCTGTGACAAATCACCTGTACATCTATCCATCGGAATAGCCGAAATGTTTATCCTGGGTGATTATGGGACATAAAGAAGCTCCAAAAAGTACTCAGTCACATGATGCATGCTGAAAAATGTGTGAATGTCATCATGATAAATGACACCATTTTGTTAACTAATGCAAAGATGAAAGGTCTGATGCAAAAAAGTAGAAATAGTTCAGAATGAAGATGGACACCTGTGAACTTGAGAAGAACTGACTTCCTACATTCACAGAAAATCAACAAAACACCAGCTGATTTAAAGACCTTGCGTACAAATGGAAAAACGTTAGGCCTAGTGAAGATAGCCTATTGCATTTAATGCAATGATCTAAAAGAGGGGAAAAAGACTAAATTTGAACAAAAGAACACCAGTAATGAAAATGACACTCACCTGACTTCCGTGCACTAGACTTTCTTGCGCAAAGAGCGATATTCCACATCCACACCAATGCAAGAAGCACCACCACTCTCTTCTGGAGGCGCATTTTCAATCCTTTATGATTTTGGAAATACTGATCGCGTCAATTTGAGCTTCAAATGCGGTTGTTCCTCATTCTAAACTCCTATAGAGAATAAAAAGCGCTGAATGTTCGATGTAGCCTGTTGCAGGTCTTTGTATGCACGCTGAAGCCGGTCTGATGCGATTACTGTCTGCTGGAGATCAGACACACACTCGCCGTGTGCGGGCCCTCAGGAGCCCCGACGCGCGCGATCAACTCTCAACAACTTCTACATCCGCGGAGCGCCACGACACACACACACACACCCGTCGAGAGTCCGTGAATCACAGGCAGACGCAAAGTTTCTTCTTATTCATGAGTGTTTCTGAGTGGAGCAGTGAGAAGGAAGGCAGGGACACTCGGAGTTAAGAGGATAATGGTCTAATCTACACAGATGGAGACTTGAGCTCGCTTCAGTAACTCTGACCAATATAGAAACACGGAGACTGGTCAATACAATACTACAGCACACTCACACTGAAGGATGATGAGGCAAAGTTTCAGAGGTAAAGGTTCAGATGAACGTGGATGAATGGACATTAGATCAACTTTATGGTGGGTATTAAAACCACAAGTTAAAACTAAATTCGATTGATAGATAGATGGATAGATGGATAGATAGATAGATAGATAGATAGATAGATAGATAGATAGATAGATAGATAGATAGATAGATAGATAGATAGATAGATAGATAGATAGATAGATAGATAGATAGATAGATAGATACTCTTTTTCCACTGTCCTGTCCATGTTTTCTCTTCTGGAAATTGAGGAATTCATAGCTGTCAGATTCAAAGCAATCATGTCTTTTATATTTCGATTTCATCTGGCAATCATCTGCATTGTTTTCCCTGCTAAAATCAAAGGAGATCTGAATTAAGTTTGATGGTTAACCAGCCTGATTAATGATACACTCACTGTGATTACTGACATTTTAATTTAGTCCACACACACACACACACACACACACACACACACACACACACACACACACACACACACACACACACACACACACACACACACACCTTTAAGACTGCTTCATCACATTAACCAACACTCTTAAACAGATATTATATTACATTATTTATATAATATAATACATTATATTATAATATGTTTATAACATTATATATATTTTATAATACATTATATTATAATATAATACATATATTACATTACATTATATACAACAATTGATTAAAGACAATTGTTACAACAACAGGTGATAGAAGGCTTATGTAATAACTGTAATGGACAAGTGCTGCACTTCAGACTATTGACCGGAAGAGGGAGTCATATGCAAAAGTGCTGATTCTCCGTTTATCAACCGTTTCTTGTTGAATATTCACTATTTTTTTATTTGTTTTTTATCCAATACATTTCCAATTTTTCTGAATTATAATTATAATGATTCCAGTTAATGTAGATATGATATGATATGATATGAAAAAAATTAAAGAGGGACCTCATCCTCACAATCTGACAGAAACAAACGACATCACATAGGCTACAGTAGGCAATGCCTTAATGGCCGAGATAGGAGAAAACAGCTCAAAACTTTTCACTATTGGATTGTGATAACTTTGATCCAAAAAAGCAGGATTATCCTGATCCCAGCAGAAGGGTGGATTTCTGGTACAAAATGTAATGGAACTTTAAAAATGGTAAAATAATAATGTTAGAATATATAGCGTATTTATTGATATTTTTAACTTAATTTGTGTTTAATCAGTACAGTGATAAAGTAGATAAAGTACACATAAGGCTATCTATTATGTCCTTACGTACAGTACATTAAACAAGAAAAGATTTTGTCCCCATAAAATAATCCCCTGCCAATATCAAACTAAATTAAAATATTTAACTTTATACTACAGGGCTTTTGAATACTTGATTCTGATTGGTTGAGAACGTTCTAGGTGTGCAATTATTTTCAGGGCAAAGCTCGGCTAAAGTAGTTCCAGGCAGGTTTGACCGCATTACAGTTCCTTATCACGGCGCGTATTACAATGCACAAATTACAATGACACAATCATCAGAGACAGTCAAAAGCAGTTTCTAAATCGTGCATCCCTTATTGCATATATATTTGTTTGTTTTTATGTATCTGTGGGTCAGATGAAGAGCTACGGAGATGGGAGGAACAACATTATCTTTCAATGTTTTTGGATCCTCTCACAAAGGTTTTTTTTTTGTCTCAAAAAAAAAAATTGTACCTTCAACCCTCATATATTTTTTTTTATCTGACTGTTTAAAGGAATTTGAAAATGAAAAGGAATGTTTGCATCTGTTTATTTTGCTATTTTCTTTCTCTTCAAATAAAAACACCTAAAGGATTCTTCTAGCCTACCAGTTGATCTTTTCATCTTGTGATATGTGATCCCATTTAGTCAGAGCACTAGTAATCCAGATTTGGAAATCTGAACATTTTTAAATTCACTGCACTGTAGACTATAGACCGGCAGAGGGAGTGTTTGTCATGGATATGATTGCTGATCTCAAACTGAAAGTGGAAATCCATTTATCAACAGGTTATTTGTTGCCAAACAAATTATAGCATGTACGTCATTGTGGACAGAGGTATTGTATTTTATCCCTTCTTCAGCACGGAATTCTTGTGAAACAAGACAATAGATCACTTGAATATAAATAATAAAATAATTAATATGTGAGAAACGACAAACTAAATTATAATAATGCTGCTTTCACGTGCTATCGGACATTTCCTACTTCCCACTTCTGAAGTCGCGATTACGAGATAATCGCATTCAAATTTTGACTTGAAATGGCGATCCATCCTGTCCCTTTTTTATTACCTAGGGGACAAGTATTTAGGATCATTCCGATAGCACGTGAATGCAGCATACATTTAATAATAGAGTTACGGTATATTTATCTTTAGCGATCTTTCCAGCACGTTTAAATAATATCCAGGAGGCGGTTTGCTTTGTACATGATGTCACTCAGCGTGTTTTGACTGAGCGCGCGAACTGTTCACGCGCACCGCACATTGTCACAGCTGGCGCGCGTAAAACCTGGACTCGGACTGGACCTGAACGATTAAATAATCATCAATACAATTAAAAACCAAAATCTGATTATTGAAGTGGATGTATAGCAACAACAATTTATTTTGGATCATATATTAAACCACCGTCAGGAAGAGGCTGATGTAGTTTGTCAACGATGTTCCCTGACAGCAGAAGAACATGAGTCAACTGAAAGGAAATATAATATGCACTGTTTTTATTTTATAAATGTTTTCGGAAAGCACCTTTGGCTCTGTGATCATCAGTGCTGATGGCAGGATACACAGAGCTGAACTCAGGTGAGTGTGTAATCATACATCTTTTTCAAAAAAGCATCATTGATCACTATTTTATTAGTTTTTAAGTTTTAATTTTAAATTGTATTTGTGGCTATATACTACTATTTATTCTACTACTAATGGTGTTACATTAAGTTAAATTATTATTATTATAGTAACTAGGGGCTAGTTGTGTGTATTTTTTTAAAACTTAATGTAAATTGTTTTGGGGCTATATACAAATAAAAAGATTAAAGCTTTATTGAAATAAATTGTTGTAATGTCAAAGTTAATTTAGAAAGTGCCTTTTTTCATATAGTGGCTAGTTGGTGTTTTTAAAGAAGTGTCTGGGGTAATATAATAAAAACAATAACATTATACTATCAGTTAAATAATAATAATACTAATTATTATTATTATTAGCCTATATGAAATGTAATTCCTAAGTGCCTTTTTTTAGTAGCTCAAACTTGCTTGACAGAGAAATTAAGTAAATCAATTAAAACAACCGTAAAAAAAGCAATATATCTGTCTTAACTGATATATCAATTTAATGTTTTCAATAATTTTTTTCAAAAAAGGTACAAAGCTCGGCTGTCTAAAAGTATGTGATATAAATGTGATATAAATACAATAAAGGCTGCAGTTGAAAGTGATTTATACTCCGTTTGACTGAACTTCATGTGTGTAATGTGAGTTTGTGCTGGCCGACACAGACTCTCTGAGCTGAGGAGAGAGTAAGATGAAGATCTGGGCTGTGATGCTGGCGTGTGCACTGATGCTGAGCGGCGTGTCGTCTGTCCCGCTGCTTCTACAAAACCCCAAAAGAGCCGGACACTCTCGCTATTCACAACCACACACTCAGTGTTCTCAAAGACTGGACCTGCTGAGAAAAACAAACCAAAATCTGCCTGATGCTCGTACGATCAAACATCCGCAGCCAAGAAGTCACTCAGGTCAGGACAAGCTACTTGATTCTTATTATTAAATAAATAAAAGTCACACGAATACACACAGGTGTGATAAAGCGCGTTTCAGGACAAACCTGATACTGTTGTGGTGGTTAAGTAAAGAAGTTTCAGGTGACCCATTGTACCTGGGTGGGACACTAGACACACACTACTCTAGTTCTATCAGCTTACAACTCATCTATGTTTAGAAAACCTGTATATTATCTGGTGCCTGTGGACAAAAGCAGTATTGTTGCTAAAAGCTGTCAGAATAATGCAAACTATATCACGTTATGGCTCTTTGATCGCTCTACTCGCACTCTCATGGTTATCAATGGGGGTACCATTTCACAAAGCACATCAAAACACTACCGTCTTTACATACTGTCAAAACACAATGTGCAGTGCACTTCAAAAGGGTCATATCATTTATTATAATAAGTCTTTTTTGTTCTTGAGGTCCCCTAACCAAGGGTTTCTCCAGCAAAAACAAAGATTTAGTTTTACATACATCTCCGTGCTCATTAGTTTAAGTTCTGTCAAACAGTCCTATCTAATACGTTATTAGATAGAACTGTTATACATAGAAAGTAGACAGTAATGAAAAGTTATTAGCGTATGCCGTGTGGTTGATGTCCAGTGTTGCTAGCTTAACAGAAATACATAATCATGTTTCGTTTGGTCCCCTCAAAGTTATGATTTTCTCCTCAGCGTAAAGGTTAAGAGGTCCATCTATTACGGGTTTCCATGTTCGTAGAGTTAGTTTGTTAGAGTTAGTTTTTTAAAAATGGCGGGTGTAGGTGTTTCGTGTGCGTTCGGCCAATCAGCGAACACTAACGTCACGGATAGTTCCTAGTCCTGGCTTAGACCCTACTCTGAAGTAGGAGCTAAATTAGTTCCTCCAAAAGGAGTTCCTAGAACTTAAATCGGTCCTAGTTCTTTAATGAATCTGTTTGAGATCGAATTAATGCTAGGTGTTTTGCTATATACACTCACCTAAAGGATTATTAGGAACACCTGTTCAATTTCTCATTAATGCAATTATCTAATCAACCAATCACATGGCAGTTGCTTCGATGCATTTAGGGGTGTGGTCCTGGTCAAGACAATCTCCTGAACTCCAAACTGAATGTCAGAATGGGAAAGAAAGGTGATTTAAGCAATTTTGAGCGTGGCATGGTTGTTGGTGCCAGACGGGCCGGTCTGAGTATTTCACAATCTGCTCAGTTACTGGGATTTTCATGCACAACCATTTCTAGGGTTTACAAAGAATGGTGTGAAAAGGGAAAAACATCCAGTATGCAGCAGTCCTGTGGGCGAAAATGCCTTGTTGATGCTAGAGGTCAGAGGAGAATGGGCCGACTGATTCAAGCTGATAGAAGAGCAACTTAAACTGAAATAACCACTCGTTACAACCGAGGTATGCAGCAAAGTATTTGTAAAGCCACAACACGCACAACCTTGAGGCGGATGGGCTACAACAGCAGATGACCCAACCGGGTACCACTCATCTCCACTACAAATAGGAAAAAGAGGCTACAATTTGCAAGAGCTCACCAAAATTTGACAGTTGAAGACTGTAAAAATGTTGCCTGGTCTGATGAGTCTCGATTTCTGTTGAGACATTCAGGTGATAGAGGCAGAATTTGGCGTAAACAGAATGAGAACATGGATCCATCATGCCTTGTTACCACTGTGCAGGCTGGTTGTGGTGGTGTAATGGTGTGGGGGATGTTTTCTTGGCACACTTTAGGCCCCTTAGTGCCAATTGGGCAACGTTTAAATGCCACGGCCTTCCTGAGCATTGTTTCTGACCATGTCCATCCCTTTATGGCCACCATGTACCCATCCTCTGATGCACGGGTGTCAGTTTGGTTTGAAATGTGGGGGGGACAGAGACGCATTCAGAAAGGGCATTTTTAGAAGTGGTGGGTACAATGACGCATTCATTTTTTTTTTCTCTTTCGCGCAGGTCATGTTTTGAAAGACGATGTCCTGTAGCTTATTAATGCAATTATGTAAATACAAAAAAATGTATACAAAAATTTGATGTCCGACTCGTTTTATGAAGAAGAAAGCCTTACGTTTTCAGACAAGTATACTTGGCTACTCAATTTACAACATGCATTCATCCAATCTACATCAGTCATTTTGACCAACTTGAAAGCATCCAATCAACATCATCATCATCACAACTATTCCCGTATTCAGCAATAGATTTAAGGCAAGCATAATGCAAACAAGATAGCTACTACTCCACGATCATCTCCACCAATGCTCACTGGCGTCAGTTTCGTTTGAAATGTGGGGACAGAGACGCATTCGGAAGTGCATTTTCAGAAGTGCTGGGTACAAACTTGTCAGTGACTTGCGGTGATGTCTTAAAGAGGCTAGGCACTGAGTTGAAAGCCAGATTACCTGATTTATTGTTTATGCTAATAATACGTAATAACAGTAAACGTTACGCACAAGCGCGGCATATCAAGAAATGTCAGGAGGATGTATATCGTGTAGGCTACTCTCTCTCTCTCTCTCTCTCTCTCTCTCTCTCTCTCTCGCACGCACGCACGCACGCACACACACGCACACACACAAGCGCGGTACAGGCATACACCGGTAGTAATGTCCACTCCAGCATCAGAATGCAACCATTCTTAATCTTTAATTGTTGCACACCGGCAAAATGTTTGTCAGTCAGCAAAAGTAAAATCAAACACTGCTCAATTGAATATGAAGGCAAATGGCTTGCATTGATTCAACCACATTTATCAATTCAATATTAAGCCCAAAATAGTTTTTGACTCACCAATCGATAGATTATTTGTACATAAAATCCATCCGCCCATTCCGCCGTTCTCGTTAAGATGTCGATCACATATTTTCTTTCATTCCAGTCTGTTTGAAACGATCTGGCAATTTTTGAGCCCTTTTGCTGCATTAGTCCATCTAAGGCTGGCGTAGACCTCCCTCTTGCTATTAACTCAGATTTTGTGAAAGAAAAATTTCTTAACTCCGTGATCACGGCCGGTGCTGTCATTTTGACTTTGAATTTGGCGGGGATTAACTATGTAGGCTAGCTGTGGTGTAATGACGTTAGCTGCGCAAATGTCCAGTAATATCTCGATTTTAATTGGTCCATGTCTGATACGTAACGGAGATGATTACTGGCATAACAAATGTACGTCCAAAGGCACAGCAGATTTGTGCTTTTTGCCGAAACATGTTGAAGAATACAGGATCGAAGTGTGCATGCGCAACACACAAACAAATGCTAGTAAAAGAAAAATGCTAGTAGACAGTAAAAGTACTTCTTATTCTACCATTTGTTTTTTATTTGATTATGCATACCTGCCACATTTGTCATCATAACGTCTAAACAATTGGAATAACACACATATTGCATATATAAAAAACAAGAATAAACAGAAAAAACAATTTTGGCAGGGTAGTGCCTAGATTGCCTACCTAGACCGCACGTCACTGAAACTTGTCAAACTGTGCAGCCT
This sequence comes from Siphateles boraxobius, assembly GCF_051911475.1. Lineage (NCBI taxonomy): Eukaryota > Metazoa > Chordata > Actinopteri > Cypriniformes > Leuciscidae > Siphateles > Siphateles boraxobius. The sequence goes on along the minus strand of NW_027508855.1, from coordinate 17,962,182 downwards.
CTCTGCTCAACCCTTAAATAAATCCATCGATCTGCACAGTTTGTTTGAGTTCTTTAATGGTCTAGTGGTTGATCTTTTGCCAAACGTGTCAGAGGTTACGGGTTCTATTCTGCACTTGTTTTTTTTTTTTTTCTCTCATCAAAACTGAATATGTTCATCAGTGGTTACAGTCTATATCAAACAGGGACACGTTTGTGTGCATTTTATTTTGAGATTTCACCGGAATGAATAGAGAGTCTCCACAACGGCGATAGATTGAAGCGCGTGTCCGAGTGAAGACTGCGCGAGCCTGTATCCGTGACACTGATTGCCGCGGCAACGAGCGCTCAGCAGCTTGAGTTCAAAAACACCACATTTTAGCGCTAGGTCTCTTATTTAATAGCAAATTAAATTAATGCTCTGCCAGTTAACTGGATATGTTTTATTTATATGTATTAGGTACATCCGTGGCGCCTCAATGTTTCAAAAAGTGGTGGGTACAAAATGACTCATGGCGAAATCTGGTGGGGACGCGTACCCACCGTACCCACCGAAATCGACGCCTATGCTCTGATGGCTACTTCCAGCAGGATAATGCACGATGTCACAAAGCTCGAATCATTTCAAATTGGTTTCTTGAACATGACAATGAGTTCACTGTACTAAAATGGCCCCCACACTCACCAGATCTCAACCCAATAGAGCATCTTTGGGATGTGGTGGAACGGGAGCTTCGTGCCCTGGATGTGCATCCCACAAATCTCCATCACCTGCAAGATGCTATCCTATCAATATGGGCCAACATTTCTAAAGAATGCTTTCAGCACCTTGTTGAATCAATACCACGTAGAATTAAGGCAGTTCTGAAGGCGAAAGGGGGTCAAACACAGTATTACTATGGTGCTGCTAATAATCCTTTAGGTGAGTATATTTTACAGACATGGAATCTGAGGACTATTTCTCTTTATTCTCAGTTATTTCGCTTTATTTTCAGATTCAATCATAGGCTCGTTCTTACTAGATCACTTTCGCACAGGCGCACTCTTCAAAAAAGGTGCCTTAAATCTCGACAAACTAAAAGACGTAAATGAAATTTGTATGTATTCGAAATAAAAGACACAGATTGTACAGAATGTCATGTTTGCTTGTTTTTCTCAAGATAAGGATTTATTGAATACAAATGTCATGCAAACAATAAACTATGCTTCTAAGCACAGGTCGAGAGCTGTCATTCCAACCACACAACTTTGCAATGCTTCTTGTGAATGTTGGAACTATGGTTTTGGGAAACACCGACTTGTTGGAACTTGCTACCTTTGCTGGCTAACAATGCTTTCAGGAAACGCACCTCTGAGCGGGATTCAAACCGGCATCTCCAGCATGGTCGGCGCGCGCGCTAACAAGAATGCTAAAGACCGCAGTCTCTAGCATCAGTCACTAGCGCGCTTCTTGAGGCCAGAGAGCTCTAACTAGCTTGCCCCTATTACATTTATACGACAACAATGTACTAAAAATGGGAAAGTTTTTCCTTTGCGTTTTTGAAAAGTTTCATGTACAGATGACAACTCACTGGCTCTGCAAAAAAGACTAAAAACGCTGTGTTCTGCTGCCAGGCCTCTAGATGGCGATGTCACGTTGTAAAGAAACACTACGCACCTATCGACTGAACACTTAATACACATGCGCATGACGTCACTGTTTTCACAAATTCACATTTTTGTAGTTTACAGGGAGACAATATCGGTATGGTTTTCCATAATTTGTACTTAGGGGGCATTTAAACGACATCATTTTCATGATATGACCCTTTCAAAGCATGCATATACACAAAGAGCATAATCTGTCCACATAAAACTTCGTTGTTCAGGTTCAAACTGCTCAAATTTTAGCCTATTGCTTTAAAATCAGATATATTAGTAGTGTAAATGTGGGAACATCTCTGTCATTCCTCTGTCCTCAGACAGCTTTCCCACTCCCGACTCAGCCTTCATCCACAGATTCAAGAGATCTCTGAAACGGAGAGGTTTCCTCCGTAACAAGATGGACAGAAAGAGGCCGAGTCGTGACGAGAGAGAGAAAGAGAAAGGAAAAGGAAGATCATGTGCACTAAGACAAGTCCAGCTGAAAGTGTCCGATCTGGGTTTGGGCTACCGGAGTCAGGAGGAGATGATATTCAGCTACTGCAGCGGCGTGTGTGAAAACTCACTCACAAACTACGACAAAATCCTCACCAGCCTCGCCGGCGGTGATAAAAACATTCTGCGCAGCTCCCCTCCCACCGCCTGCTGTCGACCTGTCCAATACGACGACGACCTGTCCTTTCTGGATGACAACCTGATATACCACACCATGGAGAGGCATTCGGCACGGAGATGTGGCTGTGTCTAAGCAGCTGTGGGAGATAATGACACAAGACGGGAAAATCAATAGAAGCAATTTCAGGTTATTACATGTGTGAGCATGACTTAGTTGAGGGAATCATCATGATTGTATTTCTCCGAGAAGATACAGGATAGGGAATTCCAGGATGTTACATACATCATCTCAGCATCTCCTCAACAGGGTTTTTAAATGAGATGGGATATTTTGTGTGCGGCATGTTTTTAAAAGTTCTTATGGTGTCTTTTTGACCTTTAACTTCCACTAATGTGGAGAATTTGAATTTTCTCTGATTATGTTCAATGTTAAAAACAGAACCCAACTGAATTATTTGATAATTCATTAATCCCTATTTATATATATATTTAAATACCTATTTATATGTTTTCCCCTTGTTAATTTTTCATTGTTATTAATTCTGTTTAATAAAAAATACCAAAAAAAAGTTCTCATCTTTACGTTGTTTCACAGTTTTCCGTCACACTCTGGGCCGGTTGCATAAACTGCTAAGACTAGTCTTACAAGTTAGTCATCAATGTTTTTTTCTTTAAGACTGTTCAAAAGTTTTTTGAGTCAGTTACATAAAAACATAGATTGGTCTAATTTTATACGGAAAAATGTGACTGATTACCTCTTGACTCAATGGAGAGCTTGGGTTTGTGGAAGAAAGATGTAAAAATAGAGTGATGATGGAGATGATTAAGAAAGAGACTGAAACTAGAGATATGGAGCGTGTTCGTGACCTGATCACTAATTCAGAGTTCACGTTTCGGCCACCGCACTCACCTGTGTCATCACACACCACACAGGCCATCGTTAATACACCCGCCAACAAGAAACAACCTTGTTAATGCCATTACCTCAACATGACAAACACAGGCTCAGGGTCAAGAGTAACATCAGTAATTAGTCATTAGCTGCTGTAAATCTGTAATGTGAGCACTAGACAGAGAAATACAGGAGAGGGAGGCTGAATATATAGAGCGTAAGTGTCGGGTTCTAGAAGTAAAAATCCGCTTTGACTGAGAAATAGATTTTTATGATATGACACTAGAACAGATCTACCATGAGCTCTGAGGTTAAGTGATGGTATATGCTTCTGATATGTCACAAGACAAGTTACAAGATCCACAAAAAACAAAACAAAAATCTAAACTTTGGGTCAGTAAGATATTTTTTTTTTTTAAGATTTTGATAGAAGTCTGATAAAATACAATAAAACAGTAATATTGTGAAATATTATTACTATTTAAAATAACTTTTTTATTTTTAAATATTTATTTTAAAGGTTATTCCTGTTATCAAAGCTGAATTTTCAGCATCATTACTCCAGTCTTCAGTGTCACATGATCCTTCAGAAATCATTCTAATATGATGATTTGCTGCTCAAGAAACATTTCTGATTACTATCATCAACATTAAAAACAGTTGTGCTGCTTCATATTTTTGCGAAAACCGTGATGCATTTTTTACATTTCTTTAACTTTCTGTTAAACAGAAAGTTTAACAGAACATGATTTATTTGAAAAAAAATCATTTGTGAGATTTTAAATGTCTTTACTGTAACTTTTGATCAATTTAATGCATCCTTGCTGAATAACAGTATTATCACAGCTTCCACAAACATTAAGCAGCAAAAACTGTTTTCGTCTTTGATAATATAATTTCATTACATAATTAATTTCTTAAGCAAAAAATCAGCTTTGCCATTACAGGGATAAATTACATTTTGAAATGTATTAAAATAGTAATATTAAACTATACCTTTAAGATAGGCCCAGTAGCTCTGTAGTGAACTTTCACACGTGTCCTCTTTCCCTCATTTCGAGACCTGCATCGGAGGATCTCTGCATCGGAGGATCTCTGCATCGGAGGATCTGCATCATGGTGCTGCGAAAGGCAGTGATTTTGTGAATTGGAGGTGTCTGTTGCTTTACAAACTCTCGACAACATTGTTGCAAGGTTATTCACACCCATAGGCTCTCTCCTGCAACAGTCAAAAACGAGAGAAAGAGAGCCGATATAAAAAATATATATAATATAATCATGTAAATTATGATTTCGCTAACATCATTTATGTGTCACTGCGTGCATATGGCAAGCCGTTTTAGCTTAAATTGTACCCAGCCCTACTCGTCGTAATTGCATTTTTACTAGTAAGAATTCAATTGGAGAGCTCTACAATTCAATTCTTACTAGCAACAATTACTAGTAAGTAGTACGTTTTTTTACTAGTAAGAATTAAATTAGAGAGCTCTCTAATTTTAATTGTTACTAGTAACAATTCAATTGTAGAGCTCTCTAATTGTAATTCTTACTAGTAGGAATTAAATTAGAGAGCTCCGTAATTAAAAATGAATGGAATTCAATGGAGACATATGACTAGTAAAAATTAATTTGTAGAGCTCTCTAATTGTATTTTTACTAGTAAGAATTGCATTAAAGAGCTCTCTAAATCAGTTTTTACTAGTAATAATTGCATTAAAGAGATCTCTAATTGTAATTGCTACTAATAAGAATTGAATTGTAAAGCTCTCTATTTGAATTCTTACCAGTAAAAATGCAGTTACGATGAGTAAGGCTGGGTACAATTTAAGCTAAAACGGCTTGCCATACTGCGTTATCTAGCCTACGTACCAAACACATATAAGAGATGTTTGCTTTTCGGGGTGAAGGTATAAGCAAGAGGGTTTGATGGCTGAAGACCAACAAGTGCTTTTCTAGAGGCAACAGGACAAAACTTGCTTATTTCTCTCATGTGGGTAGCCTACATAGGTTGTGTTTTTTTCTTTTCTTGGTTAAATCTCATTGTGACAGCCTACTTGAGACCATTTTCATGGTTAAAATGCGGAACGAGTCTGGCATGAGTTCTCGGTTCCTCTCTGTTCCTCTACGTCCGAAATGTAACTGCATGTCAAAACTTTGTTTACGAGTCTTTCAGGTGTGTTGGGATTTTTATGCTCCGTTTTATCACAGCCCTCTCTTCTCATTGTCTTGACGACTCCAGCGAAAACATTATTTGATGAGGTGAATTCGTTCTCTCTCATTAAACACCAGGACAAACTCAAAGTTGGATCATTCAGATATCTGTTCAGACTGACGCGTACCGCTACATAACTGTTGGGCTATATTTTTACCATTTAAAGCTTATGACGGTTCCGTAGAAGTCACGGATTAGTGCGTTAAATTACGTCTTGGTGATTTGTTTAAAATCAATGCTGCAACCCTTTACATCACAGCAGTCAAACAAACATTTCACTGTGACTGCCCAATGCCCACTGGGTTTGCTGTTAGATTTCCGCACTGGAGCATGACATTTTTTCAGAAGTCTCTCCAAATTGTTCCTCAAACCACTCATCTACTGACATGCCAACTTGGTAAATCAAAATGTACTTTAGAGTTTTTAATGTTTTCAAACAAGAAAAAACAACAACATGTTGCTAATGGTTTTGCGCAGTGATACACAGAACCTTTGGGTGATGCGGTCGTAGTCGTCGTGCTCTATCGTGAATAAAACACAACTATTGACCAATCAGAATCCCGGACTGTAACTAACCGTTGTATTATTCACAATGACACTTTTTACTGTTTTTTTTTTTTATCAAATAAATGCAGACTTGGTGAGCATAAGTGACTTCTTTCAAAAAATATTTGAAAATCTAAATTATTCAAAACGTTTGACCGGTAGTGCATACATGTAGCCTAGACACACATTTATAACATTCCAAGTGTTTGTGTCCAAAATGTACTTATTTTGATAACGAATGAAAATAGTCAAAGTAATAGGCCTACTGAAAGAACTACCCTTATACTTTACTACTTGGAGTACATTTTTTTATTTTTTTATCTGGTTGGACTTTCTAGGATTTTCTGAAATGCCAAAGCCAGCCACTGAAGTAGCTAGTCCTTGCGTCTCGACTCCTTGCCTGTATGTGGTGTGAAAACATCATACCCCTTTTCTTCTACACAGCCATTCTTTCTGTTCAGCTTGAAGCTCAAAACTGCAGCTAGACTCGACGCTCCAGCCTCTCCTTTTCCTCATCTGTAATTATAGCGCAGCAGCATTTCAAGCTCACAAGACAATATCTAAAAGAACGGCCAGAGAATTCAACTCAAGTGATCCAACAGTCTCATTACAGTGCATTGTGTGTGTGTTAACAGAAGACTTGCCATCATGAGCAGTAATAATACATCTCTTTGTGTCTGTTTAAGGTATAGAGAGAGATGTAGAGGGTATTCCCAATTCATTTAAAGTTAAACATTTACTCCTCACTTCACTGTATGATTAATTTAATATGCTTTACAGGGAATTGAGACAACAGGTAAGCAGACCATGGGTTTCTTCATTGACTGGAAAGTATAGCATGTACACCATCATTGGGATATACTACATCATCATAAAAATCAACTTAATATGACAGGCCCACTTGTCATACACCCTGCATTTACATGTAAACATGTATAGCTAAATTCAACTGGGCACTTATCTGTTTCTTTCCTCAGTTTAAATCATGTATTCTCTCCATCATGCTGGCTGTAGCCAGTCATAACATGCATTCTTCTCCCAGAATGACGTATGTTTCCATTGCAGCAAACACCTGTTGTCCTGTTTCCAGCACCTGCTGACAGGTAAAGCAATGTGACGTTCTACAGCAATAACTAAAAATAATGACACCAAAGAAGTTTTGCATCCATACTGTGTTCTTGAATAAAAACTTGGACTAACAATATTGTTCTCGAGGGGGTCATGTTATTAAACATGGCTAACTTTAAAAGTTTATTTAATTTGGTATAGACTGATGAGCCAAAACTTTATATGACCAGTCACAGGTGAAGTGAATATCGTCGATCATCCTAATAAGGCCTCATATTAAGGTCTGGGTATTAGATGGTAGGCAAACAATCAGTTCCCGTAATCAATGTTGGATGCAGGAGAAATGGGCAGGAATAAAGATCTGAGCGACTTTGACAAGGGTCAAATTGATATGGCAAGGCCACTGGTTTAGGGAATCTCTTAAACGACAAGGCTTGTGTGTTGCGTCTCAGTGGTGAGAATTTACCAGTTTACAGTGTCCGAAGAGGGAAAAAACACAAACTTGCGACAGGGTGTTGGGTAGCCTGACGTCGTTATATTAAGATTCTAGTCAGAATGTGAGTCTGATACTGCTCCATTGGGCTGTGATTATGGGGCGTTTCAACCGAACCAGGAAAGAAAATGCCTCAGTCGGATCGACAAATGCCTTGATCGCGGTTCTCTGTTCCTCTTTTAAAATGAATGTGCTGTCTACATCTTCTATAACAGACGCGATGGCTGAATCAACACATCTAAATTCTCCAGCGGAAGCCGTTCTTTGTAAAAGAATTCAACCCAAGCGCTCTTTGGTGACGTGGATGATTACATTACTTTTGATCATCTGTCCATCATCGCATAAAGCCCGCCCTGACAATTTGATTGGTCCGAACAGCTCTGGTTCGGGCATACTTGCTTCTCAACGGATCAAGTCCAGACCAAACTTCCCGACCTCAAATGTTGTGGGCGGAACTAAGTTCGGCTGGCATCCAGGCTAGGTGTTGGGCACACAGGCTCTTCTAAGCGCAAGGGTAACGAAGACTATCCCGTTTTTCTACTGTGGCACAAGTCACATAAAATTTTAATGATGGTTACGGGAGGAATGTATCACAACACTCTGCTGTGTAGCCACAGACCAATCAGAGTGCCTATGACCCCTGTCCACCACTGAAAGCACCTACTATGGGTCCATGAGTGCCGTAACTGGACCTTGGAGCAGTGGAAGGTCGCCTGTGTAAGGGGTGTACAGTCAAAGACCCAGAACCAGATATGAAGAATGAAGACCCAGAGTCAGAATTATAATAAATTAAAGAAAAGTTTTACCGGAGATAGTTTGCAGTTTCATCAGCATAAGTCAGCTTCAAGACTCGCACAGGAGTTTGTAGGCCGCCCGGCCCGCTTACAGTTACAAAGATCACAGCAGTTATACCATTTCCAAGGTCTAAGCTACGTCATTGCTTATAGGTTGAATGATTCTCATTGGCTAAGAAATAGATAAACACAGTAATTTTCCACACATATACAGATAGACGGAAGCATATCTCCATCGATTATGCAGCTGACACTCGGACCCTGAAGTTAGGCACGTCGTGACCTTCCAGGTCGCAGATTTGGATTGCTGGGCGCCAGCATGTCCAGAACAACAACTCAGTCAATCTCCAATAATGCCAGTGGTTCCTTAACCTGTAACCAAGAAGACTAACATACACACCGACACACCGCTTTTCCAAGGTTGGATTTGGCCAGGCTCTAACTATAAACAGGAGAGTCCTCTCAAGACATCAAGATAATGCGTTCTTTCTCTCGAGGATAGCTAAACTTTAGTCCAAAAGGAAAATATAGGCTTTAACTGAGAAATGGTCTCTTAAACTATAGATCCCTATACGTTTTAACACGTTGAAGACCTTTCTCAAACACAAAAGTCCCTATTTTATTTCTGGAATACGGGCTGAATAAGCAAGCACTGTTACTGCATTCAGATAGCAATTACTGACATTAAAGAATACATGAAAAGAACATTTCAGTAATCACACTGGTCAATTTTATAACAAAGTAAAACCTCCAGAGAAGTCATTCAACTCATTTGATATTTAGAAGGAAAAATATTAACACCTTGATTATAATCAATCATTACATACACATTGAAGCAGGACGGCCATGTACATGTGCGACGCCGTTTACCTGGGGAAGTGATGGCACCAGGATCACTGGGGGACAACGACAAGCTGATGGAGGGAACGTGATGCTCTGGACAATGTTCTGCTGGGAAACCCTGTGTCTGCCCATTCATGTGGATGTACATTTGACACGTGCCACCGACCTAAACATTGCAGACCAGGTACACCCCTCATGACAATGGTGTTCCCTGATGGAAGTGGCCTCTTTCAGCAGGATAATGTTCCCTGCCACACTTGCCACATTGTTCAGGAATGGTTTGAGGAACATGATCAAGAGTTCAAGGTGTTGATCTGGCCTCCAAAATCCCCAGATCTCAATCCAATTGAGCATCTGTGGGATGTGCTGGACCAATAAGTTCAATCCACGGCGGCTTCACCTCACAACCTACAGAACTTGAAGGATCTGCTGCTAACATCTTGGTGCCAGAAACCACAGGACAGGTTCAGAGGTCTCGTAGAGTCCAGACCTCAGCGGGTCGGCACTGTTTTGGCAGCACAAGGAGGACCAACAGCACATTAGACTGGTGCTCATGTTTTGGCTCATAGGAATGGTTTCATTTTTTAAAGCAAGCTTAATGTTTAACAGAATGTTTAACAGAGCAACATTTCTGACTTCTAAAGTCACATGAGGCCAAATATTTTTGATCCTAAAACGTAGCATATTTACACTTATACATTTGGCACATGAATTTATTGCCTTTTAAGGTACATATTTTTTCAGTTCATGCAATCCCACAGAATCGAACACATGTATGCTCTACTGTTTAAACTACAGGGATGAAAACTGGAGCCGAACAGGAGCAGAAGCTTTCCTGTACAAGAGGACATAAACAAACCAAGCCACATTTGAAAGAAAAAAGTAATCCTATATGCAGTATTCAAGCTTTTCACAGTCATAGAAAACATGGAAGACTCAGGGAATTTCTACACTCGACAAAAAATAGATGCACATCTTTATGGAAATAACAATCACAACATTTATTTCCATCAAGAGGTGCTTACATTTTTGCTCAAGATCTTGTATTGCCAATGCAAGAGTCCAGAACTCTGTAAAGTCTCCCCCAGCACATCCCAAAGACTTTCAATGAACTTAATCTCTGCACTCAGAGGTGCTGATTCATGTGTGAAAATGATTCTTCATGCTCCTCACAACCATTCTTTCACAATTTGAGCCTGATGAATCTTGACATTTTGATCCTGGAATATGGCCATGCTGTGTCTTCCTACATCACATGGTTGTTTAAGAAATGAAAAGCTACACACTCCATCAATTAGGGTTAGAATAACTGTTGCCAAACATATAAAATGCTAGAAACATAATAATCACTGCAATAATGAGTCCAATCATAGACTCTCAAAAATTTGCCTATTTAAATCCAAATAGCGACTTTTTTTTTTTTGGCTGGGCAGTGTATAATGCAATGCAATACAATGGTTAAGATAAATGTTTCTTAAAAACATGTTGAATCATTTGACTCACATTTTAATATGAAACAATGTTAATGTTAATCAAGAAAACCAAAGTTGAAATATTCTAGTTGAAGTTATTCTGATGTTGATTTCACAGTAAAAAGACATATGAACCACAACCTGAAAGGGGACGTTTTTACAATTATACTAAAAGGCCTTTTACTTCTTGTAAAAAAAAAAAAATCAATCAGACGACAAAAGGCATGTAGTACATTGTGTTCAACAGGTTTTTCCAGCAAATTTTTGTCCATGTTGATAATTTAGAGACCTTGGAAATGTGTAAATATTATGCAGTAGGCTTTAGTCTTAAAAACTGTGTCTGATATTACCAAATGACAATGACATTTCAATTAAAAATCAAGTAGGTCATTGGGTTTTCTATGCATACAATTTGCATAGGGTGCACAGTACAGGCTATAAAGCATATTGCAGAAATAATAGTAATAACAATATGCTATGTTGGAATAACTACGTTTGTTTCTGTCTCCCCCATCCTAAACAAACTACATCAGTCTCTCCGCTGACCCCACCAGCTCTGGATCACTCTTAGAATACGAGATATCACAGAAGGCTGGCATTGCCTGGAAAAAGTTAGTTTAAGGCAAGTTTCATTCAATCATTTATCACCATTAAATGTTTAGCAAAATGACTGAACCACATTAAGAGGAATAAAATATCTTGCAAGTGCACGGTTGTAAACATATTAAAAGTACCATTCTTGTGCGCAGATGTGGTTTGGTCCTGAACGTCCTCCAATATTCAATTAAACTGATAAACAAACAAGTAAAAAGGGTAACACTTCATTTTAATGTGCCCTTGTATTAACTATAGTAATAATTACAAGCATCACTAAAACAGATTATTGGAGTACTTTACAAGAAAATACTATTTCAGTCTTTCTCCTCCAATGTATAAAATGTACGACTTGCTGTTTGTTTAATTATGGTTGAAATTTACTAGGAAGTTCTACACCAATTTGTCTCCGTGTAAACCTATAGTAATAACATGCTGTTGTCTAAAATTTACTCGGTATCCGTACACAAACACATTAAAATAAAGTGTGACCATAAAAAGTGCTCATTTCTTATTGAATTCTGTAATAGAAAAAATTACTTGATGCACCTTTACAAGAGCCGTGCACAAGTTGTCCCCGCATAATGCTCTGTCCTCTCTTCACTATACCTGTCAATAAAAAAAAAAGTGCATGGCAAAAAATGCAAAAATATTAAAAGTCAATTGAGTCGCAAACGGACAGGATGAGTCTTGCAAGTAAGAGAAGTAGAAAATTTATTGCAGTATTTGTTCCATCAGAGGCATGTGAGTCCCTTTATGCTGAGCAGGGCGACCTGTTATCGCAAATCTCCTTCGACACAGCCCTCCTCACAGACACTGCATGCTATACACAATAAATTACAGCCACACGGTGCTATCGTACAAAATGGACAAACAGCTCAACAGAGAGAATTATCATCAGCCAGTAAAGGAGGAGCTAAGCTATAGAAAGCTGCTTAACGCTAAGAAATTCGAAAAGAAAATGAGAAAAAAAGAAAGAATTAAAGTAAAAACATCAACAAACTTATTCTTTCAACATTCAGTATATATTTAAATTTATTTTATAGATATAAACAATATTTTTATGTTAAACTATGATACACTGGGAGTAGAAATCAAACAACCAGAAATCTGCTGCACAACAGCGAAGGAGCACCCATACAATGTTTCTCCAAACATTTTATTCCTGCGATACGACGATGCACCCTGGCACAGAGGGCAAAATGTCACCACCAGACCCAGAGTGCATCAGAGAGAGAGGGAGAGAGAGTCTGTAGTGTAGAATAGCCGCTCGTGTTTGTGTGTTCATGTTTGGCTGACCAGGGAGATGTGTTTGGCTGTTGCATTAGGCTGACAGAATCTGAGATGGGAGGTATGTGAGTGCGTGTGCATGTTTACATATTATTAGCTGGAGTTCCTGTCCTTGGCAGCGTAGAGTGAACGTAGAGTCTGCGCCACTTTGTGGTTGAGCTTGTTGCCACTGGTGAGTGTAATTTTTTTATAGATGATGTCGGTCTCTCTGATGGTGTCGATCCAAGGCACCAGCTTGCGTCCGTCGCGGCGCTTGGCTTCAGCCCAAGTGCTGGAGTAAGAGCCTGCCATCCAGTGGATGCTGTAACCGTCACTGTTCCTCTGGATCACGCGTGCGATCTGCGGCCGGTCTTTGTATTTGGGGCAGTGGATGGCGATGATGTCGAGCGCGCTGACGGACTCGTTCATGTTCGCCAACAGCAGGTCCGCAGAGTCTCCCGTGCGCCTCCCCCGTCGAGACGCCTGTGAAGAGGGGTTAAAAGACTCTTAGGCTGAATCTGAAATCATCCCTTTTGAGGGGACAGTCATTTGTAGTGGTGTCTAAAACCAGTGGACATTATTGAGTGCACTTATTCAATCCCACATTGCACCGCAATAACGAATGTAAAGCCGATGTACGCTCAACGGCTCAACAGTTCACTTCTTTTTTTAAGTGAACTGTATTAGTGGACTAACATAGGAAACAGTGATTGAGGGTTTAGTGAACGATTTCAGATTCAGCCTTAATATTCAGTAATACCGTATCCTTGATTTGACTGACACAGACTTGAACTGAATTGAGCTGACTTAAGACAATATTTTCTTCTGTAGAGCTGCTTTATAGCCAATTCAAGTTGCACTATTATTGAGCTGAATCAACAGTGAACTGAAGTGAGCTGAATAATGACACTAATGTGTTCTGTACAGCTGCTTTAAAGCTGAACTTCATTTGATAATTGATGAACTCTGCAACATCAACATTGTTATTGAACTGAATTAAATCAACACTGAACTGAAAACCATCAAATGGTGAAATTTGACCCCATCAAATGGTGAAATTTGACCTATTACAGGATTTGATACCACATTAAAGCTGGTTTAAGGCCCTTTCGAAATCTGTTTTTATTTCTTTCATCGTTTGTCTGAAGTCGGCTGATCGGTATGATTTTCAGGAACGGAATTGAGAAAAACAGGTTTAATTAAAACAGGTTTAAGTCACGTCCTGCTAAAGGGACGATTGGCGCTCTTTTTTTATTGCCTTTTTTTCATATCACATATTTTAGTATTCATCATAGATTAGGTATCATTCAAAAGTTTACGAAACTCAAAATTCATCCTGTGAAAACTGCTTTGAAATGAGAGGCGAGCAAGATCTTTAAGCGAGCAACTCTGTTGTTCTCTTGTGCTCCGCATCTCACGATAACGGATAAAAAATAAATAAAATAAAAAACCTTGCGTGCTCTTGTAGTTTACACAGGACTGGAGGGAAATGCGCATTGACACCTTTATTTTAGATGTTATGTGGTTTATTTTGATAGGTGAACTGTCCATGTAGTGTTAAGAGAAGGAGAGCTACAGTATGGGCGATTTTTGTTTTTGCACCTCCACCGTCCGTGTTCTTAACGAGAAAGATGGTCTTTTCAGCTTGCCACTATAAATCACTATTTTTCTGCACGAAACCAGTGAATTTTTCCAAGATATATTACGAGATAATAGACGAGATGTTCTAGAATAATAATTTAATGAAATCCCAATTTGGACCAAAAAAAAACTGACATTCAAACTATTTTTAGACCTGACAACATACCAGCGTGACATCCGACGGGTTTTCCCAGATCGCATCACAAATAACACTATTGCCTTCTCTAGCCATGTTTATAGCTGAATTCAGCTTCTTAATTGACGAAATTTGCACCATTACTGAACTGAATCATGTGACTTAAGCTGAATAATGACACTATTATTCTCTAAAGAACTGCTTTATATTTACATTATTCCTGTATTTGTAGAAGTTTGTTTCATAACTGATGAACTTTGTTATTGAACTAAATCAGCGGAATCAACATTGAACCAAATTGAGTTGAATAATTACACCACTGTCTTTTAAGAGCTGCTTTAACACTGAAATTGTATTTTCATAATTGAAGAACTTGGCAACAACAACACTGTTATTTTCTTGTCAATCACTGTGAAGATGCTTTGAAACAATCTGTATGGTATAAAGTGCTATAAAAATAAAGGTGACGAAAGACACAAAAACAAAACATGAGCAATGATCTTGTTTCAGTCAGACAGTTTCTTCCCGTCTAATATGTGGTACTTAGCCAGAATAAGCTGCCAAGAGAATCAGACTAGTATGATAGTCAAAAGTCTGACTTTGTTGGACTGTTTTTGTGTTCTCTTACCCCTGGTGTCCTCTCCTCTCCGTCACTCTCCTCATCCTCTGAGTCGAGTGTGTGGTGGTTTCGGGGACTTGTGGCTGCTCCCCCCAGCAGTGCGGTGATGGCTTTATTCCTCACGTTTGCACTCGTCTCTCCCTCCTCGTCCTCTTCATCGGGGTCCAGGTGCTCCATTAGCAACTTAAACTGAGAATAAAGCAGAGCATGCAGTATAAATCAGCAATTCTCAACATCGACTTGAAGGTCCCCATTCTACAACACATATATATATATATATATATATATATTAGGTCTGGGACTTTAACGCGTTAAGATTAATTAATTACACTCTTAACGCGTTAATTAAGATTAAACGCGTTAAACATTTTTCAACATTTTTCCGCACCACGGAACGTTTCTCACTGGATGAGTTTCGGCGGACCGATTATACTGGAGCACCAACTAGCGTTCATGACTTCAGACAACAACAAACCACAGTGAACATGAACGAAGAGGCTGACGAGACCGCTTTGGTTGGCCCCGTGGTTGGAAGCGTCGTTAAGAGCATGGTTGTGTGCAAGTGATGCAACAAGGAATTCGCATATCACCGCAGCACATCGGGCCTCAAGTATCACCTCAACGCAAAACATAGCAGCTAGCGTGGACCTATAGGCTACCTGAATTTCTGAAATGTACTATATTTATAAATATGCTATTGCTACACATGGCAAAAATTGCACTGGTCTGCTGGACTTGTTTGAACAAAAATAAACAATATTTTGTTGCTTAAGCTTATGTATTCAGTCATTATTCAATGGTATACTAAAAATCCATGTGAAAAAAATTACTTCTCACTGTTCTCAGGTCAAATATTTATGCAATTAAAATGCGATTAATTTCGATTAATTAATTACAAAGCCTCTAATTAATTAGATTAATTTTTTTAATCGAGTCCCGGCCCTAATATATATATATATATATATATTCTCAAATATTTCTGGTGACCAAAGCTGCATGTTTTTAAATATTTTATTATTAAATTAACCATGATTCAAAATTGGTGATTGCAAAAGTTTAAGTTTTAAGTAATCCAGCAGCCTCTTTGACAGTTTTAAAATAATTATAATTACTAATAAAAAACATATATAAGACAATTATATTACTATCAATATACATATTCTATGTAACATTATAACATTATTATATTATAGCAATTTATTGGAGAAAACGAGGGGTGAAAAACTCAATAAAATCTAGTGTTTTTTAGCATTTCAATTGTGTTTGATTATTTTAATATTGTAATAATAATCACTATCATTATATTAATAATGTTATAATAATACATTTTTGAAGTCATCTCGTGGCCTCCTTGAAATTTTACAATTACTGGTAAATATTATGATAATTTTTAATAAAAACAAATAATGTTAAATAATATTAATAGTGATATAAATCAAATAATAAAAATATTTGTAAAAAATTCCCCTGAAAGAAAATAAGTATGCTCACATCGAGGTACTGTTTGACGATCTTCCTCTTTAGCTCGTAGGTCAGCTCGTCATGAACCTCATCGCGGTGAAGGAAATCAATGGTCTGCCGTGGGCTGAAGTTGACCGACGACTTCCTGTTGACAGCTTTATCGTACACCTTGGCCGACTCTGAGGGAGAGTACTTCTGAATTTTGCTGCATTGGAATAGAGCAGAATAAATACAGTATTATATAAAACATATAGCAATCATTACTTTTGGGAGTTGTTGAGGTGCATGATGGGTGTTTTGCTACCTGTCCGAGAAGCCGTAGAGGTTCTTAAGGTGTTGTTTGAGCACTAGCAGTAACAGTATGCCCTGTGAAGCCCTAGCGAAGTCCAGGAGAGGAGATGCGTCATCAGGGAGACGCTCCATGACAGCATCAGCATCCTCGAGGTCAGACTCAGAATCTGACTCTGACTGCTTGGTAACCTCAATGGGCTTAGGCTTCCTAACTCGCTGCCCTTCCTCATCCTCCTCATAATCATCGCCGTCGAATTCTTCATCTCCACTGTTCCTTTCTCTCTCCTCGTTCTGCTCTCCCCTTTCCTCCTCCGCACCGTTCTGCTGCTGCTGCGGCTGTGGTTGCTGATGTCGTCGCCGTCGTCGTCTCCTTTTCCTGCTCTTCCTGCCTGGGACCTTAATGAGAGACTGGTACAAAAACAGCTCGTTTAGAAATCATGGTGGAATTTCTCTCACAACCATCCATGATTCAAATGTGTGAAAGTGTGTCATAACCAATGTGTTAAAGCTAGTAATAACGGTAACAATCTCTTGAGTAAGACAGAAAGTGAAAAAATTGTTTTTGGAGCAAAAAACCTTGACGAACATTATACAAGCATGTTATAAGCTATGGACAAATGTTTTTTTCATTCAATTTGATAACTTTTTCATAAAACTAAAAAAATAATAATAGTACTTTTTCTACTACTACTAATAATGGTTCAATATCATTATTTAAATAATTAAAAATATAAACAAATCAAATACTATCATTGCAATAATACTAATGTACTGTAAAAGTAGCAATAATCATGTTATAACAGTACAATAAAAATACTACGTTTTATGGCTGTCTTGATTTCTTTGCTTTCAAACATTGCGTTTTAAAATGCACATTATAAGTGATCCAAACTCAGAGCAGATGCGGAGATGAGCTTGTGTGAAGCAGCCTTTAAGCTTTAAATCTTTGTCGCTGCACGTTGTCAGTGGCTGACGGTGAGGTCGCTAGTGGGCGTTCCCACTACTAGTTGCCTACTAACGTTCATGAATATGCCATGTTGTAAACATATAATTGTTTTTTTTTTTGACAAAAGCATAAATATTAATGGAATCAGAAAACAAAATGCTTAATATTAAAGATGAACGAGAAATAATGAGTGCTCTTTGCCATCACAGCTATTTATCTGCATTGAAAGCACACGCAGTGCCGGTCTATCTGGGTTCACAAAATCATTCAGGCTTGGAGTCAGCATGCAGTGTATGTATCGTATGAGACATCATACATTTTAGGGAACTTGTTGACCAAAATTAACTTCTCTATCTTGCCATCAACACTCCACTACATGATGTAGTGATGGATCACGTGCACTTCACTCCTATTGGCTTTCGTTCCTAAAAGTCAGTTCATTTGCATAAAATTAAACGCGTCTCAATTTTGTCACGCCAACATCCTTTCCCCAACTGTCACCAGTAAAATCGCCAGCTCTCCATTGAAATGAATGGGATCATGTCAGTTTGTCACTGGTAGAGTGAACAGGGCTTTACTCTGAACTGAGCTGCTCCGAGACACTGGATCACGAGTTGCTTGCGTGTAAATGAACAGTGTTGTGCTTCAGTCTGAAATCATACTTTATGTTGGAAAGTACAGACACCCATATAAATACGAAAGAAAAAAATAACTGATTATAAGGGGATTTAAAGGAAGCATATTGAACAGCTTATTTGTTTGTTTCCATAAACTTTTTTACACAATCATAATTACATTTTTCAGGACTATTTTCCACTTTCTGACCTTTAAAATTAAATGGGCCATTTATGAAGCTGTGCCTGTAAGACTTCTAAGTAAATGTCTTCTATGCAACAGGGTTTTGCTACGTTCACTACGAGGCTGTGAGTTTGCACTGCCCCATCCTTCAAATACAGCTTCTTCATAGAGCTGGATTACACACTGACACAGGCTCACAAAACAATCAGTGCTGAAATGTGCTGCACAAACTGTTAGACACAAGCACTTGAGCACGTTTACCTCCTTAAATGACTGCAGCAGGTTGCTGCCTGATACAGACAGGGTGATGTCTATATGATGCATGATGAACAGCGGCTCCTCCTGACTCTGATAGGGGAAGTAGGCCAGATTATCAGCGACGAACAACAGCATGCTCACCTCCATCTTCTGCTCGGACAGAGAGAGAGAGAGAGAGACAGATGGAAAAGGTCAGTCTCAACATCACAACAAAGAGCCACTGACAGGGAGAGACAGACACACAAAGGCTGCTAACCGAGCTGTCGTCGAAGAGATTGAGCAGAGCGATGAGGAACGCTCGCCGGTGTTGTCTGTTTGCACGGACCATGCTGTAGAGGTGGGAACATTGAGCAGAATTGTTCTCGTCCTGACGGAAACCACGGATCACAGATCCTGATGATGCCCAGATGGCCTGCTGCACTTGGTACGACATCTTCATTCCTGCTACAGCCTTCATCTGTAGACAAAATAAATAAATAAACCAGCTATACATTAATCTAATTCTATGACATACATATACGTGTATATAAAATGTAATTATACTACTATACAAGATACCATAAAACCATTACAGGTTGGTTTAACCTAGATACTTCTCAGTATATTGTGGTATCCCATGGTACATTCTTCCAATGCATTTGATTAATTGGGGAATAGTGAACTGGAATCCAGTTTATGAATATGACATGTGTCAAGGTGTGCAGATTGATGCTCACATGGATAAATCCAGTGTACTTCTTATCAATCTCCACCAGCTGCTGGTCCGCTTTGTTCCTCATGGTGGGCTCTGGGTCCGTCCCCATGGCGATCAGATATGGCACACACTGTGTTTGGAAGGAGGAAGGAAAAGTGACAAGTCCATGTTAGATGCACGTTCTACAGCCAAGGTTGTGACAGTGATGAGTAGGCCCACACCCAACCTACACTTTTTTTCTTTTCTTTTTTTTTTAAATTTCCTGTGTTGATTGTGGGAAAACAAATCTGTGGAATGGATTTAAATCCATTAAAATTTGTTAAATAGAACATTGCACTCTTAATCGTTGCTGAAAGAAAGACCAAATCAGTCAAATGAATTTATGGGAGAACATTTATATACACTACCGTTCAAAAGTTTGGTGTCAGTAAGTCTTTTTTTGTGAAAGAAATTCAAACTTTTACATAGCAAGCTTAAATATTAAATTGCATGAAATTACAAATAACACAATTGGAAATGGCAAGATTATCAAAAAATTTATCAAAATTGATAGTAAAGCCATTCATAATGCTGTTCTTTTTAACTTTATTATCAAAGAATCCAGAAAAGAAATGCATCAGGGTTTCCACAAAATTACTAAGCAGCACAGCTGTTTTCAACATTGATAACACGAAATGTTTAAGTGGCAAATCAGCATATTAGAATGATTTCTGAAGGATCATGTGACACTGAAGACTGCAGTAACGATGCTGAAAATTCAGCTTTGATCACAGGAATAAATTAAATTTGAAAATGTATTCAAATAGAAAACTTGTTTTGAATTTAAATATTTCACAATATTACCGTTTTTACAGAGCATTGGTGAGCATTAAAAAAAATCCTTGATTGGTAACGCATTTCAAAAACAAACTGCACATTTAACCAATACATCTTAATATGGATAAGGTTAAAAAAACCAACATGCAAAGGGCTGGGCTTCATAGAAGTTAAAATTCTGTGCAGGACAAGTAATGACATTAATGCTGGGTTTATAATGTATGTATTGCTGTATGAGGGTGTGTGTACCTGTACGGGGTGTATGAGTCCCTGGCTGAGGGTCAGAGCAATGACATTGAGGGCGAAGTGTCGTACGCTGGACTGCGTGTGGAAGAAAGACTCTAGCACCTGCTTCAAATAAAGCTGCATGATGGAACTGCTCATACCAGAGGAGATGTCCCCCATCTCTTTCAGATCTTCCTGTTTTGACATTTTCTGCCCTGAAAAAATAGAAACACAAGCTTTCTTTAAGGGTGGAGTTTTATAGAACATTATGCAAGATTGTATCTTGCTTTTGCGTCAACATCAATTACGTCACGGCGTTAGCTGGAGGCAAAACAAAGAGAAAACTGGAGGCAGCCAATACAAACCAGCACAGATTCGGCTAAATAAGGAGCTTAAAATGTCGTCTTGGGTGCCAGAATCGACTGAGTAGAGGCTCCAATTTGAAATTTTATTGCATAATCTTTTCGAATCTATTGTGATTATTTGTGAATCATCTGACTGACATCATGACTGTATGTACATTGTAGTGATTGATTGCGACTAGACCTTTTTGAAGAACCTGGTAAGAAAGAATAATCAAATACATAAAGTTAAAAAATTAATTTGCTGTATCTGGAATTTTTATTTCTTCAAAATATTTACATCTGACAATTTACAATGACAATTGCACTGAAATGTCTGTGTCTGTGAAATATCTGAATATTTACAATGACAATTGCACTGAAATGTCATTTTCTGGCCTTGGCGCTGGCTAGGCAGAACTTCGGATCATACCACACAAGTCTTGTACGTGACAATCTGGTCCCTTCCGTTAAAGTTAACTTTTTCAAATAACAACCGCGGTCCTGGACAGTGAGTGACCTTGTTACATTAAGATAAATCGTATTTTGAATTTTCTCCAGTCATTGTAAAAAAAAAAAAAAAAAAAAAAACTTGCTAACTAGCGCCAGAGGAATCTTTTTGTCTCCACCTAAGCTCCGCACACAAAAAACATCACAATGTTTACTAACTGAAAAGGGGTATATATTGGATCCAGTTATGGTGTTAACCTCAAAATCATACTGGCAAATGTTGAGCCACAGCACTGCCCTATGAATGATCACTTACACTCTCTGTCTGCCTCTTGCATCCGAGAGTCCTCCTCTTGGAGATACATCTGGAGGTTCTTCAACACCTGGATCTTGAGTGTGATGGAGCACCGCTTATCAGACAGGAGCCCGTTATACAGAGACTTCACCTCTGGAACGAACATCTGACTCGGGTGCATGATGAAAAGGAACCCTGCAGAATGCAAGAAAGAGAGATAAAGGTTAAAAGATTTATGTATCATTCAGTAATTAAAACATTGCTATGATACAATACATAAAATTATTCTGACAAAAATTGGTTCTGTAACAAAAAGCTGAAAAAGTAAACAATTGTGTTGTTACTGTTGACTAAAATTAAAGAGGCTATATGAAGAATTCAGAAACTCTTGTTATTAGCAACACTAGTGGCCGTTAAGTGAACTGCAGCCAGCAAGTTATTACATTTTAAAATATAAAAATGTCAAAAACACGCAAAAACACTGAATGAGTCATCTTACCCAACCCAATGATGGCTTTGCATCTGACTTCCTCATCCTCATGATTAGTGAAGTACAGTAACAATTCCAAAACCTTTTCCTTTATCACAACCTGTAAATAATGCAAGATTCCAGGATTAATAACAGATTGACTATTTGTAACAAGTGATCTTGAGTTTAAAAAAGCTAAATATATAATGCAAATATTATTAATGTTTTTATTTTTATCTTAGAATGCACGTTTTATCTTAGAGTGCAGTTTAAAGTGAAAATTGCTGTTGCTAATGCTAATGAGTTAAAGAGCAAACAACTACATGGCTACAGCTGCATGTAAACTACAACACGTGTATAATTATTTATAGTTACGTATGGTGAAAGGTTGCGATACCTTAGTGGTGCCCTTGAACTGCTCGTAGTCGAAGTCAAAGTGTCTGCAGAGAGCTCCCACAGTGAAGAGAGATCTGAGCAGGGCTGCTTTGGTGGCAGCCAGTGCGATGTTGTTCGTACCCTCCTGATGCTGTAACTTTAGCTTAGTCAGAGCCCCATAATAACGGTTAAAACAGGCCCATACAAATTTATAATTATGAGTCACTTTATTCACTATTGCACCCAAACAGCTCACACAGTACTGGACAACCTGTGCAAAAAAGAGAAAGAGAGATAGAACTTAGTGATATGTTCATTCATTCAAACCAGTAGTTAATACAATTTAAGATTAATGACCCTTAGCAAGAGAGCACTTTCACCACTACTTTAAAAAGGTACACAAAAGACTCTTTTTATTTTAAGTACCTCAAATGTTAATTCAGTTATGTGATTTAAATTTAAAGTTGGTGAGTGTACATCACTTACGGTCATGCCGTATTTTAAGATGAGCTTCATCAGGTCTTCTTCAATGGTGGTCAGGAAGTTCTCACTGGGGTGATCCATCAGAGGAATTACCAGCTCCAAGATCTTCGCAACATTACAAATCACCATGAAGTCACTCTGAGACTGAAAATGACAAAAACAAATGCATTATGCATAAACTCATAAATGAGAACCTTCTGACACGTGTACCTTGGCACAATATCACTAGGAATATATATGGCCACTAGATGGCAGAATGACCATGACAGAATTAAATATTGCACTGTAGAAAGTGGTGCTTAGCAGTTGCCGCTTGCAGAGAGGAAGTGAGCACTTACACTGCACTTGGTGGTGAGGTAGGGCTGCATAGTCATTGCGTGCTTGACCATCAACTGAGCTCTGATCTTACTGAACAGATACAGCGTGGTGATGCATGCGACCAACCTCGTCGAGTTCACACTCTTATGCTCTGCACAAAGACAGCATCACAAGAGAAAATTAATTTATTTTGGGGGGAAATTACATATTATTAAACTAGCAAGAACAACTTTAAGATCACAAACAAACGGTAGGGCAAGTTCTTTCTATTGATTTGATAGATCATGACTGCTCAACTGATTGTGAATTCAGGTGCATTACATTAGTGTATTAACTATGTATTCAATAATGTATTCAAACAAAAATTACATTAAATACAACAACAAACACCCTATTGGAAAAAACAAACGAAAACTAAAAGCAATGCGTAAAGATTTCTAGAAATGTGGTTTAAAATCAAAATTTACATTGTTTGAGGAGAGAACAAAAATTTCAAAGTACTTTTCGGCCATATAAATATCAGCAACAGCACCAAATTACATATTTTTGCTCAACTAGGGAATCTAAATAAAACGGATGTTTTTTTCATCCTTGAGTATAAGCTTCATATTCCCATTTTATCATATTATATGAGGCATAAAAATATATTTTCATTCAAGTACAGTAGTATGTGCGTACCTGCAAGTGCCTCTTCATATTTGAGGATGTGCTCCACAAGATTGTCCACTAACTGCACACAGGCCTTCCTGGCTGGTTTATAGGAAGAATCCTCCTCAGACTTTAAAAGCTAGAGAAAACAAAACACAGAAAATTGAAGCACTACAAGCCTCCAAACTAGAGGCGGGCAGATGGAAAAACAAACACTTACGTTCTGCAGGAGCTGCTCAAACCAGTCATAGCCAGTGTCCTTACAGGCAGCGACCTGAGGCAAAGAAAAGAATAAGATCAGTTTCAGGATAAAGCACTATTTCAAAGAAAAGCCATTTTCACACTAGAGCTTTTGGTTCAGACAAGTCCGTTTGACACTGATCTGATCGATTTGAGTGAAAGCTGCTTTATTAATTTCAGTGTGCACCAAACTCGAGTCCACTTGAAAACAAGGGTTAGGGTACAAATACTATGAACGAATCAGTAAAGCGAGACTGATGCCCTACAAAAAGAGCAGCAATTGCATTTCCTTGTTGCTGATGTCTCCGGAGAAATTGCCTTCAGAGAGCAGCTCATATTTCCTGCATATCTAGCAAAGTATCTGTTCCAGACAGATTGAAGCACCACTAGAACGTCTTATGTTTTGGTAATTGGTAGTAAAGCCAAAGAGATAAAAACATGCCTTCTCCAGTGTTACCAAGCTACAAGGACAAACAGCTGCCGGGGGTTCTCACACTGATGATGCAAACATACTGTGATTTAGACCCAAATTATACAAGTGTAAAAAAAGACACCTGCAGGGGCACAGATGGAATCGAACTTGTGGTCAGACCAAACAAATATATAAATAAATATACAAATAAACAAACAAACACACACACATATATATATATATATATATATTATATAAAGTGTGAAAAAGCCTAAGAGTGATATACTTACCACATCAGTGATGTTGAGAATCTTCCTATTCATTGTCTCTTTGTCATGGCTGGCTGTGGGTGTAAACCACAGCTTCTGGAATGTCTCATTCACTAGTTTCTGCAGGGAGGAAAAGATAGTTCAGCTCAAACCTATCACAACAAAGTTTAGCACAGTGGTTTTCATGCAAAACAAAGCAGAGAACATGACTGTACCTTGATGCCCTCCTCGTCATTGACCCTGCGGATCATCTTCACGCACATCTCGGTGATCTTACTGAAGCTGGGCTGCTCTAAACAGATGTCTCTCAGAATCTTGATCACCCTTTTTCTCACGCTGATACCAGTGTCCTGAAGAGACCGCAAACAAACACTTTAAATATCTCACATATTACATGAACAATGACAAAATATTAGGAAAAACACCCCAGAATGTGAACAATGATAAAAAATATTAGGAAAAAAACCCCAGAATGTGCCCCAGACACAAAAGTACATATTTTTAACATCAAGGGTTTAGGCAAAAATGTACGTGCAATGTATAAAGGGAAAGTACATATCTTAGGCCCTTCAATGGATCACCATTAATTCTAACCAATTTTATTTACATTTTTGTCCTCGCTAGTTCATTTTAAATGGTCCTACAGTGTGCCAAAAGGATTTTTTAAATTACAAATATTGGCTATATTTATAAATTAATATGAGGTCATAAAACTGCATGCACAATAACAAAAATAAACAGTAAAATAATTAGAAACTATATACACACACACACATACATACAGTTTTAGGGTCTGTACTTTTTTAATGATTTTAATAACAATACTCCAGTCACATGATCCTTAAGAAATCATTATATATGCTGCTCAATATTTTTGTGGGAACTGTGATATAATATTGATTCTTTGATAAATAGAAAGTTCAAAAGAACAGTATATATTTGCAACAGAAATCTTCAGCAACATTATAAATGTCTTTATGGTCACTTTTGATCAATTTAATGCATCCTTGCTAAATAAAAGTATTAACCGATTACCATTCAAAATGCCATTACCATTATATATTGTGTATACACAAACATATACATATATTGTTTTATATGGAAAGAGGTCCAAACCTTTACATTGTGCTGCTTTAACTATCAGACAGGTAGTGTCTTAAAATCATACCAATATCCTCTCGATGAGCATGTCGTAGTACTGCTCTGTCAGCTGAGGTCGACTCAACACAAACCGTCCGAGCAGCTCGACGGCTGCTTCCCTCACACTGGTGGAGTTATCCATCAACCGCCCATGAACACCACGCTGCATATCAGACTACACAAGACACACATACCAAATAAAAGATATGAACATTCAACTCTGACAGAATTACCAATAGTTTTGTGTTGCCAGTTTTAATTGAGTTGCATTCCTTACCCTGGCCAGTATACTGGGGTCAACTGCCACCACCTCAGAGAGACACTTCATGGCTTTGGTCCTGACGGCTATGGCACTCTCCCCTAAAACTCTCAGAATCTAGAAATAAAGACATTACAAAAATGAAAATGCACTCTATGCATAACCATTTACATGCATTTAAACTGCTCCCCACACACACACACACACACACACACACACACACAATAGTGCTGGGAAGTATAAATCTTTTAGCAAATAAGTAACCACTCAAAGATGTTTATCCCTCTTTCAAAGAGATTAAATAGATTGGGTTAAAAGTTGTTTCACACACACAAAGTAACTTAAAAATACTTTATTACTTTAATACTTGTTATTTTGAATCTTTTGCTCTTTATCACAAGAGGCACATTAACGCCAGTTGGAAACGGATTATGCCTACATATTAGACCCATCTTCTCACCTGTGTCAGGTAGATGTCAAAGCTCTGAGAGAAGGGTCTGGTGGAGGCCAGATAGCGTACGATAAGGCAGGAGTCCTCATAGTCCACGTTGTCTGAATTCATCCTGTCAGAAGTTTTATTTTTCATTAATACCACAATCCAATCCATATTACAGTCTTGATCAAGACAGGATGGGCAACATAATTTAAGCACAAATTCATGTATGGTAATACCTGAGAGTAGTAAATTGATTGGGAGTTGATTTAACGACAGAGTGAAGGAATTTCTTGCGGGTTTCGGCACGCTGCATGATGTCTCCGGTAGCCTGGAGCTCTTTGGCGTGATGCGTCCCCTCCGAGTCATCCTCCTTTTGATTCTGACTCCTCATGGCCTTCTCAGCCTCTGTAGTGCAGTCTCTGAACCACTGAGCGATGTAAAATTTGCGTGCAAACTACAATACAAATACAGATTAAGGAATGTTGACATGGAGGATTATGGGTAGAGAAAAAAAAAGCATAGAAAACGCATGTACCAAACAGTAAATCATTTACTATACAAACTATTCACTAGATAGATTGTGATAGATGCTATCAGTAAAATGTTAATTTTGTGCATGTCTCTTTTATTACAACTAATAATAATAATAATAATAATTCACAATAATTATATATGAAACCAAACAAATTAATTCTCTTATACTTAGCAAAAATGCTCTTACATCTACCAAATTGTACTTATAAACATATAAGCAGAAGCTACACTATAAAACATTTTTTTTTTAAGAGTCATGCATTTCTAAATTTTTGACTAGTACTGTTATTTCTAGGTGTTACATTAACCACAGGCAACCTTGCTAGATGTTGACACCTGACCATAGAAAAACTCATATCGGCTGAACACAACTCTACACAAATGACTGGGCATGAAAAACATCTTAGTTGAACTCACAGTGAGGGCAGGGTCTGTTTCTGCATTCTCATTCATATAACCCAGCAGAGCTTTCTGCAGCCGCTGAGTCTCGTCTCCTTCTGTGCCCTAAAGACACATACAAGGACCATTTAATAAAAAAAACAGTGTAAAGTAGAATGTTTATAAGATGTAGTTTACAAGCACCAGCATGTGTATTTTGAAGTAAGGTGTGTATACCTCTCTGACGATGCAGTCGATGGCTTTTTGGTCCATCCTGCTGGTGACTGAATCTTTCCTCAATCTGGCTGCTACGGTACCCAGATAATCCAGTGATGCCACCCTCAGTGCCATCTCTGTCTGCTTATTACTGAATTGGTGCACCTAGGGACAGATTATGAAGGGTCAAGGTTCACTGAAAAAGAATATGTTTCACTGAATGCACTGTTGTGGTATTTTCTTACATTACTCAAATTATGTTTGTCAAACAAATGCTACAAACAAATAAAATTAAATTTATTTTGCAACTATTTATTTGAACTATTTGGTATGTCATAAATCTCACAAATCATCCAAAGCTCCATTATAAACTCCTACAAGTTCATAAATATGCATGCAGTTTCATGTTTAGCAAAGATGGGGAAGTTAAATATATATTATTTATTTTAATAAATAATTTTATAATATTTATAATATTTTAAAAATATAAAACATAATATTAAATTGTAACATACCATTATTATTATTGTATAAAATATATTTTTAAATTATACATTTTGTAATTATTATTTTATTTTACTTATGCAACTATAATTGGTATGACAATCTCACAAATCACGCAAAGCTCCATCATAAAGTCCTTAGGGTTCATAAATATTCATTAATTTCATGTTTAGCACGGATGGGGAAGTTAGAGCTCCGTTGCAGACAAAGTGATTGGCTATGATCTGTTCTTACCAGTAATCTACCCAGAAGGCTCAGCAGTAATTCAGAGGCGGGCCACTCGGGTTTGTTGACAGTAGACAGCAGGTCCTGCACAAAGTTCTCAAACAGCGGCCTGTAGTCTTCCTCACCCTGTTTACTGCCGCACCTGAGATGTAGTTACAACAGATATAAATATTGAGTACTGCAAGAACCACATACACTCATATCACAAAGTAAAAAAAGATAATGGAAAGGATGTTCTGACTTCTTGAGGAATACAGTGAGGAAGTTCTGAGCCGTCCGTCTGGCTGTTTCATACGAGTTGGTGATAAACACATCATCGTCAACCTGAAAAATGGATTAATCCATATTGTTAACAGCCTGTAATCTACACCAGAGTTTATGGTGTTAGTAAAAATGCAAGACTAGTTTAAGAGGTGTTGAATGAGTAACTGGTACCTTCCTGTGATCGTCTTCAGAGTCTTTGTCACAGGGCAGATGGACCACGCACTGGATTAGTTGCAGGACCAGAGCACTAACCATCTGAATGTATATGGGCTCACCCTCTGCATCACTACTGTTCAACCTAAACACAGACAGAATCGACATGCAAGAAATGCTTGTTTATCACAGATCAGTTTAGGGAGAGCTGCAATGAATAGAAGGCGTCATATCAGTACCTGAAGTTCCTGAGACTGCGTTTGCTGGTGGGCAGTCTGGCCAAAGAGGTAAAGATCTCCTCTAAAATTAACTGTCTGTGCTTCTCGTAACGAGAGAAGACCTGAGCCACAGAGAGAGAAACAACAGAATGCCTCCATTAGTGTCAGGATTTGAGAAGAATATACAAAAAAACCTGAGAAGTGTGAACAAAGTAGGAATCAATTGACAATGCAAACATACTGTCCTTGAACGAGTAAATAAAACAGTTGTTGAAGGTAAAGTATGTAGTTTCTGTGACACTAGTGTCACCTAGACAAACAAGTTCAAACAACCTTGCAAACATCACAAACATAGCTTGAATGGTTGCTTGTGAAGGCATGTCTCAACAGGTAAAAGTAGGCTGCTTTCAACAAAAGGTACAACATATCAGGAATAATTTTAGCTGTGTTACCACTCGGCTAACACTCGGTATAGAGCGAACGCGAGCGTCTCGCTTATAAACCCATCCCATGTAACGCATCAGCCATGGTCCCACAACGGCTAAACACCCTCTGGCTCCGCCTGCTACAGTAACTGTGCGTTCACACCGCCGCCGGCGAGAGCGTCAAAGTGGCCGGAAGTCATTCATTGTCAATGAGAGCCGGCGGCGAGCTCCGGCGAGAGCGGCGCGGCGTGTCTTGGACGGTGAGAGCGGCGAGGAGAGTTGAAGTCAGGTCAACTTTATGGTAATAAGGAATGACGCGGTTCGGCGGCAACCGGCGGCAACCAATCGGAATATAGAGGTGCTCCGTTTGAGAGGAGTCCAGAGAACGCAGTCCTGTAAACTTTGGTTCCGACCACATTAGTTCCCAAGCAAAATTGAGGAGGTTGATCATTTGAATTTGATAAGGCGCGCAACACTAGTATTTATAGGCAATATTTTCGCGCTAGAACGCTTGTTTTTCAGCGGGAATGCAAATTATAATAGCACTTAACCATGAACACAAAAGCCACACCACACAATGGCTTTTAATTTGTTTATTTCATTAGCAAACATGTCACTATAATTGTTACGTTTTTTCCATCGATCAATTTTCTGCAAAAATAACGATCGACATGCTTGTTTGCTTTGTGGCCCCTTTAAATACAGTTGTAAAAAAGACCACGCGTTCGATCTACGTCAGAGCATCACAGCGTTCACGAATCTTTCCACGGCGTCGCTGGCAGGGCGGCGAGAGCGGCTCTCGCCGGCGGCGGTGTGAACGTACGTAAGCCAAGCCCCAAACTCTTGCTATAGGTTGAGCTGGAATTGTTTAAATCACGACATAAAAATAATAGTATGACATTTTCTTTAGTCGAAAAAAAAAAATACTGTCATTAATACAAAATTAGCATTTACGGAAGAAAATCAAAATGGGTGATTTTGGGGGGTGGGGGGGCTAAACAAATTCGATATCATACTAATGAAATAAAAAATTAATTTTTTTAATTAAATCATGCAAAGTAGTTTAATGGCTGGTAAGCAATATTTATTCCCAATTTTCTTAAATGTTGAGAAACGTATTTAATGCATGATAGACCGAATGCAGTGTTTTACTGCTAATCTAAGAAAACATACCGCCGTCACCAGCTTTATGGCACAGAGCTGCAGCTCACTGACATTCTCCACAAAGAAAGGAGTGATGCCCATTGAAGAGACCTGCAGAAGAACAAAAACACTATCAAAATCATAGAGTGATGCAACATGTAATAAATGGCAAGAATTTAGAGAGTATACACAAGTACACGGCACCGATCAGTTCCTACCTGCAATATTGTTGTATCAGTCATTAGCTGAATTTCCAGCAGCTCTGAGATGTTGCTAACCACGTCACACACTTTGTTATAGAGCATGACAATGACTCTCTGCTTGGCGGTGGAACACTTGGCTCGCTTTGCTCTGGAGCTGAGCAAGGAACCTGAAACCACACATCGTTCATACCACATGAAGATGTTATTTAGTAGTTCATTTACAAATAAAAACATTTAATTTCATTTATTACAACAATAGCAGTAAATACCAATGGAAAATATCTTGGATGATCATTTTTAATTTATTTGTGATTATTTTTTATAATTAAGGTGTCAAACAATTAAATGCAACATACTGTCTTTTATTTTACTTGGAGGGTACCCCTAAAGACTTTTGTAAATAAAAAGTGCACTCATAATATTTATGAATAGGAGAAAGTGCAATACGCAATATGGTGGAATAAGACCCGAAGCTGCCAAAGCTCCGGTTGCTATAGAAAAAAGTCATTGTTCTGAAACGTGTGCTTATGATGTGCACTGGCTGGGCTAGCCTGTAAAATAAACTTTTTAACGCCATTTGAGCATTAATAAAAACATTTATGGGACAGTTCCGTTCAGATTTTGTTGCTGATTTGAAATATGTTATTTAATTTTGACTTCGGCAAGCGGTTTTGGAGATTTCGGGATTCCCCCAATCAAGTACATAGGTCTTGGATGCCAATGTGTTGCAAATATGGCTGCCGAGTGAACAGACTTTCCCTTAAAAAGGACTTTGGTAACTTTTTAAATACATTTTTCAAACAGTTCATTCAGGCGAATAGTGAATAGGTTTAGAGCAAAAAAATGTTTGATTATTGTAACTCTGTACCATTTTAGACATCAGCCTCGGTGTGAACAGGCCCTCAAGTGTCTCACCTCCTTTAGGGTTGACTCTGTAGACTGGATCATACTGCGGGTAAAGAGTGTTCTGCAGGTGGAACTTAGTGTACTGCAGAACTCTCTCGATCACATCCTCAATGTACACGGCTTTGGGCATGTGAGATGATGTCATGATGTTCAGTGCTGTCAGACACGCATCCGCTGATTTGGTCACACGCTCCATAATGAGATCCCGCCAGAGCCGCTCCTCGTCCTCTCCCTCATTATCCTGATGAAGACCAGAGGAGACAAGAGTGAGCAGTGGATTAAAAGTAAAGGCATCATTTAAAGTATGAAAGTGTCACCCAAGAGACAAATATGAATAAAGGAACAAAGTGCTGTTTACAAGGTTCATGAGAGTAGAAAGACTGGCTCCATCCAGAATGTTCTTCTCCAGGAGGTTCAACAGTTTCACCAGTTTATCAGAAGGAATCTGGGCATTAGAGGAAAAATACAACAGAATATGAGGTATACAGCTAAAGTTGACATGTTACAAACAACAGGAAATGTCTTGCTTTTTTAGCATTTAGCATGTTTCTGTGTACTAAATAAATATATTCTACACATTATTGAGTCTTCACAAGATTTGGTTAAGAGATAAGATGGAAAATGGTCATTAAATACAGTTGTGTTTGTTTAGAAAACATCTGAGCCTTGTAAAAGAAGGCTTTTCTTTTTTTTTTACAAAAAAAATCTCCTTTGTAAAAGCTTTGAAGCATAAATTGTCCTCACTTTAGATGAGCTCACAAAAATAGTTAACTGACAACTACTAAATGTTTTATAACTACCTGAATTAATCATAAAATTACAGTAGGAATACATGTTAATAAAGCATTTATTAACCCACTGAGTACCTATTAATATATTTCTAAATAATATGTATAAATGTACATTTAAATAGTGTATTAATCATTTACTTGCACTTTCTAAATGATCTTATGAACCACTGACAACTCGTAAATAACTGGTTTGTAAATAATGTAATACATAATTTAGAAATGATAAAATGATCATTAATAAAGTATGAAAATGCAATTATTAAACATTATAAATATGCTTATAAATCAAGAATAATGCATTTATAGCTAATTTTAAACTGCTTATTAATTACTATTAATGCTTTATAAATGATGAATTATTTACTAATGCTTAACCAATGATTCATATGATGCAGTTATTATAAAGTGATACCTCCACTGAATATAATCCAGAATAAGACAACTTTAAAGACCCTATAAAGGCTTGTCTGGTTTGGGGAAGGGACATTCTCATTCTACAAAACTATTCCACTTTAAACAAGACATCAATATTTTCGGTCCATTTTCCCAAGAAACAGAGTGTAAACTAAATGTTTTTAAAATTTTAGTACACTATCATATAAATGGCCTTTATAGATGCACTACTATACAGATTTCCCATAGACATGGGCAAGCCTAAACCCCACAAAACTTTGAGTCAAATTTAATGGGTTTTTCATCACCGCATAAAAGAGGATGTATCTCTTACCCTGCAGGTGATGCCCATGGCTTTTATCTTAGCAGATTCACTGCCCAATTCATTTAGCTGCTGTTTCCCCAACAACATCTCCTGAGGGATCTCATCATCATCTGAGAACACACAAACACATGAAGAGACTACATTACTCAAAAACTGAAAGTTTCAGAATCTACAACAACAAAACACTGATATATTGACCCTACCCTGAGCAGTAAAGTCCACATCCTCGAGATTCTCAAAGATGTTGTCAATACTCAACGAGAACCTCTTAAAAGTGGACGAATCCATCATTTCTGGTGGAGAATGGAAAAAAATCAAGTGGGATTTAATGAGCTTCATTCTGACAGGGAAAATTCAGTGCAATAATGAAAGGGTGAAAGGGTTTACCTTCAGGTGTTAGCTTAGGCTCATATGCTTTCCTCTTCTTCTGCTTCTCTTTTGTCTTTAAACGTCTTGCAACTGAAAGAATACAAATAGACAAATCAACCACTAGTGGACCATTTCAGCAAAATCTTAAATATGATGACGCTGTAGCTTCACTCATTTTTGGAGCAGAGCTTTTAATTCATTATTAAATTCTAATGGAGACTGAATTGTTTTTCAGTAAATTGATCAAAAGTGGCAGTAAAGATATATACCATGTTATAAAAGAGTTTCATTTCAAATAAATCCTGTTTTTTTTACTTTGTTCAAAGAACTCTGAAATAAAGTATTTCAGTTTCCACAAATATATTTAGCAGCACAGCTGTTTTCAACATTGGTAATAACAAATGTTGAGCCGCAAATCAGCATATTAGACTGATTTCTCAAGGATCATGTGACACTGAAGACTGGAGTAATGATGCTGAAAAATCAGCTTTGATCACAGAAATAAATTACATTTTAAAATATATTCAAATAGAAAACAGTATTTTGAAATTGTATTATGTTCACAATATTGCTATTTTTACTGCATTTTTGATCAAATACATGCAGTCTTGGTGAGCATAAGAGAATTCTGTCAAAAAAATATATTTTTTAAATCTTACCAACCTCAAACTTTTGAATGGTAGTGTTTATAATGCAACTAACGTGCAGATAAAGGCATTAATACATTCTAATGGAGACTGGATTATTTTCTGCTAACCATCGCTAAGGCTGGGAGGAGGAGAATCTTCATCAGATTCATCGTATCGGCTGCCTGAGCCTCTGCGTGCGTCGAAATTTCCTCTTCGATGTTCTCCTGAACTCCTCCGGTCTCGATCCTCAAACTCCCACGCTCTATCGCGCTCCTTCTTCTGACGTTTACGAGATGCTGGGGCAGAAAACAGTGGCAGAATTTTTTTGACTTGACTGAACAATTGACTGATTATTTTGAATTATGAATTTCCATCCACACTGTAAAAAATTATTGATTGAAGTTGTAAATAAAACAAAAAATATTGGAGTACCTTTTACAAGAAAATAATATAAAGGTCCATCTACTTCGAAAATTTAAATTTGTGTTAATTGCTGTTTTTAAAAAACATTTCACTACGAAATTGATGGTAAATTTCACAAATAATTAAATTCTACTAAAATTTTAAAAAATGCAATGCAATAATGAGGCATCAGTTTACTCAAATAGGTGAAATTATCATCACATAGGGATGTGCCCAAAGTTCGAATACTTTATTCAGATAGGAAAGGATCATGAATAACGCATTATACGGAGCCCCTAAAGGGGCATGCAGTTAATTTAAATTGCAATTTAAATTTGTTGCCACGGGTAAAAAAAAATTCTGTGGGTTAAAGGTCGCTCCCTTTTCCCTGATTGAAAAAATATGAGACGCACAAAACTTTTGCATTCTCTTAGTTAATGATATTTTCTATTATTTGCTGGCATCAGAGAACCGCTATTAAGATGAGGAACATTGAAATCGCTTTTGAATGCTTTCTCTAATTCGCAATCACACGTTCTCTTTGTATAAGGATTGGCGGTACTGACCACATATTTTCAAGATATTTATAAATGATGCTCAGGATATGTTGCGCATCTCTCCTTGCTCTCTTCACGTGATAAGTGAAATCTGACTCTGCAGCTCGTGCTGTATAAAACAGACACTTTCAGTGTCCGTTGTATAACTGAACAAAATGCTTCTTAATTCTATAAAAATGCGAAACGACAGTGAGGTCCATCACGGCACCGCCAAGTAATGTAATCTGTGTACGGCCAAAACCGTGTGTAACAGACTACAGCAGCAAGACTAATAATGTCCTTTCAGAGGCTCTGTATAATGTGTTATTCACTTATTTTGAATTGGAGATAGATAGTGAAGGAAATTCAGTCAACAAGTGTCCAGCATGCATGTGAACCATCAATATGGTTCAAAAAGCATCTCAGGATGCACCTCATTAAATTAGTATTGTGAAACATTGTATCTTGACTTGGTATTCCTCTTTGTGCTGGAGTTGACAGTGATCATTGATGTGGTAGAAAGCAGTGCTACTCACCGAAACCCTCGTCTTCTGAGCTGTCCTCCGCATATTTAGGCTTCTCGTTTACAGTGCTGCGTTTGCGCTTGTTCATCTTCACCCGCTCACACAGGGGCATGGTGGACTCGATCTCTGCCAGCAGCTCAGGAGGAAGATCCTTCAGCACGGAAGGGTCTATTCCACCTGTGCACAAAAGACTTACATTCAACTTACACTAAAATTAAGCATACATCATTTATTTTGTTTAACACGTTTATTTTGTCATCATTTGCTCTATCCAGCAAAGTATCTCAGATTGAAGGACAATTCTCACAAAACTATTTTCTACAAGCTTACAAGGTACATTTGTGTCTTTCTAAAAAAGGAAACTTGGAGACTCCAAAAGGACACCTAATCACCAAATGACATTAGTTCATCTAAATCCTAGATTTATGCACACCAAAGAACACGTGGGAAAAAAAACATTACAGGACAAAACTTTACAGAATTCAGTGTACAGTATGTGTACAGTGCAACAGCAAAGTGCTTGTTTACATTTTAGACATGGCAAGATGTGATACTGAGCAGAACCACATGGAGATGGAAAAAAATAAAACCTAAACCAACTGCCTTGACCTGACTGTGTGTTATACTACCGTACACACAACGGATCCATTCAGAATTACTAAACACAGCAACATACACGAGTCATAACAGATAAAATGTTTGTGGCAACAATGTACTGAATGAACTGAAATGTGTCTGCATAAATACAAAAGCGATATCAGTGCATCTAGAGTGCAAATACATAGCTTGTTTTGCAAATCAATAATAACAGACTCGCACATTCTTACTGTACACTGCAATAGTCTTTACATTGAATACAAATCTCATCCATCAAAACTTTACCAGCAAGAAGCTGTTTGATTTATCCAGCAGAGAAACATAGTTTGTCTCTGATCTGGCCACACAGCGGTGGGATGTTTTTACGATCTGTTCGGTCTGTATTTTACACAGTGCGATGCGTGATGCCTCGCGCTCTTCAGAGACAATCACAGAATATGTCAGAGCTTGTGTTTTAAAGCTAAACAGCCATTGGAGGAACAATTCATTGAAAAATGTCCACGGGTCACTGTTCTCTCTGCCATCTCTGATATAATAAGCCTGGTTTTCTTTACATTAGTGCTGTTTTGGACTGATTGTTTGAATGCACTCACTTACTGGATAATTGAACCGAAAACTTTCCCTGAGTTAAAATGTTCGGATCAGGTGAAATCTAAAAATCTAAAAATAAAAGCTAATTCAAAATACTAAAAAAACAATAAAATAACACTGATCATAATCTTACCAATAGCAATTCAATAATCAAAAACCATCAGCTTTTACAAATTATTTAGTATTACTTTTAGAAATCTACATAAATAACTAAATACAACCATTTATTTAATAGAACAACAATTACAGTTTTTCCTTTATATATTCTGTATTTCTAACCCATCACACAACAAAGTCTGGCTATATAAATGAGACACTATTAGGTGACATCCACTTACAAGAGCCATTTCAAAGTGTTAAAAAAACAACAAAGCGGTAATGGTTCAGCTCTTACTAGCTGGAAAACCGAAGAAACATTGTGCATAACCGACCTCACACAAATAGCCAAGTAATATATCTCCCTGCCTGGCTGTTCGTCCAATTCAAAAGGAAAAACCATCATGATGTTCTCAGAGTGAGAAACCGTCATTCAAACTGGAATGAGAAAATATAAAAAGGAGTTCCCCTACCTTTCCCAGATCTCCCAGAGGAGAGTCTGTTCTTGCCGGACTTGGAGCCACGTGAGTCTCTCTCTCTCATGAGCCTCTGCACTTCATCTATGGAGAGTTTCTGCAGAACGACCACAGGCTTGACGCTCTTCTTCACGTCCATCTCTGGTTCTAGTCTCTCCAGCCGCACACACGGCTGCTTCCAGCCTTCTGGAAGATCTCCGCCTCCGTGATCTCCCCCTTTTCTGATTTTGGGAATGGTGAAGTTCTTAAGCGCTCCCGAACTGGTGTTTTCACCCAGCATGTATGGAGGAAGTTCGACCGGTTTACTCCCCGACTGAGCGGCTCGCTGTGTGCTGACGTCAGCGTGCCGACCTTCAGGTCTGTGTTTCTGCCGTGGGGTATCAGGCTGCTTGTCATCATGCCGATGCCGGTGTTCTGGAGCGTGGTCGTGCTTGTGTTTAACGGGCTTCGGGGTGACGCCCTCCTGCGGCTCCTGAGGCCAGCGCTGAGCCTCGCTGGCAGGGATAGGCATGCCCATGCACGCATCCTCCACTCTTCCCGCTTGCTCCAAACTCACTTGCAGGCCCGGGCGGCTGGCACTGGTGCCCGCAGCACTGGCCTCTTGAGGGGCCAGCCTGTGCCCTGCGTTAGCCCCTCCTCCCCCACCTGGAGCCCCAGAGCCTGAACCAGCTGTTCCAGCTGCGCCAGGCTCCTGCGGGTGGGAGTCCTGTTTAAAGTCTCGCTTCTTCAAAGGCTTATCTACAGAGAGAAAGTGACATGTACGGGACATTGAATCTCACGTGTCCCAGTAATAGTTTACCCCCAAATTCTCCTTTAATAACAAGAATAATTCCTATTATTTTTACTGTGATGGTTATTTTTATTATGAAAATATGGGGAGGAAAAAAATTATGTCAAAATACAGCAAAGCCCTTTTATTTTTCCAGAATGCAATTTCTTCTTTCTAATTTGTATTTGTGCATCTTTGCAGTTACTCTACCATTGCAAAGTTGTTGTTTGTTTAAATAAATGAATACTTCTATTCCGCAAGGTCACAGTAAATTGATCAAGAGTGACAATTTAAGGATGCTCATAATTAACTGGTTAACCGACATTAAGAATTTTGACGATTAATACTATGAATCAATGGAGTTAAACTATCAGTTAAATGGTTTAAAAAGTAATTTAAGATATTTTAAAACATAAAAAAATAAGCTACCCATATAAAATAGTGTTTTGGAGAAAAAAACAAGAAGCGTACAAGTCACATTGAATTATTACAAAAAAATTATGTAAAGCGAAAGGATTACAAATATTATAATATAAACATAGCAAGGCTATTTTAGTTCACCTCACTCCACAACAAATCCTTTAAATTGAGCTGTATTCAGAACAGAACAAGAATGAAAAATAAGTAGCATTATAAACGTCAATCCAAAAAGAAATTTACAGTGGTGGTTGATTATGATTTCACTTTTCTAACTTTAGTTAGTGTGTAATGTTGCGGTTTGAGCATAAACAACATCTGCAAAGTTACAACGTTCAAAGTTCAAAACAAAGGAAGATATTTGCTTTTAATGATTTTTTTTAAGGACTACAACAAACGGCTGGTAGAGACAAAACGACATTCCTCCTGGGTTAGTGACATCACTAACCCCTAAAATTTACATTAACCCCGCCCCCGGGAACACACAGTTCGTTTGTAGTAGAGCACATTTGCAGTGTTTCCCCTACAATGTATTCAGTAGCGGCGCAGCGCAACGACAGACGCCACGGGAGAGCAAGCGCTTGTGGAAA
This sequence comes from Siphateles boraxobius, assembly GCF_051911475.1. Lineage (NCBI taxonomy): Eukaryota > Metazoa > Chordata > Actinopteri > Cypriniformes > Leuciscidae > Siphateles > Siphateles boraxobius. Next base: position 17,923,071 of record NW_027508855.1, on the reverse strand, counting down.
GGAAAAAGCAGTACGAACAGAGCACTTATTTCAAAGATGTGAACAATAGTGTATTGCTGAACAGTTTGTTCAGCCTAAACAGAGTTCAGGGATGATTGCTATATCAGTAACCATGTGCCATTTTTCAAGATTCATTTATCTGCACAAATATTAGTTTTGAAGACAACGCGTTTAATAATGATTAATGATCCTACATCATACCTTTGTCCTGCACCTCTTTAGCGCTACGGTCCGTTTCCATGGCTGCTTCACTTTCCATCCTTTCTATTGCGGCAAGAGCCTCCACAAGTTCTCCTTCTGGGTCTGAGCCCGGGTACATTCCCCCAAGCTCCACCTCCACTGGCCTCGCCCGTGACTGCCTCAGGATCAGCTTAGTGTGAGTTAGTGTGTCTTTTCCCGGTGAGCCCACAATATCATACACCGCAGCCTTATCGGCAGTGTCCCGCTCTCCCTCATTAGGCTTCAGACCGCGCTGCTTATCCGGGGAGCCCAGATGCATGTCTTGAGCTCCATCACATGGAGGGGTGTAAGGTGGAGATGACTGCAGTATGTGAGACGTGAAACCCGTCCTTATCTGATCCTAACAGTTTACAGAGAAAAACACAATCAGGAGTTACTTTTCTTATACTGCATGTGACCACCAAATGATTTAGTTAATCACAGTCATTTCTGACATGTAATAAATTCCCACAAAAAAGTAAGACAATTATTCATCTTAAAGTCAAAGCCAAATAATCATAAAAAAATGTAAAACTGATCATTAATTATCATAATCACAATTATTTCTTAGACAATTACTCATCAGCCAAATTTCATAACCATGACAGCCCTAGAAGTTCTACCTTATTCTCTTGAACATTTCTCATGCCTCCTGGAATCATCGGACTTGCTACTGAACCTGGGGAAAAAACAGAATGATATCTAAATGAGCCAGAAAACTGAGAAAGATCACGATCCATGGAAGAGTTGCTGTATAGGGCTGCCTGTGTGTGTGTGTGTGTGTGTGTGTGTGTGTGTGTGTGTGTGTGTGTGTGTGTGTGTGTGTGTGTGTGCAGACCTTGCTGTAGGTGCTGGTGTTGACTGTAGGCTGGAGGGTGTGGGTACTGTCTGTAACCAGTAGCAGGGCTCTGGGGGGCATATGGGCTGGGCACTGGGCTGCTCTGCTGAGGCAGAAACCGTCCACCAGAACCAGACTGCCCTGCCACAAAACGCCTATCATAAGAAACAGGAGAGGACACTGTCAACAAAGAGACTACTAAACCTTCTCGTCAACACTGAATTGTTAAAAAATAATTAACATCAATTTTTTATTTAAAATAATTTTTCTTCATAACAAGAAAGAAAATGAAAGGGTAGCCAAATGAAATGTATGACTACCAAGCTGATAATATTTTACGTTAAAAAAAAATCTGATTGGAATGTTAATTTCAGATTATAATAATAATAATATTAATAATAGTTATTATTGGTAAATTAAATACCTAAATAAGGGGTTTTCCTGCCTAAAAACAAAGCGGAGATGATACTTGTGCTTTGCCTTCAACTGGCTAAAGAAAACACTTTGAAAAATGAAAAAAATAGGAGGCTGAAATGTTCTGCCTCTGGTTGTGCACCGTGTAGATGAAAAACAGTCGCTTTAACGCAATGTTTAATGACCTCATGTTATGTTTATGTTCAACTACACTGCAAAAGAGGCCCCTTTTAGCAGATAAACAGCTGCTTTTTACAAGCAACACATTTTAGGTGTTAGATTAATTAGATGTTTGAAGAAAATGACAATTATCAAGTTAAAGCATATTCTACAAAAATGTAACCTGTTGAACATTAAATTAATTAAATACAACATAACAGGGGCCCTTTTGCAGTGTAGTTGAACATATCCGTAATGCTACATAATGGTTAAATATATAATCCTGATTATTTTGCTCAAAATTATAATAAATAGACATTTATTTTTACATTTCAATAGAATTGATGCACTTTCAGCTATTAGCACAAATCAAGAATGTCAACCCACATGCATGGTTTATTATACCTCATCTAGTTTCCTCATTTATTATAGGCTATTTATCATATAGGCCTACTAGTAAAACTTGCAGCATGACGAAATAGTTTTCATTAACTAAAACTAGACTAAAATGCCAGACATTTAGTCGACTCAAACTTGACCAAACAAAAAAAAGGACAAGGTTGACTAAATATAATAACTAAAAAGTACATTTGACACAGAACTAAGACTAAATAAAAAAAAAATAGCTGACAAAATTAACACTACTGTGAACCAAGCGGCTCCGAGACCCTGAAAACAATGAACCATGAGCTGCTCATGTGATGAACAGTGCCACACTTCACTGTGAAACACGCAGCACATTTTTTAAATCATAACAGCCTTCACGATTTGATATTTTGCACTAAGCAACATTGCGTTTTAGGATTTATTTTGATTCATCCAGCAGCCCTATGGTTAAAGCAATGTAGACATTTACATTTGTTTTCTCCAAATTTAATACCAAAATCAATTACACATTATTCATTATAACACATGTAACATTGTTATTTTATAACATGCTGGCTATAATCGTAAACAACAGCAGTTGTTGGTTCGTTTTGTACAACGAAAAGCAACTGGACGTGAAACAAATAGAAGCACAAGTTAGTCCTCCAGAAGAAAATTGAATCAGAAAACAGGCTCACCCAGAGGGGCTGTGGGACATAGAGGCCTGCTGGTAATTGGCAGAGGATGGGCTTTCCTGCATGGCTCCATGCGTGATTTTATACGGCGGTGCCATTGACTGCTGACTTATACCTGTGAAAAACAAGAATGTGAAAAAAGGTCTGGATGAGAAACAACAAGCAGAAAAGCAAATAACGTCAACTCGAAATGTTTACTAAAAGTTTAAATATGGCCAGCTTTTTTGCTGCTAAAGTACGAAAGAATGACATCAATCAGTCAATGGGTGCTTGACTGTCGATTCTTATTTTTGCGTCCTCGTTTCCTTTCCTCATGTCTCAGCTCCACCCCCTGTAGGATGCGAGGGAAGGCTGCCAGGAAAGAAAAGGAGGACGGAGGAATTGAAGGAAATCTTATTTATACATTATTTATACATTGGAATACTGGATCACTTGAGAGTAACTTCACAGTGTCTTCAGCAGCGCTCAAAGGATCTGCCCTTATGTTGTTTTAGAAATTCAGAAATGCAGAAAATTTAGAAATGCTGGTTATTTAAGAAATTCATAGTAAATAATAATAAAGCAAGATATCCTGTTGAAATATGTGAGATGTGTGGTTTATTTAAACTGCAAAGGTAAAGTATAAATTAAAATGATTGTGACCGATGTGAAGGGGGAGGAGAATTTATATGTGCGTCACGTTTAGTCGATAAAACACTTCCGCAAAGGATACACCCGTGTATTCTCGCTCCTCTGGAAACTTCCTCACTCCTCGATCCTCGCAGTGCAATTACAGAATTGAGATGTCCTTCAAGATGGCTGTGCTCGTTTGGTTTCCAGGTCATAGGATGGAGGACGGAGGAGCGAGGAAACGAGGAGGGATATTGAGAAGCACCCAAGTCATCGCAATTAAGTCACAGAACATAAAACAGTACGTTTTTAAAATAGATGAGTTTGCAAACATATTATAGCTTTTGCACACAACATATTCTGACACGTATCAGCATGAATTGTTTTGTGATGCGATAAATGTAATGCAGGTTTTTTAAATAGGTTAATAGTGAAGAATGGATCAGTGGCAAGTGCATTGGATATGAAAACATTTATTTATATGCTTTTTATATTAACATAAAGCTTGATTTTACATGCTGATTGTTTTAACACGCATGCGTATATGAACTAATGGTTATGTTGCAGAGAAATAATTTATTTGTTTTCTTCTCTGTTGTTTCAAAAAAATTATTTTCTTAGTATAAAGGAACTTCACAAGGTCAAATAAAACACAATGCCGCTTTCAGTAGCCCTAATTGTAACTATCTTTTTGGGAGAGGGAAGGGAGGAATAATCTGTCTTATCAGAAGGACACATTCTGTACAAACACACACATATCATTACATACTTTGGTGGGAGTAATGATGTTTATACGATGTAGAGAGGAAGACTCAAGTAGATCCATTTACTTATCCAACCAATTGCAACAGTCTTTGTTATATGGGTAATGAATATGTATGATTGTGCTAATTAAATACTCTAAGAATGACCTGACTTCATCTGACAGCTGAATCTCCACCACATGCACCTGACAGCAAACTGGCAACCAATCAGTTAGCATTGTTAGAAAAGCAAAAGCAAACACAGTACAGTATTGAACATAAAACTGTCATTTCTTTAGGATGAACTGATTGCAAGTGCAACCTGTTAACCTTGTAGTGATATCGGTCTCCCTGTGTGCTTAAAATGACTCTTACCCGCCTGGGCTTGATACTGGGGAGTGCTGGGTGCAGTCTTATTCCTGAAGATGGTGGGGTTTCTGGACAGCAAAAGCTGCAGCAGAACTGGAACGTCTCCCTCCAAATCATCACTGCCCATGTTGTCCTTCAGCTCTCTGTGGAAATCATATCAGATGTGACACTCACAAACCACTAACAGAGTACATAGGGCCAGTGTTGGGGGTAATTTGACTTTTTTCAACTAACTAGTTAGTTAATGCATTGGACTGACAGCTTTTCTAAATCAGGAGTAAGTGCAGAGAAATTGTGTTGTGTAAATATGATGGTTATTGTAGCTCTAGACTAGATGTAAGAATGCATTTACTCATCTCGCAGGCACAAAAACAGATTTAGTATTCCTCAAAAAGAAATATTGTAATAAATTCAGAATATTACACAAACCCGCAATAATAAAATATGATTATATACTTTATGCATTTAATCTCACTTTATTTAACATACAGACGTGAATTTGCACTTCCACTTGAGGCTTATTTATTTCACTTTTGGTGTGAAAGGGCCTTTACATTTGCCAAAAATAGAATTTTTTTCGTTATTAAAGAACAAAATAGGCAAGCCCAGCCCAGATGAGAAAAAGTAACGCAAATGTACATGTAATGCACTGTTTTCTATAAAAAGTAACTAAGTAAGTTAGTTACTTTTTTAAAGGAGTAATGCAATATTGTAAAGCATTCATTTTAAAAGTAACACTACCCAACACTGCATAGGGCCCTATGATTTCCACAATGCAGAAAATTCAGAGGAAATCCAGTCATAAAAATGGAATTTACTGTATAAGGTAGAATGTCACAGAGTTTGGCAAATTGTGGACGATTAAATCAAAAGTAGCGCTGTACACTTAATCAAGTGTGATATGGACTAGTGTCTGTGAATATTAAATTGTAGAAGTCTCAAAGTAACAACAACAAAGTTTATTAATACATTATTGATCAAATAAAATTGTGTGATGTCCCTATAAATAATCAAGTTTTAAAGAAATTATATCTTAATTTAAACCGTAAACCTGTTGTGCGGCACTTTCTAAAATTTTATTTGATTACATTTGAAAAGATTAATTAAACTGTTAGTTTAATGCATTCATTTGATTACCACCTTTTCTGACAAATAAAGAACAGAATCCAGAAATATATATTTATTTAATAGTTATTATATAATTATTAAAGTTTTATAAATTAAACCGATTAGACATACTTTTTGATTACTAATTAAATTTAATTAAACCATTAAATAGAATCCAGAAAAATTAAATCTGAGAACACTGAAAATTTTGGGGGGAAATAAATAGGGTTTCATAGGGCCCATGCACTGATAGACCTGCAAGAGCAGAGAGTTAATCCCAAAGTATACTTCGGCTGTCCGCGTTTCGTGACGAGCTGCGCACTGTCCATGTGACGTAATTTTTTTCATCGGGAGGGTCTGCAGACATCCGCGAACAGTTTTTGTGACCACGCGGATGGTGAATGTTGAGTCCACTAGGTGGCAACACATACTTTATGATGTACTGTACAAGTCCGAGATGCAAAACAGTAAACAAAGCAGCCTATCCTTCTCCATCTTTCCTGTTTTGGTTCTTGTTCTAAACTTTGCATGCAATGGCGGATGCACTACTTTTCTTTTTCTATTCTTCTGAACAAAGTCCTGTACATGACACGACTCAGTGCTGCCCTCTAACGTCTGGTAGAGTATAAAAAAACAATTGTGCTGCGCATGTGTCGAACATCCGCGCTCATCCACTGCTGGGTATACTTTGAAAGCTGTGCGGACATGACCGTGTGTGATATGGAGCGGAACGCAGAAAATTAAGTATACCCAGGCATTTAGACAGAAAGAGACAGAGGAGGCATGCAGGTGTGTGGTTTATGTACAGGATAAATGTAAGCAGAAACTCACATGTGCTCCGAGGAGACCTGGCTGAGGCCACTGGCAAGCTGAGAAACCAGAGTTTCATCCCTGCAGCCCATCAGACGCCCCACTTCCTCAGCTACACGCCCGCTGTACAGCAGACTCTTAGTGGTGGTGCCCGGTAAAGGGGAGGGCAGGGGCAGCTGGTTCAACACTGTACACACAAACAGAGTGCAATAAGGCCATGTTTTCTTTGTTACAAGAGCTCGCAGGATAGAAATCTAACAGGCATCTAAAGTGCAGTCAGAGATGTTCTGATGGACCCAATGTAAAACACCCCTTTTACAGATTTACCTCATATTGTGAAATATGCAAAAGCTATTTTTGGGGCCCCCCCCCCCACACAGTATGACCAAAACCACTACTTTTAAAAGAAACGGCGGGGGGGGGGGGGGGGGGGGGGGGACAATATACACTGATGTCAAATTTGACATTGTGGCTTTATGTGATCATATAATTGTGTCTGTTATTATTACTGCTTTACCAAAATCAAGCTCAAATGAAGTTCGGATGTTTTTGTCCAGTGAATGTCGTGTTTTTTCGTCATTAGAACGGCTGCATCTGAGGCAGTCAGTTCATCACATCACGTTTTCATCAGCTTAAAAGTTATGAAGATTATTGTAGCTATGCGGGCGCTCGTTTATTTTCTGCTTTTCTCTGCCATTTGGCCAAAATCTCACATTATAATGAAGTGCTACACACATTTGGCTGTGACTCAATGACAAATGCAAAACGCTCTTCAAATACATAAAAGATTAGCCTTTATATATCAAGTATTTCTTAATACTTTAACAAAACGCTGTACTTAATCAGAGAACCAGTTCTTTATTTACTGCAGCGATGCTCCAAACTGCTTGTGGCACTTCATTCACAATAGAAATGGGGCAGAGTTCTGAGGTTTAACAGAGTTTGAGGAGGCAATGGAGTTAAAAGATTTGGTTACAAGCTCTTTTTAATACTTCTCATTGGTTAAATATTTGCAAAACCCATAGAGAGACGTAAAGGGTGACAAATAGTAATGATTTATGTTAAAAATGATCATTTTTTTTTATAAAGTAATTCTTTTACATAGTTTTAGCATTAAAGTGAAATAACAACAACAACAAAATTGTTGGCGATACATTTTTACAGGAAACCATTCTTATGACCTCCAATGAACTCGCATGCACATTCTCTTCATAATCTAGCAACAGAACTCAAGAGCACAATATTCAAAGTAAAAATTCCTTATATTCTCTTCATAGAAATTGATTTAACGATAATGTAAAAACTGTACAAGACAGACTCATCATAAACTCAAGCATGCAATAGTAAATGCTTTCACACCATCCACAAGTGAAGTGTCTAATTTAATTTACTTGACTACATTATATTTATATATATATATATATATATATCACCCCAAATCCAGAAAAGTTGGGTCTGGACATTTTGAAAAATGCAATAAAATCACGAATCTGTGATTTGTTAATTCTCTTTCAACTTTATTTAACTGACAAAAGTACAAAGAAAAATTATCCAATGTTTTCACTAACCAAAATTTTTATGGCTGCTACACACTCCAAAATATTTGGGACAGAGGCTAAATAAAAGTGAAAAGCTTATAAAATATCCAAGTTAAACACTTCTGAAACAGTCCACAATTGAATTGATAATAGGTGAGGGTATTGTGATTGAGTGTAAAAGGAGCAGCTCAGTTTTTGCAAGCAAAGATGGGTCACAGCTCATCACCTTGTGCCAAATATGAGAACTGTCAAACAATTCAAGAATCACATTTCTCAATGCTAGATTGCAAAAAAAAATGTAGGTCTTTCACCTACCAAACATAATATTTTGAAAAGATTCAGGGAATCCAGAGAAATCTCAGTACATGTACGGCAAGGCAGGAAAACTCTGTTGAATGTGCATGACCTTTGAGGCCTCAGATGGCATTGCATGAGAAACCATCATGCTACGGTGTTAAATACTGTACAGCCACATGTGCTTGGGAAAACTGCTGCCACTTCAGTCACACAACACAGTCTGTGACACTGCATCAAGAAATGCTGAGCTCTCTGGGCTCGAGCTCATCTCAGATGGTCTACAAGACAGTGGAAATATGTGCTGCAGTCAGATAAGTCCACGTTTCAGCTTGTTTTGGGAAAAAATTGACTGAGTTCTCAGTCCCAAAGATGAAATGGACCCTCCAGACTTTCATCAGTGACAGGTATAGTACAAAAGAAAACGGCATGGGTGACTTGCGTGAAGGTACCTCTGACTAGGAGGCATATATTGGGATTGTTTGGAGACATTTAATGGCATCAAGATGACATATCTTTACTGGGAAGCAAGACAATGCCAGGCCTCATTCAGCATGTGCTACAACAGAGTGTTTTTTTAGACACTGTACCATAGAGTGGATGTGCTTGACTGGCCTGCCTGCAGTCCAGATCTGTCTCCTACTGAAAATGTATGGCCCATAAAAAGACTGTTGAGCAGCTGTCTTGCATCAGGAGAGATTGGGAAAAATATCCACTTGCAAAACTGCAACAGTTTGTGTCCTCAACTCAACTCCCAAACTATATATATTTTTTTTAAAAGGGTAATTGAAAGGAAAGTTCATGTGTGACCGTGGTAAACATGCCTCTGTCCCAACTTTTTAGTAGTGTTGCAGCCATCATAATCAAAATTTGAAAAATACAAATAGGTTGTTCAGTGAAAACATATTTTCTTTGTACTTTTATTAGTGAAATACATTTGAAAGAGAATTAAGAATCACATATTCTGGATTTTATTGCATTTTTCAAAATGTCCCAACTTTTATGGATTTGGGGTTGTACATATAAGGGACGATCACTTCGTTTTCCCTCCTAACCGACAACCGAAATTTTTTACGCGCTCATTAACCAACAAGTTTATGTTAAATTAGAATGGATAACTGTCTGTGACGCAATAAAAATAACAAAATTTGTTTTCCAAGGGTTTAGTTTTACATGCGCAAATAGCAGCATGAACAGAATATGAGAATTCACACATCGTCACATCACGCACCTTCAGCGCTTCTGTGAACAGAGAAAAACTAATAAAATCATCTATAAGGATAAATTACTAAATACGCAAAATATATTTTACTTACGTAATTAACAGATTAACAAAACGAAAGGAAAAATTGAGTGACAAGTATTAATCTATATGCTAGGTTTCGGTTAATTTTTGACGTGCTCCACAAACAAGGAAACTGAGACGGCAGAAATCACATCCTGTTTGTTTTCTTTATTTTACAAAAGCACAATGTTTTGTGTTTATTGTGAGTGTACACAAATGAAAGTAAACAGTTTCTTCCGCTTTTATGTCGACAAATTTTAAGTGATCGCACAGACGCCACACACGCACACACAACATATCAGCTCTTGCAAACTTGACATTGCAGCCTGTTCATTATCAGAATAAAAAAGTCAAACCAAACATATAAAAAGTTACACTGCTCAACTTAAATAGTCCATAGTACAATCTGTGCTGTTGAGCGTGACCACTGCCTCACTGTTGTGTTATGCCAAGCACATTTCTGCGCACGTGAAGGATGATATTATATGTGGATATTGGAACGCGAGCTTGAAGCTTGAATTGAGATGCACATAAAATTACCTTAACAACAGTAACATGCAAAAACCTTATTTTTATAGGGAACATTTAAATATTCTACTATGATTAAATGTACCATTGCTCTTTTATAGTATCTTACTGAACTGACAGACAGCTTCAGTGATTATAAAAGGAGTGTTCTTTACTTTTCTTCAAATTGTGACTAAATTACACAGAAGACAAGTTTTTGTTTTTCAAGAGAAAGACCTTTTTCCAAATATTAGTGGAAATAGCATACAAGTCATTAAGTGCTCCTCTGCCGCCATCTACTTGTTATAGTGGTAATTATGTCTTTTTTCTAATCAAAGTGTTTGTTTGCCATGAAGTTTTAGTTTCTAAATCTTTAAACTTTTACTTTGACCAATTATCAAATTAAAAATAACTTTAAAATTGGATAATATTTAGAGCTTTTAAGTGCTGGAAAAAGTGTGAAGCACTTGAAAGCCCTTGATAAGTGCTTGAATTTCACTCGTAAAAGGTTATACGAAGCCCACTATGTAAAAACATTCAACTATTTCTGCCACAATACCTTGGTTACAGTTAGCGTTGCTACACTGCATCTACCAGCAATCGGCCAGTAAGTACCTGTACTGAACTGGAGCTGCCATGTCTAGTATTGCTCCGAGCTAAAAAACGAATAATAAAAGTGAAACGAAACCATGCTACTGATTTGAGCTGAGCTGTAATTCCTGCACAGCTCAAATCAGTAGCGTAGCTCAAATCAAGTGCGTTTCACTTTTGTTTTATTTGCCGTTTGATGTTTCTTATATGCAAAAAAGGCAGCTCTTATCAGTTGGGCAACGTGGTGGCGGCACCAGTGCGACCTCTAACAAAATGTCGTCGCACTGGCAGGAAAAAAGGTCGCAAAATGCAAACATTTGGAACAGTCTGGAACCCTGAAATGATTTATTGTGGAGTGAGGGGAAATCAAAAATAACCTATAACTTATGTTTATAGTGTTTATAATGTTTGTAAACGTTCCGTTTTATTTAGGCCTTTATTACATTAATGTAATAATATAATGACTTATACACAAGTAATCAGGGTTTTTTTCTCAAAAGCTTAATTTTATTTGTGTAGCGTATTTTTTAACCATTTAACCAATAGTATTAATCAGTAAAAAGTTTTTGTCGGTTAAAGGTTAACCTTTCCCAATTACGTCATTTGCAATGCCTCATGGGATGAATTGTTCACTCACGCATAAAATAATTTAAGTTCACTGATTTTTGTGTTTTAAAGCAAAATATTGCAATGTTGTGTGGTTCATCTTGCAGCTTGGCTCATGGCTTCAAGACATTATAGAATTTTTGTAAGATCCGTACAAAAAAAATGAATGGGAAAAATATTTCTAGAACCAAAATATTTCTAAACACATTTACATCCGATGTAAACCAGTGCGCTCCATTGGCCAGGTAAGTATGAGTAGTGTGATGCATGTACTTACAGTCAGTGAGACCAGCGATCCCAGCAAGGGTTGTGATGGGCACATGTGGCATGTCCCCATTCATACTGACGGCTGGGCACAGAAGTCTTATGCACACAGAGTTCCACAGAGATATTTATACGCTGACCATCCCTCACATCTCACTCAATCCTACAAAAAGAAAGAGGGTTTGAGTCTCACTGACTAGAATAAAGCAGCATAAATTAGACACTCATTTCAAAACAGACACTATGCTTCCTGGCAGAATCAGTCCACTCAGACTTACTGTCTGTAACAGGTGCATTGATTTCTTTGTACACTAACTGCCATGTAGAGGAGCATTATGTGAGACAGATAACATCTACAAACAGGGCAGACAGCCTGACGGACACACCCACTCTGGATTGACAGAGGATGGACAGAGGACACACCCCTCAATTAGATATGCAAGCCCAACCCTGTCTCCCTAGGGGACCAATGACAGCTGGGAGATTGACAGCACATCCTAAGCACAAAAGAGGAGATGCTGAGAAGCAGACCTCACATAATTTAACAAAAACACATTTTGCACTTAAGCAAAACAATATACCACAACACTGCTCGGAAGACAACAAGATGTGTGTATTTGTGTTTAAATACATTTAACATTCATAAAAACCTCTTCCATGTTATCAAAAGGAGATGCTAGAGACAGTATCCCACGAATGCATTTCCGCATCCGGGCTATTTAGAAAACATTAATATTCATGAAGCATTTGCATGTGAAACTGTATTGGGAAGGTAAACAATCCAGAGCTGTTCTCTGACGGGAGGATTACAAATGCAAACGGGCATTTCTGTTGCACTGTCCCTTTAAATGCCAATACTTCACTTATTTATATTCATGAATCCATTCCGATCGCTTGCATGCAGGTTTTATGACAACAACTCGGCAGCGATATGCACATAATGCATAATTTCATAATCAAACCTCTTGACGCTAGAAAATAAAACTGCACAATCAGAAACGATTTCTAAAGCAATCGCATATTTATATTTCTCAACGAAAACAAGTGGAAATGACTTTCAGCTTGCTTAAGTTCTGAACGCGATTAACGTTATGTGCCTAATTTATATATTATTCTCTCAATAGTTAATGCCAGATTCTATAATAGGATGTGGCTGCAATTACAATGGAATGAAGCATTACATCTGTACAAAAAGGGTGACACAAAATGACCAAAAACACAGTGTTGACAAGTCGATTGTTGGAGAGAGGAACCATTCATCCTCAAAGCATTCCACTGACGTTTATTCAGCCGTAATGACTCAAAACATGACGAACATTGCGAAGTTATGAACACCACAGATTGTAAATATTTACCATAACAAGCATTCAAGCCGTTCGTGGGTAAATGAGAGATGATTGGAGATGAATTTGACTATTAGCAGAGCGTTAGCTCGCGACTTAATAGATTCCTTGCAGATGCTCGCTAGTTAGCATTGCTCTGTTCTGATAGGTGGATTTTTTTATATAAACTCGAGCCGCTTGTGTTCCTACTTATTTAAATAACAAATTAAGTTATTTTATATACAATTTTCTGTCAATAGTGTAGTCATTTAGTCTAAACAAACGATAGCCTCTGCTAAGCTAAACACTCGCGAAAGCTAGTTCGGCTACGCACATCTTTCCGTCTCCCTTCGCGAACAATAAAAATACTTTTTGCTTTCCTCCATTATTTCCTAACGCTGTACGTCGCGCGACGAAACGCTTTAGTTCATCACAATGCGCGTGGGGTATTTGTATATGATCCGTTTGAGTTTCCACACAAAAACACTCGCCCGTGTTTGTGTGTCGCGAGGCCTCCGCGAGCTCCCCAGAAGCCTCGGACTCTACGCACGAGCGCGACGCCGGGTCACGCGCTTCCCGCCACGGGGGCGCGCCGGAGGAGAACGACAGAGCCGTTCCGTCGAAAAAAAACAAAATGGAAATTTGTCTAAATGTGGTTAGGGAACGCGAATACGGACTTAGCAGAAATTCTGAGAGGGTTTCATATTTACCTTAGCTTGGGGTAACTTCAAAGAAGAAAAAAATAAGGGGACTGTTGTTGGGATGAGAGCTTGGTTGTCGGTCTGTTGTAAGTCTCTGGCTCCCCCTCTCTGCTATAAAAAGATCAGCGCGGGCTAGCGGGGTTTGTTTAGCCGAGCCTGCTAACAAGAAGTCAACTCTATCTTTATCAGGGGTGGGGGAGGTCAGGCTGTCTCTGATCACACTTTAAAAACATTTCATCACGGAGCAGAGTTTAATTCAGCTCCTTATTAACTAATCGCGTAAATGTTCGTAAAACACATTTTCCTACGTCTTTGTTTGACAACAAAACGCCCCACAACTGATGCTTTGTCGTCAGTCAGAGGGAATTACCGGAAATACTATTGCTAATAACGTGATTATTTTCCCGCAGACACAGATGTGCTTTTGACGGTTTCAATTAGGCGCTAAAACACATACAACTCAGAGCACAAATAATACAATATTTTTTTATTCTAATTATTTTTTACATTATTTTACTTCCACATCAGGGCATATTAATAGTATTATTTACAATACACTTTATAATTAATTGACAGCATACTATAATATACATCAAATCATAAATCTCTTTTGATATATATATATATATATATATATATATATATATATATATATATATATATATATATATATATATATATATATATATATATATATATATATATATTAATAAACATTAAATATATATATATATATATATATATATATATATATATATATATAAATCCTGGTGAGTGTCCTGGAATGTCTCAATGATTAAATGGGATGACATCATGCATTGCCTTATAAAAGATTACCTAGTTTATGAAAGTCAAACTTCACATGTGTTGGTCCATCTAGAAAGTGTCTTATGATTCTTTTTATGATCTTGATGGTACTTATTTTAAGAAACTAATAGAAAGTGAGAGTGCTTAAGCAAATAAGCTATTATTGTACTTGTATATTGAGATTTTTGTATTATTATTTAGGTACTGTTTCTTTATCTATGAAAACCCAACTACTGTCTAAATTTGTAAATGATGTTTGACAAATAAAAAATAAACTACAATAATATTTCAGCAGCTGAAGGATTTACTGGGTGAACAGTTAGCAGTCTTCAGTGTTGTAAACTTTTGGGGTTCATTATTGACCTTTGAGCCTTTCTGTAGTTTCACTTTTCACCACTGGATGGCGACTTAGTATAACGATTAAAGCTAGCGGGCACACCTGTAGTTTATTAACTACATTTTTTGGATTTATTGTTCTTTTGAAGTGAAATAATTCTGTATAGCTATAGGAAATATATTTAGCTATAATACAATGGCTTCCATTAGCCATTAATGTCATGTTTATCCCAACGGTAAGTCCAGAATGAAAACCTGTTCACCTGTGCATTTTTTCAAGAAAGCACTGTTCTTCTGATTGCATTCATTTAATTCAGTTTATATTCTTCCATGCTTAGTTTGTCTGTCCCTTTTAACCATTTGGAATTATTTTTATTTTATTTTTTGTTTCTTTTCCATGCACTTTCTTTTTAGGTATTCTTGCGGGGGGGGGGGGGGGGGGTTACTTAGGATAAGGGCATGTGCAAAATGCATGCATATTAATGTTTTACTCTATTTTATTTCTCTTTCCTTACTATGTTTACCTTACCTTTTATACAAAATGTGTATATGAATAAACCTTCTTTGTCTTGATATTTTGTTATATGTGCTGTGACATTCATACATTGTTTAGTGAGGCAAAAGTGTCCAAATACATTTTGGGGCCAAATACATCAATCTTTTGATAAAACACTAAGATTTTGCGTCACTAGACTATTTTTGGTTCCCCAAAGAATCTCTCTGTGAAAAGTTAATTTTAACAATCTAAAGAAACTGTTTCCACTATAAAGAACATTTTGTGGAACGGAAAGGTTCTTCGTGGAACCATCAATGACAATAAGGAAACTTTATTTTTAAGAGTGATAATATGTTCTCAGTAAAACATATAAAAAAATAAAAATAAATAAACTTCTGGTGCAGGTCAAGAAGGACATGATCAAATTGTGTCAACAAGGTCTTGATATGCACATAGATCATATCACACATTCTTTCTAAGACAGTGACACCATGTACTTGATAAGTACAGGTATAGTAGAATTGTGAGGGATTGAGAGATGTCAAGGATGAGCCATTGTCAGCTGGTAATGAATGTAATTCTGCAGAACTGGGTGGTGTTACATTAGTGATAAAACTTTCCTATACTGTCATTGCAAAATATGTGTAAAAAAAATACAAGAGACAAAATAGGTAACATAAGAATCATTGACCTGTTAATGGCCCGTCCTGACAACAACACATGCAATGAGAGCAGTTAAGGCCAAAAGGCTCTTTTTTTTATTCATAGATTTCTTTATTTTGTACAGACTGAGAGTCATCTATAAAAGCCTTGTAATAAAAAGATTACATCAGTTGAATGTAAAGTTTTTCCAAAAACAATCCATGAGTGACTCCACAGATAAAGATTGCTGTAATCGTGTAACATGAAAACATTGTACTTTACGGTTGCTTCTGGACTAACTTTCCAACTTAAGCTGCCAAAACATCCTGTGTGTTTCTTAACCAGTTTAAAAATGTTTCACTTATATCTTTTTTAGCATTACTCACACAGTTTCAAACTGAATGGAGGTAATTCATTGCTTTTATTTTTTCCACCCCATGTAGAAGCAAAAACTTGCTTCCATAATGACATTCAGTTTCTCTTGAATTTACAAACCTGCATCTAGAAAACTATTAAAAATATGTGTAATGAAATTAGATTTTTTACCAATCTAATCAGTTTACTCTACAATAAAACAGTTCAAAGAGGACCGCTGTGGACCACACATGTCCATCTCTGCTTCTGCAATGGTCCTCAACACATTTGGATGTCTCTGACAAGCATATAAAAAGACTTGAGATGAATATCAGACTAAAGTCTGACTAAGTTACTAGTGTTTGTACAAAAAACTCCAGTTCTCCATGGATAAAACTCCTCAGGAAACAAGCAGTTACATTTTGGTCTCGCTGTCAGGGATCTTAGCGTTCTCAGACTCGCTCTCCTGAGAGATGAGCTGATATGATTTCTTGGTCTCGTTCTCCTCCACGACGGAGTTCCCGATCTCGGCATCGATAGAGCGCAGCTCGTGACGGGACAGGTGCTCCACTATGCCAGCACCGATGGAGTCGCCCAAAACATTAGTGGTGGTGCGCAGTCGATCTCTGAAATGGCAGAGGAAAACAAACATGGTGGAATTAGGCTGTGTTTGACCCACATACACCAGAACATCTTATCAAAGTCATCTCCTCTTGTCAATGGTGTTTCATTCTCTGGTTTACACAGCTGGATCGCTTAATGTCACTTGAGCCGTTGTTGTGTTCTGAGGGCCTCATGTGGCCTCCGCTTAAGAAAAACAGTTCCTCCATCTTGTGTGGTGTTTTGCTAACCCATCTTTCCTAGCATGAACGCTCCTCACAATGCCTCTTCTGTTCTGTATGCTGCTTTAACCAGCACATCATCTGAAGAAAAGGTCCCTGACTGGACTTGTATTCAGTGACTGCTTTGAATGCGGTGGGAATAACGGTCTCAAGAACATGCTATCGGATACAGGTGTTGTTGTTCAGAGGGTCCTAAAACTCATTTGAAGCAGATGTTGCATGGGCATGTACAATTTGTTTATGAGTTATGGAATGTGAAAGATGGAATATCTTGCTTTCTGCCCAGCTCTGAATTTCTGCGTGGGTCTGTGTGTAGGAATAGTACATCAAAGCATGTCTTCAGATGGATAACGCTTTTCACAAAGCACATTGTTCCAAAGCAGCTTTACATAAAATCAAAATGTTAATGTTTTTTATATCTTAATATCTTCATGCCTTAGGCCCTGTTTACACCTGGTATTAAGATGCGTTTTGGTAGATCAGAGTAGACGAGGAAGACATTCCCATTCACACCTGGTGTTTTAATCCGTCTCTTTTGTCCACTTTCTACCACTTCTGTCCTGATGAACAGGTAAATGTATGGACTTTTTCAGCTCTTTTGATCTAATGGACGAAATAAGCTCAAGCAACTTGCATATGAAAGTGACCAGAGACGACAGAAAAACATACAGAGAACATCAGCTTTCATTTCTGCTCTGACAGCCGCAAGACCAGCCGAACGCTGTGAGTGTGTGTTAGAAATCAGGAATGGTGAGAGAACATTGTGTTTGGTGCGTTTTTCATCTTCAAACCAAACTTGGGTCTTCAGCCGAGAAAGTTTAAATCCCGTCTGTCTAGAGCTCTTCCCATAATGTTACTCATTAGTTCAGTAGTCGGAGAGTAGACGGTCTTTTGTGTCTGTTTGAACACACTCGACCACATGAGCGTTTACACTACGAAAGCAATCCGGTCGAATGTGTTTTCGACTTCCTCTGGAAGAGGGTAAAACTGGACAAGCTGGACAAAAATATTATTGACCAACTCTGTATCTATATAAAGTTGGATATCCAACTTTTTCCAGCATACAGTATATACAGCACACTCACATAAAGTGATATATACACTATAAACTGTAGCAAATCTCAACTGCCTGATTTTTTAATTTTCATTGCAAAATTTCAATATATTATCGTCCAGCTCTTTATCCAAAGTTGTATATAAAGTATATAAGTAAGTATGTCCAACTTTATCCGCATACATACAGTATACTCACATAGGGTGATCTATGCTATATAGCAAATCTCAACTGCTTGATTGCTTGTATCGTCTTAAAATGTAAACTATATTATCACACAACTATAAGGCAAGGAGATATTAAGATATTATAAACATCAACATGATTTCCTGTGTATTGTGAAAGGCGCTATACAAATTAATAGGAATCTGAAAATTCTTCAACATTTCCAGGGGCCGGTAACATAACCCTGTGTTTGTTAAAGCTGTAGTTGTTCAAACATTTCTTCCTATCCCAGTTTAATGTGTAAAACTTGAAGTAAGCCATGCATTTATTGAGTCTTATGAGGGATGATCTCACACACAAAAATACTTTAAACATTCGTCATAATACACAAAATGCAGTACTCACAGGAACCAGTCAACAGCAATAATTAGAGTGATGTCATCAGTAGGCAGTCCCACAGAGGTCAGCACTATCACCATGGTAACCAGGCCGGCCTGAGGTATTCCAGCTGCACCAATACTGGCTGCTGTTGCTGTGATGCTTCAAAAATTACACAAAGAATGCATTCCAATATCAATTTTGGTTTCACTTTGATAAAATACTGAATGGTGTGAGAAATGAACAACATTTAAGGCAAGATAATGCAGAAAAAAAACATTTTCATGCACTGGCCAATTTTAAAATTATAAGAAAAACATTCAAAATACACATTTAAGTGTTTTTGTATTGCACTTCATCTATTTGCATTTGTAGATTTCAATTAAAATACGTATATATTTAAAGGCTGTTTTCTCTCGTGCTCTTTTTAAATAAGAAATCTCTATTTCAGAGCACTTACATTCGCCACACTCCAGTTTTAGCTATATTCTAACGGTGTTTTTTTTTTTTTTACAGAAGCGGTTTTTCATATAAAATTTTATTTCTAAAAACAGTGATTTTTTTCCGGACAGTTGATAGTATTTATTTATGGAGCGATAAAAAGACATACCCAAATTCTTCTGTAAATCCTTTTACTCTAATATGTCAACAAAATGAAACAAGAAGTTTGAACCTACTTCCAATTCCAATGTTCATTTTTCTGTTCTTGAAATTGTTTAAATTAGATATTAAAAATAGCATATTTGCATATTTAAACATAACATTTCAAACATGTTTTGAACAATTTGATCTCATTCATTTAATGTGATTAATTAACTGGGGAAGTATGGTGATTACATATTTTACTCAATTGCCTTAACTGAATAAATGTTGTACGCAGTCATAAAATACGTTTTTTTTATGTTTCCTATCTGTACCTGATGGTTAGGATCTCTCCAAAGTTCATCTCCATGTTATTGACCTGTGCGATGAAGATGGCAGCCAGAGCCTCGTACAGAGCTGTGCCGTCCATGTTAATGGTGGCTCCCACGGGCAGCACAAAACGGGTTACACGTTTATCCACATGGTTGTTTTCCTCTAGACACTTAAAGGTGATGGGCAAAGTGGCAGAGCTACGGAGAAACACAGCAGATTTGAAATTCTGTCCTTTACTCATCATGATGTTCCAAACCCATTATAACATTATTCCATGGAACACGAAAGGAAAATGTTGCGCAATTTCGACACAAGCTGGAGCGCTACGGCAAAAGAAAACATATTTTACTTATGAATGTGAGTTTGCAGTCTGTATTGAATGTGATGCAAAGAGAAAACAGTGTAGAGGACATAATTACAGGAATGACAAGTCCTCGAGGACTGCACACCAAAACAACAAATGCCTCTTATATATTTTTAGTGGATCAAAAACATACAGTACAACAAAAATTTTTAACGAAGTACTATTATGGATCAAGTTAATAAATAGATGCTGAAAAAAAGTTGATTCTGATTATTATGGGTGTAAAAGCTCACCTGGAAGAGGTACCAAGAGCAGTGACAAGGGCTTGCAGAAGTCCAGCGATGAACACAAATGGATTTTTACGCGTCACAAGGAAGTAGAGCAAGGGCAGTACAATAAATGCATGTATCGATAAGCCGATGATGACTGTCATGGTGTACATTCCCAACTGGCCTCCCATTTCTGATATATCATCCATCTCAACTATCTTTCCAGCAATCAGGAACAATATGCCCAGTGGAGCGTACCTGTGGTGTGAAAACAGAGAGTGAATCGTTCTGATTATTGAGTTCCCACCTGACTTCCTTACTGAATCGCATATAACTTTTCAAGCACAATGTTGATAAGAAATCAACCGCGAACCAGGAAATATTATTACAAAACAGTGATATTTATGTGGAACAAATTCATACTAAAATTAACTGCGAAAGCACCCTGGTTTATAAAACTTAATCATCATGGTGTATGCTAAATTATTGAGCTTTTTTTTCCAGCATGTTAACAGACTCAAATCAAATGTTGACAGTACATGTATATGTACTTTATATACAGGTCCTTCTCAAAAAATTAGCATATTGTGATAAAGTTCATTATTTTCCATAATGTAATGATAAAAATTAAACTTTCATATATTTTAGATTCATTGCACACCAACTGAAATATTTCAGGTCTTTTATTGTTTTAATAACTGAGTGCATAACTGAACATAATTATTTGAAGGTTGACTTTTTTTTGTATTAAAAACACTTATTTTATTGGTTGGATTAAATATGCTAATTTTTTGAGATAGGAATTTTGGGTTTTCATGAGCTGTATGCCAAAATCATCAGTATTAAAACAATAAAAGACCTGAAATATTTCAGTTGGTGTGCAATGAATCTAAAATATATGAGAGTTTAATTTTTATCATGACATTATGGAAAATAACGAACTTTATCACAATATGCTAATTTTTTGAGAAGGACCTGTATATATATATATATATATATATATATATATATATATATATATATATATATATATATATATATATATATATATATATATACACACACATATACATATACACACACACACACACACACACACACACACAATTTAGATTTTAAACACTTTACAACTGATAAATGACAGAAAAGATGGAATTCTTTCAGTGTCTTAGCAAAGTAGTTCATTATTATATGAGTGCCAATATGGAACTTTTTCCAACAAATTCTGTTTAATTTGCTTATATTCCAGTTAGTCTGCTTGAAAGTAAAATGATAAAAAAAAACATTCATGGCAGGTCATGACATGGTTTATCATAGTTTCATAGCCAGTGAAAAACACAGTTTAGTTAATAAATAAATAAATATGTCAATTAATTTGCTCAAAGCTGAAAACTTTCCCACTCTAAATCACTCACCACATGATAATTGCAACCAGCCTCATGATGGCCTCATTCAGACAGTCAAAGAAATCCCGCAGAGGTTTACCCTGCTCCTTCATGCTCCCGATGATGAGGCCAAAGCACATGGAGAAGACCACCAGTCCGAGTGCATTGATTCCATTAACCGTTCCCAGCACTGGTATCACCTCTTCATGTTTGACTTCCTGCGACCCGTTATTCAAACTGTCGTTCATCAGAATTTTAACTGTGACCACTCGCTTGGCATTTTTTGTTTTAAACTGTGGAAGGTAGAGAGAATAGAAACAGTTAACCTGGTTTTGTTCACCATCTTATGGGGGACTAGATTTTTAGTGTTTTTTGTGCATTAAAAACGTACCTGTTGTGTACAAGCTTGCACTAAATTAGGAGGAAACATGTTTCTGTTAAAAAAAGAATAAATATAAAGTTAAAAAGAAAAAAAAACAGACATAATAAAATTAAATTAAAACCGATCTTCACTATACCTGATTAGATCGAGGAAAGCGTCTGCTGGACTGACTTGTTCTATTTTCTCGTGTTTTGTGAATTCGTCTCTAGAGCCTCTTCCTGGGTGGATGATGAGCACCATGACGATCCCAATGAATACAGCGATGATAGTGGTGGTGGTGTAGTAAACTACAGCTCTCACACCCATCTTACCCGACGCTCGGCTGTCCAGAGCGGCCATACCTGCACACAGGTGACGTTAGACCGCAATATGAGTTAGTTCACACGATTCTGTGCATGCATGTGCATATAGTATTGCAAGCAACAGCATGTACTAGACATACAGTGGTAGTCAAACGTTTGCACACTCTTACTCATTCTACACACGCTTACAAATGTTTAGGGTCAGTAAAAAGTCTCTTATGTTCACCAAAGCTGCATTTATTCTATGAAAAATATAGGAAAACAGTAAGATTGTGAAATATGAATACAATTTAAGTTTTCTTAATATTATATATTTATATATATACAGTATATATATAATTTATTATTAAAGGATAGCCTCTTGAGATGCATCATCTCATTTTCAAGAGGGTCCTATTATATATATATATATATATATATATATATATATATATATACACACACACACACACACACACATATATTATATTAAGTTTTCTATTTACTATGTAATTTATTCCTTTGCTGCAAAGCTGAATTTTCAACATCATTACTCCAGTCTTCAGTGTCACATGATCCTTCAGAAATCATTCTAATATGCTGATTTGCTGCTGATTTCCACATTTATTTTAAATAGAAGTCTTTTGTGACATTATTACTGTTTTTACTTTGATCATTTAATGCATCCTTGCTGAATCAAGTATGAAGTGTTTTTTAAAAAAAAAATCTTACTAACCTCAAACTTTTGAACAGTAGCGTATATTATTGAAATAACACAAATGGCAGTATATGAATTATGTGGTGACCTTAAAATTAAGAAGAAACATGTATGCTGGATATTTGTTGGTTCCAGTCCATAGTTGTTGAATAAAAGCTTTGTAAAGAAGGACAATTCATGTTTATCTACAAAGCGAATTTAAAGGTAGGGTATAATTTCGGAGAAGCTGGCAATAGCAAGCTATCTTTGAAAAAATAGGATCCCACCCTCCCTTCAGAGCGTCTCCAAAGCCACGCCTCCTTCAAAACACATGAACACACACGGCACATACAGGTCCTTCTCAAAAAATTAGCATATTGTGATAAAGTTAATTATTTTCCATAATGTAATGATAAAAAATAAACTTTCATATATTTTAGATTCATTGCACACCAACCGAAATATTTCAGGTCTTTTATTGTTTTAATACTGATGATTTTGGCATACAGCTCATGAAAACCCAAAATTCCTGTCTCAAAAAATTAGCATATCATGAAAAGGGTCTCTAAACGAGCTATTAACCTAATCATCTGAATCAACTAATTAATTATAAACACCTGCAAAAGATTCCTGAGGCTTTTAAAAACTCCCAGCCTGTTTCATTACTCAAAACCGCAATCATGGGTAAGACTGCCGACCTGACTGCTGTCCAGAAGGCCATCATTGACACCCTCAAGCAAGAGGGTAAGACAGAAAGAAATTTCTGAACAAATAGGCTGTTCCCAGGGTGCTGTATCAAGGCATCTCAGTGGGAAGTCTGTGGGAAGGAAAAAGTGTGGCAAAAAACGCTGCACAACGAGAAGAGGTGACCGGACCCTGAGGAAGATTGTGGAGAAGGACCGATTCCAGACCTTGGGGAACCTGCGGAAGCAGTGGACTGAGTCTGGAGTAGAAACATCCAGAGCCACCGTGCACAGGTGTGTGCAGGAAATGGGCTACAGGTGCCGCATTCCCCAGGTCAAGCCACTTTTGAACCAGAAACAACGGCAGAAGCGCCTGACCTGGGCTACAGAGAAGCAGCACTGGACTGTTGCTCAGTTTTGCATGTCATTCGGAAATCAAGGTGCCAGAGTCTGGAGGAAGACTGGGGAGAAGGAAATGCCAAAATGCCTGAAGTCCAGTGTCAAGTACCCACAGTCAGTGATGGTCTGGGGTGCCATGTCAGCCGCTGGTGTTAGTGCACTGTGTTTTATCAAGGGCAGGGCCAATGCAGCTAGCTATCAGGAGATTTTGGAGCACTTCATGCTTCCATCTGCTGAAAAGCTTTATGGAGATGAAGATTTCATTTTTCAGCACGACCTGGCACCTGCTCACAGTGCCAAAACCACTGGTAAATGGTTTACTGACCATGGTATTACTGTGCTCAATTGGCCTGCCAACTCTCCTGACCTGAACCCCATAGAGAATCTGTGGGATATTGTGAAGAGAAAGTTGAGAGACGCAAGACCCAACACTCTGGATGAGCTTAAGGCCGCTATCGAAGCATCCTGGGCCTCCATAACACCTCAGCAGTGCCACAGGCTGATTGCCTCCATGCCACGCCGCATTGAAGCAGTCATTTCTGCAAAAGGATTCCCGACCAAGTATTGACTATTGTGTGCATAACTGAACATAATTATTTGAAGGTTGACTTTTTTTTTGTATTAAAAACACTTCTTTTATTGGTCGGATGAAATATGCTAATTTTTTGAGACAGGAATTTTGGGTTTTCATGAGCTGTATGCCAAAATCATCAGTATTAAAACAATAAAACACCTGAAATATTTCAGTTGGTGTGCAATGAATCTAAAATATATGAAAGTTTAATTTTTATCATTACATTATGGAAAATAATGAACTTTATCACAATATGCTAATTTTTTGAGAAGGACCTGTAATGTCTGCAAAGAGTCATGAGAGATGGCGGTAAACTACCTTGTGTCTCAAAGCGCATAACAATACAATAATAATGAACGTAAACAACTTAAAGAGCTCTTAAAGGGGTGGTAAAATGCCCTTTTCACAAGATGTTAAATAAATATCTGATGTCCCAAGAGTGTGTGTGTGAAGCTTTAGCACAAAATACCCCACAGATATTTTTATATAGCATGTTAAAGTTGTCACTTTTTGAGGGTTAGCAAAAACGCACCGTTTTGTGCCTGGCCCTTTAAATGCAAATGAGCTCCCTCAGAGAGCGGGGTTTCAAGAGCTCTTGTGTGTTAGCAGCTGCGATTACCTCACGCACACACTAAAATGACAGACACTGTTCTGCCTTTAATGCTAAAACAGAGTCAGACAAAGATGGAGAGACTCAAGAAGAAGTGACAACATGTAGAATGCAACAGGACGTCTCTGAATGGTTAGTTGATTAATTTTTGTTGCTGATGTGGAGTTAACTATCTTCAATTAGCACATTCTGTCATGATAATCTATAAATCGCTCGTATAAGAACTGTTGTGAGATGCACACAGAGTGACTTTTTATTGGATGTGAAAAGAAGGATGCTAAAGTTTGAGCTGACTCACAAATGTACTCTTATACAACTACTTTTCCTCTTCTCAACATGGACTGCGTGTCCCGGGGTCGGGGTTTATGTACATTTTAGGGTTGCTGATGTCACTAACCCGGTAGGAATGTCATGTAGTCTCTACCAGCCATTTGTTGTAGTCCTTTTCTTTTAAAGCAAATATCTCCCTTTGCTTTGAACTTTGAGCACTGTAACTTTGCAGATGTTGTTTATGCTCAAACAGCAACATTTCACACTAGCTAAAGTCAAAAAAGTGAAATCGTGTTTTACCGCCCCTTTAATTGTACCACCTGCTGCAAATTGAATTTCGGCATTGATAGTGTTGACATAGAAACGCATAAAAACAGCTCGGGTTAGAACGTCACGGGTTGCCATCTCGTAATTACGGTTACGACATGGAGTGAACTCAGCATAAGCTTGTTGTTTTGGTTCAGGGGCAACTGTAAAAGGCGGCTGCTGTTTGCAAAGTTTATGGGGGAACACAAAACTTTTGCGAGAGAACACAACAGCTCCGAAATAAATTGTTCCTCCCATCTCGTTTTTTTTCAATCACCATGAACCTATAAAAAGAAAGAAAGAAAGAAGTCTCTACGTTGATGCTTAACAACAATACATTATATAGCAGTAAAACAGTATATTTCCTGAAGTTCACTGACCACAAGTGCCATTCAACATTTCTCTCTATAGGACTGAAACAGCCATTGTATGGAACTATGTATGTCTTCCATTATTGTGGTAAGGTGTGTGTGTGTGTGTGCTCCTAGTGATCTCACCGCCCCTGAGCCCATAAAGCCCTCAAGCCCCTCAGCTTCCACCCCAGCACCCACAGACACAGTGGCCTGGGAACCTTCTGCACAGGTCATGTTCTCTTCCTGCTGCTCTCATTAGTTCTCATCTCCATGGTAATGATGACTTCCCCTGCAAGAGTCTTATAAAGTCTTATTCTTCTATACTGCAAAGTAATTACCTCACATACACACACACACACAGTCTTCAAAGACGAATTGTGTGTGACCCCTCACAAAGAAATTCTCCACTAATGAGAGCACACTCTTCATGGCCATCTGCGAACGGGCAAATTTTTGCTGATAAACTAAATCTGTCTGTTCCATCAAGTAGCTGTTTAATCAAATATTTATATTTCTAAGCAATTGTTAAGGGCTGGGCAATATGACCAAATTCTAATTTCCCGATACGAGAAATTTTATTTCACGACAACAATATATATCACAATATAGTTATTTTATCCCATTTGTAATTAAATATAAGAAAAAAGAAGCAAACAAACAATAGGACAAACAATACACCAAAATGTGAATTAGAGAAATTAAAGGGATAGTTCACCAAAAATGAAAATTCTGTCAGTAATTACTCACCCTCATGTTGTTCCAACCCCGTAAGGCTTTCGTTCATCTTCAGAACACTAATTAAGATATTTTTGATTAAATCTGAGAGCTGGCCTCTAGGCAATTTCATTCAGAAAGCGCTACGACGTGTGCGCGAGAACTGAGAAGATGAAGCTCACGATCATTTAATGGTAAAGTGTAAAAGGCAAGCCATTCATTTTGCGGCATTGGTAAGGCACTTTTACGTTTTCTCGTTGGTTTATCACGATTCTGACATCCAGGAAATGCACACGTTGCACTTTAGAACCATTTTGAACACTACATCGAGACCCGTCTGCGTCCTCTTCTCAGTTCTCGCGCATGCGTCGTGGCGCTCTCGTGAACTCACATCAGAGGCCCACACGGAAGAAAATGAATAGTTTGAATATAGTCATTATTTATGGGGTTTTGTTGCACACAAAAAGTATTCTCGTCGCTTAATAAACTTAAAGTTTCTGTAGTCACTTGGACAATTTTAACGATGTCTTTACTAACTTTACTGGGCCGGCAGATGCAATTACCTAGAGGCCTATGAAGGAGTGAGCCAGTTCTCAGATTTCATTAAAAATATCTTAATTCGTGTTCCGAAGATGAACAAATGTCTTACGGGGTTGGAACAACATGAGGGTGAGTAATTACTGGCAGAATTTAAATTTTAGAGTGAACTAACCCTTTAAGTTTTTCAAGTTCAAGTTCAATTTCATTTTATTTATATAGCACATTTACAACAGCCACTAGGCTGACCAAAGTGCTTTACAAAACAACCATATAAGAAAATAAAACCAGCATAACAACACATAAAACACAAATAAAAGCAGCAAAGCTAAGAGCAACCTTAGAACAACCTTAGCTAAAAAAGTAGGGTGGTCAATGGTATCAAAAGCTGCCGAAAGATCTAAGAGAACAAGAACCACAATATCTCCAGAATCAGTATAGAGATGCATATCGTTTAGAGATAAATACCAGGAGGGCGGACTCAGTGCTGTGAGCAGTCCTAAAACCAGATTGAAAAACCTCATAGATACAATTATTTGACAAAAAGTGTTGGAGTTGATCCAGCACAGTTTTCTCCAATAGCTTAGAAATGAAAGGTAAGACGGAGATAGGCCGTTTCAACAGATACAATAGATTTCAGGTACAATAGATTTGTTTAACATGCAGTTAGAATTAGTACAGAAATTTTATAATCAATTGTAAAAATGAAATATTGCAGTCTTCACTGTATGAATTAAATATAAAAGTATTCTTATTAATGCTAAGGGACCGTTCGGTATTTATGGAAAGGGCCACCGGAGGAAAATAGGGGAGGGTCATGTCTTTTTATTCTTTGTTGAGGGGAGGGTCACCCAACTTTTGTATTCATGAAAACAGCAAAATTTCAAAGTGGCTTGTTTGGTGAATATTTTTTCTATGTAGCTTTATGTAGCTCTCTCGGTCTCGGTCCCCCTATCAGATGGTTCTGACCCAACAAAAATCCAGTTTGGCGCTGTCTGACAGTACGCGCGCACTGTTTACCCGGCATAGCTTTAAAGCACGAGCAAATAATGAACTTTTGTGATTGCGAATAAGTGCAGTGTCCTGTGAGTGTAACTCTACCGCGGCATTAACATGTGATATGAATGTACATTGAGTGTATTGGGACTGAGGCGCCAGAACTGCAGCTGATAGAATGTGCGCTGTATGATACTACCATATTTTAGATTCCATTCTTATTGTGTTTCCACAACAATGTTAGTGAGTAAATCTACTGAAATTGCCACCATAACAGTGGAGTGTGATGTGTGAGACGTAGGGCTACCACATTTTTAAATTACTATTAGAATTATTTTAAGTTAACATAATAAAATACGCAGACCTACACCAAAAAAAATAGTTGAGGATAAATTCTTTAAAATTGGGCAATTCCAGCGTTATGGACGTGACATTTGCAGTCAAAACTTGAAATATAAATTATCAGAAAATGCATTTAATAAGGAATCTGTTTATATATCCATATCCCATAATGAAGGAGTCAAGACATTAGAAAAATATCAGTCTACAAATGCGTTTTATATTTAAAATGAGCGAAATACACGTGACGTGACACAACAAATCATTAACTTTTAGGTGGCAAAATATTTTTTAATAATTCTACGAATTAGGCTACACTGCGCAAAACAAAAGTAGGCTAATAACCAGATGAAGAAGGGTCGGCCTCCACAGAACATAAAATATTATTTTTTATTTTATTTTTCGTGTTCGCATTTATGAGGAAAAACACTGTTACGGACGTGACAGTTCTCCGTTACGGACATGACCGCTCTGAAAGCGACTTCAGAAAGCACAAAGTAAATTTAGTTTTTTATTAATTGTATCTTAATTTTAATTAATGTTTCATCAACCAATTGCCTGGATTTAATAAATAAGTAAATATAATAGAAAATAGATCATCATGACACGGAGTCGCCGGCGCGTGAACTGGACTCTCGTCTCATAAATGAACCGAAACTCAGCGTGTAATGTACTTGCCTCACAGACTTGAGAAATATATAGAAAGCTTGATGTCTACTTTTAAAAACGAAAAACAGACTGCTCTCTGCTTATGCAATCCGTATGAAATCTGCATCTCTCTCTGGCGCTTTAGCCTACTGTGAAGATCGCGAGTCAGCATCGTCAACTTCATCCTGAAGCCGACACACTGACACAGAAAAAACTTGTTTATTAATAAACAATTAAAATCTCTCCTTGCTATATTTGACATATTCATAATCATTACTTTTGCCGGTTCTTTGTGGCAGCTTTAAGATACTTTATTGGGAGTGCCACCCTTGTTACATGAACGCGTCACCACTGCATCAGCACTGAAAATCTAAAAATCTAAATCTAAAATA
Organism: Siphateles boraxobius; assembly: GCF_051911475.1. NCBI lineage: Eukaryota > Metazoa > Chordata > Actinopteri > Cypriniformes > Leuciscidae > Siphateles > Siphateles boraxobius. The sequence goes on along the minus strand of NW_027508855.1, from coordinate 17,893,506 downwards.
AAAAATTATGATACGAACCGAATTGTAGGTTTGGTCTATCGTTACAGCCTTAGTAAGATGAGAAAGCAGGAGTTTAGTTGTTTGTCATGGTTGTAAAAAAACAATGGCTATCTGAACATCTTTGCCAAGCGCAAAGATGTCATGCCTTTTTCCAGGGGAGGGTCATGCCTTTTTTCACAATCATTTTTGAGGGTCATAGAAAAATTTATTACCGGCAAATGGAGGGTCAAGTCTTTTTTGTCTACAGATCTCAAAACTCCTCCGGTGGCCCCTTAAATAAATAACGAACAGTCCCTAACAAAGTTCAGACTCAAGAGCAGTAAATTATTTTCTCTTTTGTTTGATTCACATTAATGACAGAGAGCAGCAGGTTTATTAGGCTGCTGTCCCTTTAAGACCAAACACACGGATCCATTATACTGATACATATCCAGTTTACACCCAACTGTTTACTTTCACTTGAGACATAACTGGCTGTGTTTACATGAATACTCCACACGATAGGCATTTTGACATAATTGCCTGTGTATTCGACAGTTCAAGCACAATAAGACATGAATTCGCATGCTGAGACTAGTCTTTCTGTGCACTCGATTATAGTCTGTGTCAGTCAGCGAGAGCACCGCATTGAGTTCTTTTTTTACTGCTTATTGTGCTTAGTAATTTTTTTTAACATCAAGCATATCCCAAATTCGTGATCGCCTTTTAAAAGAGGCAGCTTTCTGTGCGCGTACTTTGGCGTTGTGCCAGTCAGCACAAGCACCTTTTCAGGATATGTTGCGCTCTTTTTTACATCAAGCACATCTCACTCTTTATATTCACTTTCATGCATTTCATCAGTCTCAGAAAATTCCCAGCTTACAAGTTACCCTTTTTAGAAGTTGAGATCTCGTAATTATGGTAATTATGACATGGTGTGAACGCACCTCTAAAGACCAAAATTATCACAGACTTGAGGGTGGACTTGTAAGCAACCACCTAGCAAACACATTCTGACATCTAGCAGCACACTAAACATTCACACACTGTAAACTCTAACGCTCAGAAAAAAATATTGTTTTGAGTAGGGCCAACTCAAATAATTCAAATTAGTTCCATCAAAATAACTTTTATGAGTATTTAGAACTTTCTTTTTCTTTTGAGTTCACAAAACTGGCATATTTTCAGTAAGTTGAATTGTTTCATATTTTGCGTTTAATATTTTGTTATGCTAGTGTAGAAGAGTTTCTGTTATGTTGGATTTTTTTGGGGTTACCATCATGTGGAGCATGAGCTTGGTTTGAGAACAGTGTCTGTTAAATGTTTTAAATTGCTGTATTCAATCAGCAAGTGCTATGCTATGCTGATGCTTTCAAAGCTTCGTGTAACTAATTAGCAAGGTAACATTTATTGAATTAGCTGGTTTCCAACCTCAAATTATTTGAGTTTTGCCAACTTATTCAGGTTTACAGTGCAAAGGATGAATGTGAAAATATGTACAGGTCACATTTAACTGTAAAAATAAAAAGAAATAAAAAAGAAATTATAGTTTGCATAAAGAAAAATGTACATTTAGTTATAGTTTTATAATACTGTATATACATGTGTATATATATATTTATATACATATTATATGTATATACAGTTGTAATCGAAATATTCAACTCCCATTGCAAATCAGGTTTATTGGCAAAATTTACAGACTTTCAACTGTTAGCAATGAACAAATTAAACAAAAATGTTTCAAGTGGTTTCCCCAAATTCAACTGAAAACGCAACTATTAATGACTTCTGCAGTCTGGAAATTATTCAACCCCTTCATGACAAGCATCTTTAGTACAAACAAGACATATAACCAGAGACCAGCTTCTGGCAGCGTTTCTGAGGAATCTTAGCCCATTCCTCATGAGCAATGGCCTCCAGTTCAGCATTATTCTTGGGTTTGCGTGAAGCAACCGCCTTCTTCAAATCCCACCAGTGATTTTCTATGGGGTTCAAGTCAGGTGACTGTGATGGCCACTGTAGAATCTTCCATGAATTCTTCTATTCCCTTGAAACATACCATTGATCCACAGAGCTGAAAAGATCCAGGTTTGTTTCATCGCTACACAGAACAGAATTCCAAAACTTCTGTTGCTTATTTATATGATTTTGAGCCCTTTTCTTATACTTTTGAGTCAGTACTCAGTAGTTGTGTAGGTCTTGGAGTTCTGGCATGGAAACCGCATGTGTTTAGAACGCGACTGTGCAGCTGAACCCTCATTGGGGAAACCAATTGAAACATTTGTTGTGTTGAGCTATTTCAATTACTTTTGTTTGATTTGTTCATTGCAAACAGCTGAAAGTCTGTAAATTTTGCCCAAAAAAATTATTTGCAATGGGGATGAATAATTTTTTTCTGTATATGCGTGTCTGTGTATATATACACATATAAACACACATATATAACTATATATATATACATATATGTACACACATATATGATATAAACAAACTTTTGTGTTAGATGCAATTAATCGATTTGACAGCACTATATAGTTACAAACCTTTTTTAGGTTAGATGCAATTAATTGATTTGACAGTACTACATTATTAAAGAAGCTTTATTTTACAGTTTATATAATTAGGTTTTCATTACTGTAAAATAAAGCTTTTTTCTTCAGAAAATGGAAAGATCTTGTTTTTCTATTTCATTCCCTCAGGTTTTTATACAGTAATAAAACGGCTCTCTTTAGTCTGATTTTTGTGACATTTTACAGCATTTTAAATCACAGTGTATTTACATTTGTGCATTCTGCTTAGTTAATGTATGGCTGGGCAGCTATTGAACAGTTTGTCATTGTTTTGGCTTTTACAGATTTGGCTGACCCGACAAGCTTTGATGCACCACATGCCACGTGTACGTGCATGGTTATGTACTGAGCATTTGATCTAAATGGGCCTTTACTGTGTCATTGATGTTCAGCCTTGTGAGTGACTGCAAGTTAAAGCAAGAGAGAAACAAACAGCATACATCTGAAAAGATCTTTAAAGTCAGCTGCTATTGTAAGTCAATATGAAATTAAAATAAGCTATTAATACACATTTCAGGTCTTTCCAAAGAAGTGAACATCAAAATGGAATAATTTGCTTTCCTTTTGAGAGGACATCATGAATATCTTTTCCTTTTTAACCCCTCCGCTCCAGCCATCTGACTCAATTCTAGTATGTAACATCCACTTTCCTCAATCCAATCAATTTTCTATGGATAAAATCAAGTCCTGCCAAACATTTTCTATTTTAAATACCACATTTCACACTGAAATAGGTCCGATTATGTATGTGAAATGGCTTGTGAATGACGTTTCATGTGGCCTCTATAGGATTAAAGCAGCTATTTAACTTTCAAAAATGAATAAAACTAAAAGTATTGTCTTCTTTATTATATAAGTTGTTAGTCCTATAGTCAATCTTTACAGCTGAATAGCAGACATCAATCTATCTAGAAACAGTTTGCGGCTTTATTTAGAAGGCAGCCAATGCTATTTATACACAGAGAATGAGTGTGAGAGAGAGAGGTGACTGAACGAAGCTTTTGTTCGTTTCTCTGCATGGTCACTTTGACCCTTGACCTCTGGTCCGTTTGGAAATAGACAATCAAAGCACTGACCTTACAAACGCTCTCACCTGCCCCCATGTTTCTTAACTGGTCAAACCCCTCAGAGAACTTATGTTAACATTCTTTAGGGATCTACTTTACTTTTAAACAAAACAAACGATTTTATACTTTTGCCTTGTGTTCCAGTGCAAATTTTGAAACATTCTTAGTTCAAAAGAAGCAAAACGACTAAGATACTAACCCCCGATTTAAAAGACAAGGCGGTTTAGTCCCAGACTAAAATGCATGTTTGAGCTGTTTTAAATGAAAGAACCTTGAACACACATACCTTAAAATATATCAGTGCCATTGTTTTGTCTCAGGATGCACAGCAGTAATGTTGTTTTCTTAGGCACGTTTATAAAAGCTACTTGAATTTCCTAATTGAACTAAGGCCTAATCCTGGATTAATCTAAACCCTGTCTGTGAAACCAGGCCTAAATCTTCGTTTAATTTTTTTTTTTCATAATTAAGTGAGTTTATCTTTAGAAATGTATCTTGATTTAACCTTCACGAGGTTAACCTTTAACCTGTTAACCTTTAAGAATTTTTAGATATTTGTAATGGACACAAAACAAAACAAGACAAAAATACTAAATAAGATAATTATTTTTAGCAGTGTAGAAGTTGGATCGCCTTTTTGGAGATCTTCAAAACTAAACTGAATCCTTCTTAAACTATTATTTTCATAAGCGTCTACAGTTTTGCTGACTATGAAATCTATTTACAAATACATTTATAGCTGCAGAAACAGACTGAATTGCTTTAGCTCTCCGAGTGACATAACAAAGGGTGAGACATAACAAATCAATCTGTCGCCCCTTTGAGCTTGACCAGATCATATTCGGCCCGTCCCCTTCCCCTGCATCATGTGCTTATCTCAGGCTCATGTTGTTCTGGGTTTAGCTGGCAGAGTTGCCCATGTCTTGTCAGTGCCTGGTGGCGCCGCAGTGGAACCGTACCTGTAATTAAACTGGACACCAGCAGGGGGAGCACCAGCATCTGCAGCATTCTCATCAGCAGCTCTCCGGGAAAGGAGAAGTACTTCACCTCTCGATATGACAATTTATACGGCCGCATTCCAAATCCCAGAATTGTACCTGTGAGAGAAACACACATGCAGCTTTAATGGGTCTAAAAAAAAAAAAAAACATAAATGTTTAAGCTGGAGTGTTTAATATACTGAAAGAGAATAAAATAAATGTCAAGATTGTGAAATAGAGTGTGTTGCACTATTCCACTGCTTTATATTTCAATTTAAAACCAATACTAATGGGATACAACAAAAATAAAATCCAACAAATTTAGATTTTCAGTTTATCCAGTTGGATCATACTGGTTCCAAATTATGATAGAAATTCCATTTAAGTGTTCATTATTGTAATTCTTTAAAGTCACCATGAAACCAAAATGGACAATACTTATTTTTTATGGAATAGTATCACTATCAATGCACTTTTTTTTTTAATTCATGTGCCTCGTAATATTTAATCAAAATATCTTCCTCTCCCTCTTTCAGCGTTATCTCTTCTCTTCTCTGATGATGCGTTTACTGGTAGGAGGGCGGGGCAACCTGTCACTCACATGAGATCCACCAATAGCAAACCAATCCAATCAAATTCCACATGACAATACCAAGTCTTGCCCTACATTTGTCCTTGTTTGAGAAGCTGTTTCACTCGGATATATGTCACAATAGCGAAAAAAACTTTATGTTGTCATTAATAGTATTCTTTTATATTATTATTGTACTATCATGACATGGGTGAGGTTCCGTGTTCTGTTATGACATCAAATGTGTAAGAATACTGAAAAATATAGGTATATGGAAATCGAATATATAAGATGAATATATAAGATATAACATATAAGATGTCGAATATATGATGAAATAACATAATACTTTTGCGAAATATTCCTGAATTCCCTGAAATATTAAGCTATGTTTTTTAAGCCAATTAATCAGCAAATATCATACCATTTTGAGATTATTAATAGCAGTTCCTGATTGGCAGATTAACAGATTTGGTTATTCCACCTAGTGTCATATTTTCTGTAAAAAAAAAATTATACACACACACATAAATATATATATATATATACACACACACACACACATACATACATATATACACACACATTTTTACTTTCATATTTAATATTTAGTAATAGATATTTAGTATTTTTATTTAATTGGTACTTTTATATTCAATTGTTTAATTTATTTATTTTATTAAATTCTAATATTGTATGTTACCCCGCATTATATTAAATATTTACTTTTAGATTAAAAGTTTTTAATGTTGTTTATATGTCTATGTGGTGTTTTTAATATGCTTTAAGACAAACCATGTGCGAATTCCTAAGTCAACACCATTGCTGAGTATTTTCTCCTTAAAACTGCAGTGAACCAAAGACAGTCTCAAAAAACGGTTTGAAATCACTGGTGTTTCTGACATCAAAAACCTTGTAACCAATCAGGTCAACTTGTGATCGCCAACGAGTGGATCTTGGAGCTGGTGTGAGTGTGTGGAGGCGGGGCTCATTTGCATATTCATAGAACCGCGTATACTAAATAAGGCAAGGGTGTAGAGTTACATTCAAGCTATTTTAAGGCATGAAGAATTTTTTTTTCAAGGAAAAAACGTTGAAATATGTAATTCTGGTGATCAAAATTTTGTTTTAAGGGATAAAATCATTGACTTACAGCAATTAATGCTTTAATTGCATTTTTATTTAAGCCTATTTATTTATTCAATTATGATATTGTATTTTAAGATCCCTTTCAGAGTAGGAGGCACAAATGATCACAAGATCAACTATCATCTCACCAACGATGACAGCCACGACTGTGAGGATGACGAAGGCATTCCGCATGAAGAAGCCTTTGACGTCATTTGTGGTGATGTTCTGCACGGTGTTGCGGGCCCGCAGCGAGCGCTCATTGATGCCGTCCCGCAGCTGCTGTACTCTGCTGCGCTGCAGACGCGTCTCCCCGTTACTCTGAGTCATGCCTGGAGGGGGCGCCACACCGGACACACCAGACACCGCTGAACGTTTGACAAGAAACACTCCGCTGTGGGCAGTAACTGCGGAGGACAACATATAGGTAACATCATTAATGCATTTACATTACATTTATTCATTTTATCCAAAGCCTCTTACAAATGAGAACAATAGAAGCAGTTAAACTAACAATAGGACAACAATATGCAAGTGCTATGACCCTTCCCAGTTTAATCTAACCCATTTTTTTTTTTTTATAAATAAATAGATATAGAATACAAGAGAAATTGTTAGTATTAATGGATCAAGTGTTGCCCGAAAAAGATACGTCTTCAGCTGTTTCTTGAAAATGGCAGGTAAAGGTCCGAGAAAGAGATATTTATGCTTCTTTGAGATGGCACCACAAGACGACGTTCACTTGCAGAATGCAAGTTTCTGGATGGCACGTAAGTCTGAAGTAATGAGTTTAGGTAAAAGGGAGCAGAGCCAGTGGTTGTTCTGTAGGCAAAAGTCAGTGACTTGAATTTGCTGCGAGAGGCAACTGGCAACCAGTGCAATTTGTGAGGAAAGGAGTGACGTGTGTTCTCTTCAATAATAATGCAATTATCCATCATCGTGGATCAAAAAAAGTTAATCAAAGTTGTCCTAAGACAAGAATGGGCATTGTTCAAAACTCATGTATGACTTTGATGAAAGGTTTTGATCCACTTTAAATGTTGACTACTGTAATAATGATAATAGAGGCAACTACTGTTTTACGAAGAAAACGTGAGTGGCACTTGCTTATACAAAAAAAAAGCACGGCCGCAATGCTAGGATGTTGTGAGGGGTTGCATTGTGTTTGCATCACTCCAAGAAAAGTAATAGCAAACTTCTCCTCAAAGCACCCCAGCAAGCAATAGTCGCCATTTCACGTCTATGTTAACTATAGATCCGATATAATCCGGCTATGAGTAACCCATTTCTAGCCAAAATAACCTTCAATTTGGTTACATGTCGTTTTTGCCAAAATAACTGGTGAGTTGTATGATATTCCATCATATACGCAAAGACAACAGTGATTACAAGTGATTTCATTTCTGTGACATGTTATCTAATTGATAACTAGTCTATTCTTGGGCTATGGTTTAGACATCTATTAAATTTTCACTGACAGCCCAAATTTTGCCTTGTTTTAGCCTAGATGTCATGGCTGTGTTTGGACAGCTATTAGACGTCTTTTAAATACAAAATTGTTTGCTGGGACCTCAAGATTTGAATTATCAACGGTGAAATAAGAGTTACAGATACGTGCCAAATTATAATATAGGGTTAGTGGTTTGTTCAAGTATGAGCAATAAGAATAGTGATGCTTGTCTAAAAATAAAACCCTAAATCTAATCTAAATTTGTTGATCTAAATACGTTTTTAACTTTTGGATTAGGACTTTAGCTTGTTGTATCATTTGCATGCACACAATCACACTACAACAATCTCAGTTTAGTTTGTCTGTCAAATTATTTCATTAGAAGTGGTCTCTGAAACGCAGCCAGATGTGCATTTAAAATGAGCAACTGATCCTTGATACTGAGAACTGCAGCAATCTTTCCACGTGTGCTAGGAATACAGCCAGACCAAACACTACTGCTCCCCCTCTCACACACTTGGGCTCACATGGTCTGAGAAAACCAACACCCACATTCAGAAGAATAACAGACCACATACTCACATCAAAATAAAGGCATCCAGTCCAACCCTTCCTGTGACGAAGATCCTCTACGCTGAGAGACTGGAGAGAAGTGTGTACTTAGAAAGAAAAGTGCAAGAGTTTGGAAGAAAAGAACTGCAAGCATGGAGGGTGTGAGTGAGAAGGACAGGAAAGAACCAATAACAGAGTGGAGAGAAGATGAGAAGGGGCGGAGCCTGTTGAAGAGGAGGGACTGCCAGCTCAATTGTGGGAGGGTCTTTGGAAAGGCCTCGATGAAGAGATGGAGGGAAAAGCATGTGTTGGTTTCCACATGCAGCTGGCATCAAAGACCACTCTGACTCAGAAAAATTAAGTGGAAAATATTTTTGGACTATTTCCAAATGTTTTAGATTAGATTTGAGATTTTTTATTTTAGATATTCGAAAAAAGCATATTTGTGAATTGTTCGTGAGAACTAATGTGTATAAAAGCTCAGGTGTTCTAGCTCAAATACTTTCTGGATCAATCTCATATCATGCTCATCTCAAACATGATCATCAGGTTTTGTATGAACTTTCATGTCATGTGGACATGAACATTTCATGTGGATTTCATGTTGGGTCTAGTCAAAACTGTTGTTGAAGTCGATGTTAAAATCTCATTTTACTCCATACTTCTAAGTGAAATAAGTTATTCAACAGAAAATACAATTTCTTTCACGGTATGAGAAATTTTGTTTCTCGATAACTATATCTAATTTATATAACTATAAATTACAAACTACAAATACAATGGAGCAAAGATACAAATTAAATAAACTTTTTTTCAACTACAGTAAATTGCTTACATTCAACATACAAATAATACAGAAATTGATTAGGTGTATGACAGCAGTCCCTTCAAAGGGGTCATCGGATGCCCATTTTCCACAAGTTGGTGTGATTTTTTTAGGGTCTTCGTGTAAAGTTTGTAACATACTTTGGTTAAAATTCCTCAATGATTATGTAAAACAACACCCTTTTTACCTCCTCAAAAACAGCTCTGTTCACAGCGACCCGTTTTGGTGCATGTCTCTTTAAATGATAATGAGCAACTGCTCACCCCGCCCCTCTCTTCCGTGGGGCGTGTCGACACAAGATATGTAAAGTGCTGCCTTGTTGGACAGTATACAAATGGCTGAGGGGGAAATATGCTAATATGGGACAGTTCATAAGCGGTCGTGGTTGGAGCCCTTTCCACTGCACACGACAAACAACAGCCGTCGGACCGGAAGTCATTCATTTCCAATGGAGAGTCGTACTGGGAGTTCCGATCATATGCGTATGCAGAAAATCCAGATCCGATGAAATATCTGAACTTCTGCGAATAGACCGTATGCGAACGGTGTTGTGACGATTTTATTGGTTTATAAAACAGCAATCTTATTGGTATAGACGCTTGAGGCACGAGCATGCGCATTCCTTTACGTACGAGTCTATGGTGCGAGTTTATGAATGATCTACGACGCTGTTTGGCCGTACTATATTAAGTGATAACCATGGCGATTTCAGTAACGATCAATTGGATAATATTTTGATGAACTTACGAATCAAGTTATATGAAGTTACTGTCAAAATGTATTCGTATAGCGCTCAATTCACATCGTTCAAAGCAGCTTTACAAATAGACATATTATATTGTAAGCTTTAATATTGAGCAGTTTTATGGCTTGGCGATATCTCGAAATATGTTGCTGATAAATGATAGCTACACTGTTTGAGATTTAGCCTAGCTATAATATATTAATTTACCCTGCAGATAAGTTAGTGCCACTTTTGGCAATGAGCATGACTGCATGAAATTACTGGCATATCAAAGGAGAGATAATTTCTTTATTTAGACAACATTTTTCCGCGTGACATGCAGGGGTCTGTAATTTTACATAATTCGTTTATGCTTCTTCGTTTTTCCATTAGGATCAGTGAATAAACACAAACTCTGGATTTTACACAAATTATGATACTTCCCTGTATTTCAGTAAAACATCGGATAAATCAGATACAACAAACTGCTGGGACTTAGCTTCTTCCCGGGTTAGTGACACTAACTAACTCTAAGATTTACATAACCCTTCCCCTCCCTATCAGATATATTAATTCATGAACTAACCATTCAGAAATGTCCTGTTGCATTTTACATATTGTAAATTCTTCTTGAGTCTCTCTCCATCTTTGTCCGACTCCGGTTTCAATTTTTTGAAGTTTTCAGTGTGTCTGTGTGAGGTAATCGGAGCTGCTAACACGCACACGCACGAGCTCATGAAGCTCCGCCCTCTGTGCCGGGAGCAGCAGCTCATTTACATTTAAAGGGACACACAAAAATTGACGTGTTTTTGCTCACCGTCAAAAATTGACAATTTTAAAATGCTATAATATCTGTGGGGTATTTATTTATTTTTATCAGAACAAGGTACATTGAAAGTATACAGTGACATAAACACTATTGAAGGCCTTGCTTTTTCACAATTTTCACCCACAAATTCCCATCCTAACAAAACTACCCCCCCCCCCCCCCCCAAAAAAAAATCAATAAGGGGGGTTTGTTTAATAATCAAATTATTTTAAAGAGGAAGGAGTATATTCTTCTCAAAATAGTTTATTAAAGGGTCCCATGTTTTGTAAAATGTTCTGGTTGATCCCCTGAGAAAATATTTAATTTTTTCAGTTTTTAGAAACATCATTAGATCACTAAGCCATGCTGACATAGTAGGTGGATTGTGTGATTTCCACTCTAGGAGAATTCTTCTTCTAGCTATTAATGTGGCAAAAGCCAGGGCATTCTCTTTATTTTTAGCTATTTGGAAGTCGTCGCCTCTAACTCCAAACAAAGCCATTATTGGGTTAGGGTGAATTTTTAATTTAAAAGGTGAGTTTAAAATCTCAAAGACTGAAATCAAAAATTGTCTCAGTTTAGGACATGACCAAAACATATGGGTTAGATCTCCCTTTGATGCCTTGCAGCGGTCACACGTTTCCTCTATATTTGGGTACATTTTAGCCAATTTTGTTTTACTATAATGAATATGGTAGAGAACTTTCATTTGAATCAGATTGAGTCTTGCACAAGATGAAGTCCCATTTACTCGATCAACAGCTCTAACCCAGGTGTCTTCAGATATGTCGATTCCTAACTCTCCTATCCATTCTGTTTTGATCTTTTCTATTGATACATTTTGGAACGACATGATCAGGTTGTATATTTTTGAAATGGATCCCTTAAGGTGTGAAGGGACCCTCAGAACTAAATCTAAACGCGACTCAGAGGGCAATTGTGGAAACACAGAGCAGTGGGCTTGGATAAAGTGGCGAACCTGAAGAAATCAAAAAAAATCGGAGTTTTGAAGACTAAATATTTTTCTGTGGGGTATTTTGAGCTAACACTTCACATACACACTCTGGGGACATCAGAGGCTTATTTTACATCTTGTGAAAAGGACATTATAGGACCCCTTTAATAACTTTTTAAACATCATACACATTCTGAATTTGTGATAGCATGCTGGCTAAGGGCTGGTTAACACAGACTGCATTTTTGCTGTTAAAAACGCAAGACACAGAACAGTGGAATCAGAGCCAGAGAGAAGAAAAGGTTTAGAGGTGTGCTTTTTAAAAGCTGAACTTATTTAAAATTGAGCGGAAGGTTATTAATTAAAACGTTTTATTCATTTATGTATTCAAGTAAATCATCTTTATTGCAGTAATGAGTGAAAGTAGTGAAACAGTGGCCTTCATGAACAAACATTAAATATATTTTTAAGTTAAGTTATATATTTTAAGTTTGAAAACGTTCTTATTAAAGTTTATTTATGTATTTAATACATGTGTATTGCTGTAATAAATAACAGTGGCCTGTATGAGCAAACATTAAATATAAAAAAATGTAAAAAGTAAAAAAAGTATTTATTTATTTAACATGCTTATGTGTTCGTGTGGCATATATGAGTAAACATTAAATATAGTTTATATATTTTTAAAGTTTATAAAATAGGTTTTGCTTATTTAATTTAAGGTTTCAATACGATCCATCTTTAAGTTTCCTGTAAGGATTTATTGCGTTTCTGAAAGCTTTCTTTAGCTTTGCTTCACCAGTGGAGCTGAATGAGAAGATACATGACATTCTGTGGTTTAGCTTTTGGCACCCAGAGTGACTAGAGTGAAATCTGGGCCGCTGATCAGATAAGAATCACAACTCTCTCCCGCCTCCGTTTGCACCGTCTCTCTCTTTTCCAGGAAGTCAACAGTGTTTCATCATGTGTTTGGTGAAAAGGGAACCTATAACAGAAGAACTGTCTATGGTTAGAATAGACACTCTGAGCGCACAAAAGACTCAAGTAGCTAATGTGACAATTAAAAATATTTGTGTGTAGGTGTGTGTAGGTGTGTGTGTTTGTTTGTGGTTCAGGCAAGCCCTACATTATGGGGACAAAATGTCCTCACATATAACAATATCTGAATTCCTTGTCATTGTGGCCACATTTTTGGTCCCCATTAGAAAAAATCATAAATCATGATGTCTATGGAAAGTCCCCATAAAACATGAAAATCCATCTCTCTCTCTGTGTGTGTGTGTGTGTGTGTGTGTGTGTGTGTGTGTGTGTGTGTGTATTCATTCTCCTGTGTGTCTCCAAGTACTTAATGTACTTTCAACACCTTTTTAACAGCTTCTGCCTCACCTGAAACAAGAAACAAGTTCAAGTGAGCAGAATAAACCTGAACACTGTCTGCTAAAAGCCCTGGGGATCATTACAAGGAGAATATTGGGCAACCCTGAGCAACAATATTTGTTATTTCGCAATTACGTTCAACAACAACCTGATGATTTTGATGGTGGTATCAGGTGATTCTACTTTGCATTTAATAGAAATAAAGATTTAGTCCATTTTAGTCCAATGTAAAACTGCTGTAATGTAAGACTCATGTTCTCTTATCCCGGCTTGCTTAATGTGCAGAGGAAAAAATAAGTTGGTTGTTGGATGATTTCCCTGATAAGTTTAATTGCTGAGGATCTTTAGTTGTTTTTTTTAATTTTTGATTATTAAGCAGACACTTTTATCCAAAGCAAATATATGTTATCTTATTTAATAAATTTTTTGAAAAAGCTCTCTAAAACACTGAATATGAAGTTAAAAAAATTACATCGAAATCTATAAAGCTGTATCTAATATAAAAGACCGGACATTTACCTGACACTGTATTCTATGCAATATTTATAGATACTTTTGTATGTAAAGTTTACAGGTAACAGTCGATTGTTATTTTAACTAATTTGTTCAAGTATCTGACACAAATGGTCGTTAAAAAAAAAAAAAAAAAAAGGTCAGATATTCAGTAAAAAAAAAAAAAAAAAAGCAAATTTCTGACCCTGAAGTAAAGGCAGTGATAGGTGGAGGGGTGAATGTGGGGTTAGGAAGTCATTTTGATAGAGTATGCCATTGTAAAGTGTTTGAGGGACCTATACAAGCACACAGCGGGTCAGGGGCATTTTGGGAAATGACAAAAGAGGGATGTCTGAATTAGGAGCGAGAAACTGGCCCTTAGATTTGGAGTTTCCATGGCAACACTGTTTGGGAACGACCGGCACGACCGGGAAACATCTGCTTGTGTCTGCTCTTTTTTCAGGTTTTGTTGAATGTAGACAAGAACCAATTAATAGTAGTTTCATATCAGAATTTTCTTTCTCTGTGCAACAGCAAGTGTATAGATTTTTCCCTGCATGCGAATCAATAAAGGGAGGTTAAAGTAAGGTAAGAGACAGACTTTGACTGTTGTAGGACAGGCGATATATGGGAAGTGTGACATCATTGAAGAGTGTGTGTTTATGTTTAAAGCGCAACACATGACTTCAGACGAACGCCAACTAATTTTCTAGTGTAATTGATGCATGTAGTGCATCGGGCCAGGAGTCATGCATTTCATCATCAGTGTGATCGACTGATTCCTCTGGCAGTCTCAATCACCACAACAAAAACGAAAAATTACACTCATTTTTTAAATAAAATATGAAAAAAATATATATATTTTAATTGTATATATATTTTTTTTTTATTGTATATATATATATATATATATATATATATATATATATATATTACTATCATATTTTTATATAAACCACAATAAAACAAAAACAATAAATATTTCAATAAAATATTTTTATATTTTAAAAAATCTTAAATTTCTCATTTTAAAAATGTTTAAAAATATATAAAACATTAAACAAATATTATATTAAATTATTATTATATATTTTGTTTTATATAATTAAATATTTTATGTTGGCATTCATGAACCACCACAAAGAAAAAATATGAAAAAGTTCATTACAATAATAAATAATATGTATTATATTCAATATTATTCCTCATTTTCATTACATTTTTAAGAATGATATATGATAAGTATAGTTTCACATTTCTTTATCGTACGTCAGGTGAAAATCATAAATCTGATGTCTTATCAATAAGGTCTGTAGCACAAACAGTGTTAGACGAAGTACGTACATAAGTAATTACATCACTTTCTTCATTTACTCTCCATCCCTTCCAAGTAGACCTTTAAACCTGTCTACCTCTCTGTTGCATTACACCCCTCTATCTCAGACCGGTGAGACAGGGTGGGGGTTCCCAGGGGAGAGGGCTGTATTTGGGGCAGGTGATGCGATCCGTTCTCTTCTCTACCCTCCAGAGAACAGAGACAGTGGGAACGCAGGGAGTTGTGGGCCGGCTTTGTGAGGCTATGGCATTGTGCAACGGGGTTCCCAGGATCAAACTTCAATCGTAACCTCCCCATGCTGCTGCACTGTTGTTATGCTGCACTCGCAGGACAAGGAGGCCTAAGTACATTCTCTCTGAATAGAAGGAGGGAAACCAAGGGCCGTACTCACCGAAACACTGCTTCTGGACCGGCGGTCACGCTAATGCACTAACTGAATTAAATAAACATGGCTGATCCCAAGTCTGAATACTAGGGTATGCTGTCGATATGATCTCTTAATGAGTCAGTGATTTGTTTGCTCAGTTTATTGTCTGTCAGATATCTGGTGCTTATGCATCCACATCTGTTTGTGCTTAAACAAGTGCCATATGAAAAACAATTCACACACAACTCGTTATTATGACTGACTATTATCAAAATGTTAGATTACAAGTCATCAAAATAATTAAATAACAATCGAATTATGAGAATGATGTTGTGAACATAAAATTTTAAACAATTGGAAACTGCCTTATATATGAGCTTTGTCAAGATTCCAGCACTGCAACTGGACATTTTCTTGAATAAACGTGATGAGGTGCATCCTGGGATGCTTTTTTTTAACTATTCAAGGAGCAACATGATTGACACTTGTTGGCTGCTTTCTGGAACAAATCATCAATTTCTTCTATTTATTGTTATTATTTAAAGTTATAAGCTTTCTAACGAATTTCATACACAGTTGGTCAACAAAGCTAATTCCAAACATTTTCAAGATCAGAGAAACAAATTCAGTCAAGTGCGTCCAAACTTTGGGCAAAAAGATCATAGTGTTGTACATTTGAAGTTATATTGTGTAACTTGTAGACTTTTGGTTGTGTCTGCGGAACTGAATATGGTTCTTTCTCATAACTAAGAAAAAGAGAAATTGTCCTCCTTCTTATCAAACATTTACTAGCTAAAGTTTAGATGGAAAGTATCACTAGCTGAAGACATTACTGTATCTTTACCCGTTAATAGAAACGGTACTTTCATGAAAATAAATTCCAGCACAGCTACAACAACCATAATGAAATGATCTTCACAATAAATGATGCTTCACAATGAACTGTTAGAGAGCCATGGCCATTTATCTGATCAGTAAAACACCTTACTCACCTGATGAGTAATAAACACACCATCATCTCCGTGTCGCTTTTACAACATTTCATATCCCTCAGTTCTCAACATCTCTGAAAAGCCAAGCCAATGTTGATTCTTGTTTTATTACGAGCTCTGTCTCGCTCTCTTTCACCCAGCAGACTCTCCTCTGTTTGGCCTATATGAGGTATTTTAACGGTTGATTCCTCGGAGGTTGGAGATGTAGCTGCTTAATGTCAACCTTTCTCGGTCGTGTTAACTAACCTAACCTAGCCACTGTAATGGAGTGTAAATATAAATGATTGCATATGGGGACAGCGCCATCTATGGGGCGAGTGATGGCATTTAGAGAGGTGAGAGCTCGTGAGAATTGCTGTGGGTATCCTTAGTTGCACATTCTTAGAGGTCTGGGAATTATCAGTTTAAAGTGTTCAAAAAAACACATAAATAACTGCTTCGCTGGGAATGTACATTACAATGAACATGTTATGAATCTCTTGATGCGTGTTTAACATCGAATGTGCTCTTTCAACTTTGTATTGCAAGGCCCAATCGTAATTTCTTTGTGTGTTATCTTGTGTTTTATGTTGGACTTATTTATTCCCTCTTCTTCGATCTCATTGTTTCCATATAATGGAAATAATTATATGGAAGGCCCAGGCAAGACTATCACGCCAGTCCCACACTATTTACTGTTTACAGATTATGACGAGTCATGACGAGATGTAGCCTATGTACGGGATTTCCCGCGAAAACCATCCAGACAGGGCTAAACACTTATAATAGGCTTACTATATGCCTAATTTATTCATATATTCAGAATCAGAGTGTTTCGTTAAAATACTCAGATGTATGTAGGCCTAAAGGTTATGGCCAGGGATTTGCTGACAATATTAGCCTAAGCATTGAATCAGGGTATTATTGTTAACTAAAACCAAAGCTAAAACTATTGAAAAACATGTTTTATAATTTAATAAAGCTGAATTAAAATATAAATATTAGAAGAAAAACTTAAACTAAATGAAAATGAGAACTGTTGCCTTTGACAGCTAAGTTAAAGCATGAAAAGTAGGCTAAGTAGAAATTAATAAAAACTAAAACTGAAATAAAAATACATGAAACCTAAATGTAAGTAACATTCCATAAAATACTAATAAAACTAATACAAATAACACAAGTAAAATTACTAAAAACTTAAAGAAAATGTATAGGCCTATTGAAAGTTAGGCCTACTAACTGGAACTAACTGGAAATAAATAAAAACTAAAAATGGACTAAAACTGAAATAACGTTAATTCAAAGTATTATTAAAAGCTATATAAAACTAAAACAAAACTGCACTGAACAATTTGCATGCAAATTAATTTAGAACGGCTGGACATGTTTAGCTTAATAATGTCTAAAACAGGGCAAAATAACTGAAGTAAAGCAATCGTCTGGCTGGGTTTGTGGTGGTTATTGTGTGGTTTGTTCTACACTTTGTGATCAGTTCATCTGGAGCCAAGGGAAGAATCAGGATCAGTTTGCCACAGCTTTTGTGCACTGCATGTTTTAGGTTTCTCTCTCTAACAAGAGTGCAATAGCGGCTGCCTTCACTTTTAAATGATGTGGTTTGACGTGTTTAATAAGCCAAGATTAACAATAGCAGTTTATAATGGAGAGAATATAAAAGGCTGCTGGTGTAACAATAGCACTTTATGGATCTTCTCAGGCATCTGATTTCTTTGTCATTCATCAGAGTACAGCATGAGACGGCCTGAAATCCAGCCGTGGGAAGGACAAAACTAACTACAACAGTGAATGATTTACAAAGTCACTGTAGAGTTTGAACATGAAACAAATTACTTTTAAAATAAAAACAGACATGCACGACAACTAAATTTATTTGTGCACGTTCAATTGGGACAAAAGCAAAATGCTAAAAGTCGCCCCCTGGTGGACATAGCAGGCATTCGCGTCCAAACTTTAGTGAGGAAATGCACAAATTTATTTAGCACAAATATCGCCGCCTAGTGGACAAACAGCAGAAAAATATCTCGACTGAATTATCACAGTTGTGGTCTAAATGCTTTTGCTAAAATGCTTGAAATCAATCGAAAATCAGCCAACAAATGTTCATCATACGTTTTCATCCTAGTGATTAAAAAAAACATTATATTATCTTATAAAGAATATATTCTCTACACACACATATATATACTAAAATTAATAAATTAAAAACACTTATAAAATAAAATAAAAATAAAAATATATGTTTTTATTCTATTAAACATTGTGGTTATTCATGAGTGGCAATAATAATTAAATATAATTTGTGTTTAAAAAACTATATATATATATATATATATATATATGCTATAATGTATAATATATTTATAATATATCTTTTATTTAATTTATATCTTTCAAAAAAGTTTTATGAATTAAAATATGATAATATATAAATTAAGAAATTAAAGTCATATATATATATATATATATATATATATATATATATTAAACATGTTTGTGCATTGTAGTGTATAGTCTCTCTCTCTCTCTCTCTCTCTATATATATATATATATATATAGAGAGAGAGAGAGAGAGAGAGAGAGAGAGAGAGAGAGAGAGAGAGAGAGAGAGAGAGAGAGAGAGAGAGAGAGAGAAGATAAGAGTTTTCGTTTGCGTCACATTTTTGGTCATTATTTCTAATTTGTAAATTCACTATAATTCTATAATAATGAGAGAAAATAAACTGCAAATCAGATGAAAATGGAAACCAATAAACTGCTGATAATAATATGATGACTTTGCCATACACACCGTAATCCAGTGAGCTTAAAGGGTTTAAGATCAGAGGCGCAGAGGCTTTAGCATCCACACACCTGTTAACTGAGACTCTCTCCTTCCCGCTTGTGTGGACTGAACCTCCAGTATGAGCATGAGCGTTCAGGACTGGTTCCGGTCTGCTGATGTGCTGGTCTCTCTGCTGCTCGACTCTCTGGGAAACACAGACTATATGGAGGACTGGGATCTGTGTCTGAGATTACTGGAGAATCTGAGTTTGGATCTGATCGGTCAGGTGCAGTGTTTGCTGGAGGACCGAGTGGTGTGTGCTGATTTCCTGGGCTCGCTGTGGGCAGATGATCTCTCGGCCTGGGCTTTTCTCAACATATAGACCTTCATGAAACTTTTAAACAAAGCAACGGAGAACAATGAGAGGATTTCAATACAGCAAAGCGTTCTGACGGACTCTTCTCTGATATCATCATATTTTGCTCAAATTCATTCACAAATAGGGCCTAAAAGTCAAAGATTTAAAGAAAAGTTTGCACTTGGTTCATGTAGACTATTTATTGGCATCTGACAATCATTTCTTTGATTAAGTTATTAAAACTAAAATTTACATCACAAAATTACGTACAAAACGTAATTTAATGTAAACACGGTCATATGAAATATAAATATTCGGAGGAATGTTTAGTTGCACAGTGTTTTCATATTGCTAAAATCTAAAAATGTATTTTACAAAATTGTATATAAACCTGTGGGAAAAACTACATTTCCCACAATACATCACGATAACCGGAAGCGCATCACTGCTCAGTTACGTGACACGTCAAGAGGTTCTTCTGTACACAAATATCACGGACAGCTTAATTTCTATCACGAGATGTGATCATTCGGCCTCATCGGACCTACACTCTTCCTTCATATATTCTCCAGTCAGTCTGGTTAACTCGTAAGTTTCTGTCCATGTCTTTCTATAGTGTTTTATTCACGGTCAGAGAATGAGTTGTAACGGAAAAGTCCTTCCGTAGCTGTGACAGAATAGAAGCGTTTTGACTTTGTTCTATTAATTACGCAATGATTGACGTGTCATGAAATACATTTAGCGACCGGTAATTTTAGGTATTCAACCGTAACGAAATATTTTCAAACACGATATTACAACGGTTGTAAATTCAATAGTTTAGCATCAGTTTCACTTGGGTTTCTGATACTTTCAATTTTCACCTTTATTTTCTTCGTATTCGTGTTTAGTTAATAATTTAGTGTAAACATTGACTATTTAATTAAAAGAATTAAACGTCTTTGAATTATAATTTTTATTGTTTACACATCATTTTAATAATCCATGTTTACTGTTAATCGATTTAACAGTAACGTTAATACTTTTTTTGTTCCATTGCTTAAATGTGTGAGAGTGTGTATATATAAGTAATGGAAAATTAAATTTACATAATAAAATGACAAATTATTTGAAATAATTGATTTTTATTTTATAATTTTAATTAACTTTATATTTTATTTTATAATATAATATACTAATATATACAATGATATATTTCATTTGCTAAAAAGAAAAATAATGAATTTTTGTAACTATATATATATATATATATATATATATATATATATATATATATATATATATATATATATAATGCATTATTATACATTTTAAAATGCAATATATAATTTTATTTTTATTTGGGGGTAAAAATATTTCCTGTAAATTTCTTTGCAAGAATCACCCAGTCTGTTTTATTGATAGACACATTCCAGCCGTTATGGCTTTGATTACAATGTTACTAATGTCAATATTAGATGTACATTATGAATCTTGATAAAGTTGCTCTATCTAAACAGTGGTTGTGTTGATGGCGTGTCTTGTGCCAGTCTGAGGGGTCACATGTGAGAGAGAGAGAGAGAGAGAGAGAGCAGTCGGGATGAGTGGCGTGGCGCTCGCGTTGGAGGTGGTGGTGGTGTTCTTCCTCGCACTCTTCTTGCTGCACCGCTATGGAGACTTTCACAAGCAGCATCGGATGGTCCTGTTCGCCACCCTCCTCGCCTGGTTCCTGTGCTTCCTCATCGTCTTCATCCTCCCACTGGACGTCAGCACGGTGAGACCTCCTGCAAGCAGTTACAGAGCATACTACAGTAGTCAACATTTGAAGTGGATCAAAACCTTTCATCAAAGTTATACAAGAATTACAACAATACCCGTTCTTGTCTTAGGAGAACTTTGATGAACTTTTTTGATCCACTTCAAATGTTGACTACTGTAGTTAGAAGTGGTGTGGTTTAGTAGTTGGAGACTGAAAGGTTGCAGGTCCATAAACATAAGAAGTTTTCTTAGTATGGATAAAGTGTGAGCTAAATGCAGTCATGGGAAATTCAGAAATGTAAAAAAAAAAAAATGCTTTTTTTGTGCAATCTTTATAAAATTTTATTTTAAATGATTATGCAATATAACTGGACATTTAATGGAAAGTATAGAAAATGATGTAAACTCTCTTTACAACTCTGTAAATGACAAATTCATGAGTAGAGCTAGACTTGAGACTGATGTTTACATTTATAATTAAAGCGTTTAACATATGCTGTTATCTAGAGCCATTTACAAAACATGTTTTAGTGTATGCATGACTGATATGATCAACAGATGGCAAGCATGCGATACAGGACATATCCTCCGGGGAAAAGAGGCTCTAAGAAAACACAAATAAAACATAAATCTGTTGTTTTATTCTCAACCCTGATGATGTTTTGTTTCCTTGTGCATCTGCAGACCATATACAACCAGTGTGAGATTGATATTGTCCACTTGGGGCCGAGCAACATGCAACGTGATAATTCCTCCAACGCTTCGGTATTTCCGACACAAAGGTAAAGAGGCTCGCTTTGGTCTAATGAATAGCTCTAGGAAGAAATAAAGCCTTGCAATTTGTTTAAACACTGTTCTACAAATAGTGCTAAGACTTTTATGTTTAGTTAACACTGAATATGGTTATATATTAACTTTATCCACATCACCCCACCTTCTCCTGATTATAGGGTCGCTAAGTCTTGCCATAAGCCTTGGAGTTACATCCCAGATGGGATTCTTCCCGTGTTTTGGAGGGTGGTGTACTGGACGTCACAGTTCCTGACATGGTGCGAGAGAAATTGTCATTCCTGTGTTTCTTCACAATAAAGAGTAGGGTTCTGAAATAAACATCTTTTCAAGACAGATCTACTATGAGATCTAATATTGGTAAATGTTTTTAGCTGCAATGCAATATTTTTATTCAATTTAATGTTTTGGCGCTTGCTATGTGAACACACAAATTTGATTCAGATTTTTTGGGGGAAATATATATTAAATAAAAAAAAATTAAATTGTATTTTTCATAAGAATAAATGTAAAAATGTATAACTTTTTTCAAGTTTATTTTTTACAACAATAATTTGCCAAGTGTCTTCTTTAAAAAGAGACCAAATTAAAGTATGTGCTCCAAAGCATTAAAGATTTATGACCGTTTAAGTTAGATATTTTATTTTCAGATCTATGCTCAAGAAGTGAATAAATGGATTAAAACTACTACATATATATAATTTCGTACCATAAAATTCCCTAAAAATACTAAATATTAAATTAAAAAACATTATTGAACTAAAATATAGTACAATCATTTCATTGAAATAAAAAAATAAATTCTGTAATTTTTGACAGATATGGACATTACATCTAATAATCTCAGCAGTAAAATCCCACTCACTTGAAGCATAGCAAATCATGCAGTTGAATATACAACTTAATATATGCAATACTTGTATATATTTAAATATTCTGCAATAAACATATTGCAAAAAAAAAAATCATTTTTATTAAAATATTTTAATGACTACAGTCATTAATTTGGTATTATACTAATACTTATATATATATATATATATATATATTTTTTTTTTTGCAATGTTTCATGGAATGAGTACTTCATACCAACAAAAACACAAATGGGGAAAATACTTCTGGAGCCAAGGCAGCTGAAAAAATTGGGTTGCGGACGGTCCATATAACAACACTATTGACAGACCAGTAACATTAGTGACGTTAAATTTTCTAATTACAAATTCAGTGTCAGATTTTGCTCTTACTAAAGTGTAAATTATTTGTAAAAAAATTCTAACATCTTGTTCCCGTGTGCGCAGGCTCTTGATTCCCTTCATGCAGTCGTATGCACGTTCAGGAGGTTTCTCCATCTCAGGGAAAATAAAAACAGCCCTGATAGAAAACGCCATTTATTACGGCACATACCTGCTCATCTTCTGCTCCTTGCTCATCTACGTCGCCGTCACTCCGAAGTGGCACCTCTCCTGGTTAGTGTTACGCCCTCTTCTGTCCCCTTCAGCCAATCACAATACTCGTTCATTTCTAGACCAATGCACATCTCATTCCCTAGCTGACATATGTAACCTGTACATATTTGTAAAGGTCTGACTTGCGGACGATTGGCATTACCGCCGCCAACACCTGGGGGTTGTTCCTGCTGGTGTTGTTGCTGGGATACGGCCTGGTGGAAATCCCTCGCTCCTATTGGAGGGCATCGTGGCACGGACAGCTGCTGGCAAAGACGTACTTTAAAGCAGCAAAACTGATGACGGAAAAAGCAGACGCCGAAGAAAACCTGGAAGATGTTATGGAGGTGGGGGATTGTCATTTCTTTGATCAAAGTTCATGCATTATCTTTTATAAAAATAAATGCATACTTAAATGTCCACTCTTTTACAGGATGTCAGAACGGTTAATGAAACAATCAAGTACAACCATCCTCTACGCAAATGCATTGACACTATTCTGAGAAAGGTAAGTTTCATATAATCTTCATCCTACTGATTGTGCATGTGTAAATATATGATGGTTTCCAAATGACAGACTATACACTATGCACTTATGCACTCAACCAAGTAGTGAATTAATTTTATAAGGTTATTTTATCATTCAACATCTGAATCTGATGCCCCTCCCCCTCCGCTACATAATGAAAGCGGAGTTGCATTGAAGTGTCCAACATTACACACTTTTTTTTTTCCGGTTTATTAAGTGCTTCATCCGGGTATTTAAAGTGCACTTTTTCTATTCGGAATTTTTTAGTGAAAACTCTACTTACACTAATTATACTACAAAACGTAATTGAATAGTGCACAAGTACGCAAATTGGGACGCACCTATGGAGTATTAATACCCTCACATCTTTCTCAGTGTCCTGTAGAATACCAGGAAAAGATGGGCAGAAACATGGACGATTATGAGGACTTTGATGACAAAGGAAACCCTTATCCTAGTAAAAATAGTTTAGTCAAACTACATAAAAAGGTAATGTAAACACTGCAGCTATATAGAATATTAATATAAAGCAAATTCACTGACATTTATTATTTATAAATAATATAAATATTATTTAAACAATTTTAAATATAACTTTAAAAACAAATATTACAATTTTAAGAATAAATGCATTTAAAATTAAAATAGTCAATTTAAGATGTATTATTGTTTTATTTACAAGTGAAATTATAAATATAATTATGTAAATATTTTGTATTATATAAATGTATTTATATTCAAATATATATGATGATTGAGACTTATGTATTGTATTAATATCTCCTGTCAGGTGATCTATGCTGTTCAGAGGCATAACCGCACACAAGTTCAGTGGCAGATTCTATTGGACGAGGCTTTTCACTTAGAGGACGTGGCCAAAAACGAGACAAGCTCCACCCACCAGTTCATTCACAGCTTCCCCTCTGCAGAAGCGCCTGGATGGATCAGCAAGTACCTGTACACGCCCACCGTGGGTGAGGAAACCTGTGAACACATTCTCTCACTTTTGTAGTCAAAAACACCTTTCTGGTCTTACTACAATAACACCTTTATGAGAGATACAGAGATCTGTAATCCTTCAACAGAGCAAAGACTCATTCACAATGAGAATGCCTATAAAAAGACTGTAAAACAATGCATTCCTGGCAGACAATGCAGCAGACATGCTTTGGGTCGTTTCTGAGTTTCTCTTATGATTTTAGAAGTCCTCAGGACGACTTCTGAGCTGTACTAGGTTTAGGAGATACTTTTAACGTTACAATGCTTTGTGAATTAGTCTTAAATGAAAAATGTACCTAAAATTAGGAGCGACACGCCCCTAAATTTCCACATTAGGAATAACTTTTAGCCTTAAGATTTTTTGTGAAGATGCCCCTGGTCTAAAATATACATCTTACTAGCTTTATCACCGTTTAATCGATGCCTACAACTGTGTTTGCTCATCATTTCTTCAACGCAAGCTTTACCTATGTGGTTTCTGCAGCTCGATATTTTAGGATTTTTCATAAAACCAGACTGTTCCACAAACATTGCAATCTTGCTAAACTTGTTTACGTGGAACAGTCTGGTTTTATGAAAAATCCTAAAATCCTAATATAGAGCGTCAGAAACCACCCAGGTAAAGATTGCTTTGATGAAACAGATAAGCGGATTTTTCGTAAAACTAGACTTCCACAAAAAGAAGTTTAGCAAGATTCCAATGTTTGGGGAACAGTTTTTTTTTTGCCAAATACCAATGGAAATATCAATAGTTTTCTTATCAAATGTCAAGCCGCTTTGAAAAGACTCTGTATAGTATGCATGTTTGGAATGGTTGGTTCGTTTCAGCACACATGACTATTGTCCACCTACCCGTGACCAGCACAAAGAGAAATTCTGGGTGTTGAAATGCGGTAGCTAAGTTGTTGTCAAAGGCTCGGATCCCTCTGTCAATGGACGTCTATGGGATTTTTGCCTGTTTTGTAATCCAAGTCTGATCGCTTACACCTGAACACCTTTCATCAATAAGCCGCACAATTTGAGATGTCATTCATGTCAGAGCGCACACATTGCACAGTAAAGTTTTATATTTAGGGTTAAGGATTTGTTTAAATCGCTAACCTTAAGTAATGAATGCTATTATAAGCTATGATATTGAGTCAAAGGAGCAATTTGTGTAGGTAATAACCTCATGCATGTCTCTTTGTCCTGTAGAGTGGTACTGGGAGTGTGTTTTCCGGCGCTGGTGTTATCGCGTGCTGGCTGTGCTTTTATGCCTGTTCTCTGCAGCCGTGGTCTGGTCTGAATGCACCTTCTTCAGCACACAGCCCGTTCTGTCTCTCTTCGCTGTCTTCATCCAGCTAGCAGAGAGAGACTACAACTACGTTTACATAGAGGTGAGGAAGCACAATTACACATTTAATGGAGAAGGCTGCATACAGCCAATCAGCGTACTGTCGCCAGCATGGCTGAGAGATGTAGCTGGGGTGCGAAATGAACTTTTTGCCACTTGCATGAAAATGTATTGGCCATTAAACCATATTTTGCATTATTTTTATTAAAAATGTTTTTTGAGCCTATGACAATTTGATTATTTAGCTGTTTTCCATTGCACACTAACAATATAGAGGAATGTTTACTGTAAGAAACACTTATATTGAATTACATTTTAGGCATCCTAGATGTTTTTTTGATGCTAAATTTATCCTTCAAGGTAAAACAGAGGATGAGCCTATTTTTACTTGAACTTGGTGGTAGGCCTGTTGCGATTATTAATTAATCGTCTCATCATGAGCAATTATATGTACAACAATTTTCCAGTTTAATTTTCAATCACATTTTGCCATCCAAATTTAAGGGCTTAGATAAATTCCATCAAATGCATGACATTGTGCCTCCTTTTCTGGTGTGATAAGGAGAAGCAGCAGAGACATAATCTGGCAAGGAGTAAAGTATAAATGTACATATATAAAAAACAATGTTATATGTACACAAAGATAATCAAATGTCTACCTATTACAAAATGAAGGCTTGTGGGTTTAATCAGATTGCATTATATTATATTAAATGAAATTATGAATAATTATATAAGTATTATTAATTTGTTTACAGTAAATCAAATAAGCCTATTTTATTATTAATAATAAAATCGACAGTTCCTTGATTCTGATTGGTTGAGCCGCATTCTAAGCCGTTGTAAATTACTATACAAACACACCTATGACCACATTACATCAGTTTTACTGCGCCACTGCGTCTGTGTTGCTTGGCAAACATTCTGTTTCTGAAGAAGTATATTGGTTGGCGGGAGAATAATAGTTTTTATCAGTAGCATTACATTTTTGTTTCTGTGTACATTTTATGAAATAACCATTCCGCATCGTGCCTAACAACGCCCATTACCTGTTCTTACTTCAGTGTAAACCACTGCTTCTTAGTGCTTTTTGCTTCTTTTTTTTTATTATTATATATACGACTCCTGGTAAAAAAAAAAAAAAACATATTTGGTTTACACTGTAGGTGACATGAACAGAACAGAATGAAATTGTTAATCACAATTATTTGTAAGACAATTAATCGTCAGCACAAAATTCATGATCGTGACAGGTCTACGTGGTGCTTTGCAGGTAATCATTTTACTTTTAAGTCAAAATAAAATGGTGTTTGCATAATGTCACATTAAAAGTGAACCAACAAGACTTTAGGTGAAAAGGGGTTGGTGAGGTTGAAAAAAAACTACAACCTGTGCATTGTTATTTTGTGTTTGTCCTCTAGATGGCGTGTTTTGTCACCATATTCTTCTTGTGTTACTGCGTGTACTCCACTGTGTTCCGGATCCGAGTCTTTAACTATTATTACCTGGCCCCTCACCACCAGACGGACGCCTACAGCCTGCAGTTCAGCGGCATGTACGGAACACCATGTGACTCTTACAAAAACCATCTCGGGTTGTTTTGATCTGTTGCTGTATCAGTATTCAGCATTTCATTCTGATTGATGTGCAGGTTGTTTTGTCGTTTGACGCCTCCGCTGTGTCTAAACTTTCTGGGTGTGATTCACATGGACTCCACCATCTCCCATCAGCAGAGACAGCAGACAGCGTACAATTCAGTGAGTCACACACCACTCTCATGCAAAAATACAATCACACATCTATATAACTAGCATGTAAGACTTTAATTGGCTGGATTATATAACTATAATAATAATAATGGAGATGGAGAATAATAAACTTTTATGCAAAGTATATCTTCATGACATGATAGATTTATTTAAATGTATGCATGTAACAATAATTGGTAATCAACAACAATATTTATTTACTTTATTTTACTAAATTTAAATTAAACTTTAATTTACAAAAAATGCAATGACTGCTTCTATGAACACTTTTTTTGATGATGTAAAAAAAAAACCATCATGAACTGGAATTCTCAAACCACTATTATTACTACTGACTGTTAAGTCAGAGACGCTATTAAAATATCTTTGTCTTGAAAATCTAATGTCTATATGAAAACTAATTGGCATACATTATATAAAGCATATTCAAATCACAGCATTCATTTGCGATTAACTTGAGATCAATAATAATGAATATTGTTTTTTTCATGCATTTCAATCCTGTCGCTGCAAACAATTTATTGAAAAGACAAAAGACGAAGTCGCCATATTGCATTTTTAGCCAAGAATCATATGGTTATATACCACGTATGATGAAAAATATGATTATTTGCTAAAAATGCAATATGGCGACTTTGTTAGCACTTTTTATTGATGCAAACAAAATACAGAATTTATGTTTTTAATTGGAATTCAGAGACACCATTGAAACATCTTTGTCTAATATGTCTTTAGGAAAACTAATTTGCCATATAATAAGCATATTAAACTCACAGCATTAATGATGTTGCTTAATTTTATGTCATATTTTATATCATGTAGTACAGTACGCTCAGTGTATCACCCAGCCGCATTGATACTTATGGCCACATCACTCCAAAATCTCTCTCTCTATGATAGATAATGGGATCCATGCAGGTCCTGTCATTCATCGCAAATGGATTTTATATTTATTATCCTATGCTCATTGTTTTGCTCTGCATTGCAACTTACTTCAGGTAAGATGTAACAAATATTTATCTTTGAAATATTACAGAGAATGTTGTTGTTGGAAGGCTGTTAGCTCTTTGTTTTTCCTCTTGTTCATTCTAGTCTGGGCACACGCTGTCTGAATTTGCTGGGCTTCCAGCAGTTTATGGGTGAGAATGATCTGACCTCTGACCTGGTGGACGAGGGGAGAGAACTCATCCGGAGAGGTACGATTGACCAAATTCAAATCTGGTCCAAATCTATGTTAGTCCAAACCTAATTGATAAAATAGTTTAGCAGATATAAACATATTACATTTATTTTTTATTATTATTTTATGTAATCACAACAGTCCCAAGAAGGACTGGAGGATATTGCTAGATTCTATGTATCAATATTGTATTCAAAGTATATTTCCAATCAGAAAATAAATCAAATAAATCAGGTTTGTTTTTTCAATCAATCAAAAATCCAATCTGACTTTTTTCAATCTGAATAGAATTTACATTTTATGGTTTTAAATTGTACCTATTGCAATTAGAATGAATTCTAATATATATATACACACACACACTACCATTCAAAAGGTCAGTAAAATTAATACTTTTATTCAGCAAGGATGCGTTAAATTGCTCAAAAGGGATAGTGAAGACATTAATAATGTTATATGTAAAAAAAATGTTTTTAAAAATGCTGTTCTTTTGTACTTTCTATTTATCACAGAATCATGAATAAAAAATGAATCCAAGTTTCCACAAAAATATTAAGCAGCACAACTGTTTTCAAAATTAATCATAATAAAATTAGTATGACTTCTGAAGTATCATGTGACTCTAAAGACTGAAGCAATGATGCTGAAAATTCAGCTTTGATCACAGGAAAAAATAGCAAGGAATAAATATATTAAAATAACAGTTATTTTAAAAAGTAATAATATTTCAAAATGTTCTGTTTTTACTGTATTATTGATCAAATATGCAATCTCTGTGAACATAAAACTTCTTTCAAAAACATAAAAAAAATCTTGCCGACCCCAAACTTTAACAATAGTGTATAGACCTTATGCACGAGAGAAACGAGGGCGCCGCCATCTTTAGAATATTGTCTTTGAACTTCCGTTTTTGCGGTCGCTCTGTATATTTCTATGGCATCGCTGTCCAGGAGTAATTAGCTGGTGAAGTTGATTTACTTATTGTAGAGTTAACGAAAGTTATCATGAGCATTGTAATGTTTATCATAAACATATAAATGTCTTAACAAATGGACCTTGGAATGTTTTTAAACGAGCCGTTCATTCATAACTACGCAAGATCACTGTGAAAAATACAAACCGGAAGTCAAAAGACAACAAGCTCAGCGCTGAAAAGGAGCTTGGCTACATAAGGTCTATATAAATACAAAATAACGATAATATATTTATAAATTATATCAAATATAAAAAATGTCATTTTATAATTTCATTGTTTTTAAAACGTTGCTCTTGTTGTCAGAAAAAAGAAAACGGCAGAGAACAGAGGATGGCGAAACCAGACGGAGAGTGAGTTTGATTCTGCCTAAACTGCCTCACAATTAATGATGAGTATAGATTACTGTACTGTACCTGTCTGAACCCCGTTCATCACGTCTCTGTGTGTCAGGAATGGAGGGAACGCTACAGTGATCAGAGGGAGAGATATGGCGGGAGGAGCAGAAGTGCGTACTCGGAGCTGAAGGAGACGGACGGCTCCAGCACAGACACTGGCAGAGGTGAGGACAGATCCACGCTGTTAGTCTTACTGATAATACACTTGCTTTGAGTTCTTGGTCAGATGTGATGAAGAGCATCGTGTGTGTGTGTGTATGTGTGCGTGTGCGTGTGCGTGTGCGTGTGCGTGTGCGTGTGTGTGTGTGTGTGTGTGTGTGTGTGTGTGTGTGTGTGTGCAGCTCAGTCTCGTAGAGATCGAAACGACAAGGCTGAATTACTACAAGACGTTGAACCGTTGGATTACACTGGAGAAGAACAGCTGGAAACGGATAACAGGAGGTCTGTATTACTACATTATATCTCATAACATAAACATACTTTCAGTCATGGAAACTAATAACATGAATATTGTTTTTCTTATGCATTTTTATGCTTTCGCTCAGAACACTTTTTTTTAAGGACTAAATGTTATGTTTAGTTATATATTTATGTTATATATTTAAGGATTATTGAATATTTATTTTGTTCTTTATTCATATAACACTTCTTACCCATGTAAAAGAGAAAGTAAATTTATATATACACTGAACAAAATTTGAACGGAACACTTTTGTTTTTGCCTCCATTTTTCATGAGCTGAACTCAAAGATCTAAGACTTTTTCTATGTACACAAAAGGCCTATTTCTCTCAAATATTGTTCACAAATCTGTCTAAATCTGTGTTAGTGAGCACTTCTCCTTTGCCGAGATAATCCATCCACCTCACAGGTGTGGCATATCAAGATGCTGATTAGACAGCATGATTATTGCACAGGTGTGCCTTAGGCTAGCCACAATAAAAGGCCACTCTAAAATGTGCAGTTTTACTGTATTTGGGGGTCCGAAAACCAGTCAGTATCTAGTGTGACCACCATTTGCCTCACACAGTGCAACACATCTCCTTCGCATAGAGTTGATCAAGTTGTTGGTTGTGGCCTGTGGAATGTTGGTCTACTCCTCTTCAATGGCTCTGCAAAGTTGCTGGATATATGCAGGACCTGGAACACGCTGTCGTATACGCCGATCCAGACCATCCCAAACATGCTCAATGGGTGACATGTCCGGTGATGGTCGTGGATGAATGGCACAACAATGGACATCAGGATCGTCACGGTATCTCTTGTGCATTCAAAATGCCATCAAAAAAATGCACCTGTGTTCGTTGACCATAATATACGCCTGCCCATACCATAACCTCACCGCCACCATGGGCCACTCGATCCACAACGTTGACATCAGCAAACCGCTCACCCACATGACGCCATACGCGCTGTCTGCCATCTGCCCTGTACAGTGAAAACCGTGATTCATCCGTGAAGAGAACACCTCTCCAAAGTGCCATCGAATGTGAGCATTTGCCTACTCAAGCCGGTTACGACAACAAACTGCAGTCAGGCCGAAACCCCGATGAGGACGCCGAGCATTCAGATGAGCTTCCCTGAGCCGGTTTCTGACAGTTTGTGCAGAAATTCTTTGGTTATGCAAACCGATTGTTGCAGCAGCTGTCCGGCTGGCTGGTCTCAGACGATCTTGGAGGTGAAGATGCTGGATGTGGAGGTCCTGGGCTGGTGTGGTTACACTTGGTCTGTGGTTGTGAGGCTGGTTGGATGTACTGCCAAATTCTCTGAAACGCCTTTCGAGACGGCTTATGGTAGAGAAATGAACATTCAATTCACGGGCAACAGCTCTGGTGGACATTCCTGCAGTCAGCATGCCAATTGCACGCTCCCTCAAAACTTGTGGCATTGTGCTGTGTGATAAAACTGCACATTTTAGAGTGGCCTTTTATTGTGGCCAGCCTAAGGCACACCTGTGCAATAATCATGCTGTCTAATCTGCATCTTGATATGCCACACCTGTGAGGTGGATGGATTATCAAAGGAGAAGTGCTCACTAACAGATTAAGACCGATTTGTGAACAATATTTGAGAGAAATAGGCCTTTTGTACATAGAAAATGTCTTAGATCTTTGAGTTCAGCTCATGAAAAATGGGGGCAAAATCAAAAGTGTTGCGTTTATAATATTGTTCAGTGTGTGTGTGTGTGTGTGTGTGTGTGTGTGTGTGTATATATATATATATATATATATATATATATATATATATATATATATTAGTGCTGTGCGTTAAACGCGTTATTAACGGCGTTAACGCAAACACATTTTAACGGCGTCAATTTTTTTTATCGCGAGATTAACGGTCTTTTTGCCCTAGCAAACTTGTATTTTTTTCACATTCTGTTGCAACAACTAGTAACGTTAGAAAAACTACAACATCACACCGGATAGCTAGACCGGAAACAAAACAACAGCCACGCCGCACGTAGGCTACTTGTTTGGGCTTGCGCGCCGGCCAAAGAGTAGTAGGCTAACGTTACGTTTTGAGTGGATGGCGCGAGCGCTATACGCCGATCTAGAGACGTGCACGCTCAACGCAATAGAGTGCGGCGCGGGACTAGATTTGATGGCCGAGTGCGAGGGTGGGCTCGAGCGGTAATGCACTCACTCTGTGTGCGGATACGGGAGCATAAAACGATTCGCGGGACTCCCGCAAACTAGAAATATCTATGAATAAAACATAAAAACTAATACATTTTTATTCATATGTTGCAGAAAAGCAACAAGAACAACTAAAACAAAATAGAAACGATTTACAGGCCAGAGTTTCTTTTTATAACATGTTTGCAGCGTTGAGGGATGTAGCCAATCACAGACATATGTGTTGATTTCTTGAACGCAATGGCCAAT
The DNA here is from genome assembly GCF_051911475.1 of Siphateles boraxobius. NCBI lineage: Eukaryota > Metazoa > Chordata > Actinopteri > Cypriniformes > Leuciscidae > Siphateles > Siphateles boraxobius. The sequence continues at coordinate 17,860,174 of NW_027508855.1, read as the reverse complement.
CAGAAGCATTTAAAATAGACTCCCCTCACCGCTCAAAGCAGACTTTTTGTTCAGTGCTGAATTCTGTATGCTGGCAAATCCTCAAATTATAACAAACAAACTGTATATATTATGGAAGATGCATTGTGCAGTCAGCTTCATTGATAATAACAGATGTGTGAGATTGCGATGAACTGATGTCAGCTTTTTAGGAATTATTAAGGGAGCGCACTTTGCTCGCATTCAGTCATGCCAAACCATGCACTCAGTAGCCTGCTTGCTTTTATGTTATAACAGTGGTTTGTGTGTTAATGCTTTAATAACAAATAATTTATCAGGAGCATTTATGCTGATGTGTATGGTGGCGACACGTAGGCGAAAGTATTTGGAGGTAGCCTACAAAAAAAGAGTCTATTTGCGGGCGGGAGCGGGACAAAAATGTTGCGGGCGGGAGAAAGTAACATAGAAAGTAGTTGAGAACGTCAGTTATAACGACCCACCCACATATTAAAAAAATGGAAGGGTTTAAATCGGGCTCGGGCTCATAATTACAGTTTATGTGTCGGGCCGGGCCGGGCTCGGACACAATGCGCACGGGCTCGGGTCGGGCTTGATTTTTTGGGCCCGATCTAAGCTCTACAATGGATGACTTCAGACAGAAACACATGGATACCACAGCTAAGAACAAACTTACTGCTGATCCACTTTTCCATGTTGATAAGAGCATTAAAATTAGAAAAAATAATGAGACAAATAGAAATCAAGGGACATTTAGAATAGATAAAAATGTGCGATTAATCGCGAGTTAACTATGGCATTAATGCGATTAATCGCGATTAAATATTTTAATCGTTTGACAGCACTAATATATATATATAATACTTATGTTTAATATTAAATACAATAATTATTTAATATTAAATAATATTTTAATATTAAACCTTCAGTGATTTTGATTTGATTTACATTACTCAATGACAATTTTACATACAGTGATTTGAAAATAATGAACATTCCAAGCTATTTATCATAAGAGCCAATGGTATTTATCGCACACAATGACACATTTCAAGTATAAGATATAAGAAGAAACTATTGGGACATTAGGCATTTTGAAGGTTTTCACTGAAGAACATGTAGTTCTCTCGTTGTTAATGAATGTCATCATCTCTCTGTAGGTACGCTGGAGGACATTACCTCGCGACCTCTGCATCTCGTAGCCGCATCTTTGATGATGTATGAGAACAAGGAGAACATTGAAGGGAAACTGTTTGCACTTTTTAATCTTCGCACTCTTCCTGAAGTGTCCAGTGAGAGACTGCAGCTTTAACGCTTCTGTGTGTCTCTTTTGTATGCGTTTTCTGTGTGTGTGTTTGTGTGTGTGTGTGTATGTGTGTTGCTCTTACCTCCCATTGTCCCTTTACTTTCAGATTAAGCCAAAATAGCAAACCCCACATACTGTACACAACTGTAGTGCACTGAAGGTACAGCATCTTCACAGCAGTGACGGTTGGTTTTCATGCAGAGGAACCTTAATATGTGGCTGAAAAGGGAATAAAATATCACGTTAGTTTTCTATAGAATCCAAATTTGAAGTTTAAAGATTTTATTTAAAGAATACAGTTTATTTAAGGTCACCCAGATGCATGAAGGTCCCACTGTGTCCTAATCTACACTTCTTACTCTGAACTTTCACCCTCAGGATGAGAACTTGTTCGACCAGTAAATCACCTACAGGAAACACTTCTGTCTTTTGTTTGAGTATTTTCATTCATTATTTAAACAGATAACACTTTAAAGTTACAGAAGAAAATATGAAGAAAATGTCTCATTTTGGTTATTCAACTCATGTTTTGTACTGTACACTTAAAATCTCTTTGATCAAAAAGTGAATGCATATAACATGAATGCTGTTTTACTTTTTCAATTACAGTCTATTTATTATAAATGTCTCTGAATTAATATTAAATTACTGCTCAGAGCTACTGAAATTTTGAAGGACAATTTGTGCTTTTTTTTTTGGATGACACAAATATGTAGAGCAGCTATGTTTTATTTTCTTTCTTTTATTTGTTCTTGTTTGTTTGAATTTCCTCAATACCTCAAATAAATATTCCTGAGATTTTAATTACATTTCTGTACAATTTTGTATAACTGAATGAGAAAAAACATCTTGATATTTTAATGCTGCTCAATGGCAGATGAGTGCTTTTAAAGAACAACAAAAATGGCAATCTATGGTCTCATCATGCAGCTCGCACCCATAATTTAGAGAGTTAGAGCTAAAAATAGTTTTTTTCTTGCCATTTCTGTTTTTTTGCTGTCTCTGACATTAAAAATCTCAAGTGCTTTACAGTGTTGTGTGAACGCCTACTTAAAGTCCCTTAACCACAATTTTTAGACATATTTAGACAACTGGATGTGTTTCTGTACATGTTCTACTATGAGCTGAACAAAACATAATTCATAAAATTAAAGTAGACTGTATTTATTGCCATGCTAGTGATTAACAGAAAAATATTTCTTGGTAAATCAAAGCATATGTGAAGCATTTTGGGTGAATTCGCAAAATATAGCATTGTACAATAAATTACAGAAAATTTCCTCTTGGAAAAATGAAGGTAGCCTAAATCAGTAATTAAAAGCAAGACAAACACTGGCAAAATAATCGGGGTATAGATAAAGGTAGAGTATAAACAATATATTAAAAGATTATTCAAATAAAATCTTTATAAGTAGAAACAGAAGATTATTTCTAAGTGTATCTGGTCTAGAGATAAATGAAGCCATGATTTGACCAAAGACTACTTTGATTTTACCATTTACTCACTCCAATATAGTAGGTGGCGGTATGCTGCTTTTACAATAGTCTGTAACCCGTCAAAACACTAGAAGAATTTTAAATATTTTGCGCGCGCTGGATGAGATTTGATTACACTTCACACACAAAGGGAAACAGACGACACGCAGTTTCTCCTGCTTCATTTAAGATATTTTAACTCCCATAAGGTAACTTTTTAAAACAAATATCATATTCAACAAAAATATGATTACCCTAGAGGTTTACTACAACTTTTAAAAATGTATTCTAGCATGATATATATTTCGGTTATCTACTTTAATGTTTTCACTGGTAATAAAACAAAAAATAGGCCTACTGTAAAGGATAAAATGAGCTTGTTGTGACTTATTTGTGAAGGAATTTACAATTTAAAAAAACGTACATTGTAGTGTGTATCTATGAACATTAAGATTGTAAAACGCGATGATGTCTTTGGATTTGTGGCTTTTCGTTCGTGAACGAATCCTGTCACGTGAGGCGCTTTGGCGGGTTTTTTCCCCCTCCTGCTTTCAAAGACTGCGGGCTGCGAATGGGAATATTTTTGGTCAGAATTCGTCCTTCGCCTAACAATGGGGAGCGGAATGGCTTTAGTGAATGATTTGCTGGACGACGAACGTGTCCTCAATCAAATGCCTATTACATACCTGTGTGCAATATATAGCCTTTAATTTGCCTACTGTTTTAAAAAAAATAGTGCAAACAGTAGGCACTAATCCAAAGGTATTTTTGTCACAATCTCCTTGCATTGTTTGGTAGGCTACTACGTCTTCCTGATTTCCATTTTAAACGTGAAGGATATCATTATTTGGAATATAACAATGTCTCTGGTTAAAATGTAGCTACTAATTTCTTGTTTTCTACGTAAAAATGCTTGGCTTTGATAGTAAATAAATCTTGTGCAACAACATCAGCCAGGAACATTTCGCAGGTCTTCAGTGAGTTTCGATTCCGTTTACCGGGCGTGGACGGATTGACAAGAAAAGGAAAAAAAGTAGGCCTACGTACAAACACATTCATGCTTCAGATTACCTTAATTGTGCAACAATAAAAAAACCTTTTTCAAAAACAATATTAAATTATTACCGTTATATCGATCGTTGGACGTTTTTGTCACAAAATTACTTGTAATAATCACCAAAGCAAAAATAAAAGACAAATGAGTTGACAGAAACAATTAATGTTAGCAGTAGTATAACAAGACTGTTTTAAGGTAATACTAAATTTAAGAATAATAGGTGACCATAACTAATTTTAAGGTTACATTGTTAAAATAACCAAGTTATGAAAGTTAAATATATTTCTCAGCTCTTCATCATTTTTTATGTTCAAAGACACTCAGAACGACCAAAACCATGCCTAAAGTACCACCCAACAAAAAGCTGAAGCAGACAGACCTTCGGAGCTCTTTTCAACTGAGTCGTGTAGGTGACTGTTATCCTTATCATTCTCTCTGCCACTATGGCAAGCCGTTTTAACATTTAATCATTTAAACCTACTAGTCTCTATATTCATGCTACTAGTACTTATTTTTTAGATACTAGTATCTATTCCATTTAGTACTAGTACTATGGCAAGCCGTTTTAGCTTAAATTGTACACAGCCTTACTCGTCGTAATTACGTTTTTACTAGTAAGAATTCAATTGGAGAGCTCTCTAATTCAATTCTTACTAGTAAAAATACAGTTGGAGAGCTCTCCAATTCAATTATTACTAGTAAGAATTACAATTGCAGAGCTCTCTAATTCAATTCTTACTAGTAACAATTACAATTAGTGAGCTCTACAAATTAATTTTTACTAGTCATATGTCTCCATTGACTTCCATTCATTTTTAATTACAGAGCTCTATAATTGAATTGTTACTAGTAAGAATGCAATTACAGAGCTCTCTAATTCAATTCTTACTAGTAAAACAACAAATTAAAGATATGTATAATTGCAGAGCTCTGTAATTGAATTAGAGCTCTGCATTTGCATTCTTACTAGTAACAATTCAATTGTAGAGCTCTCTAATTGTAATTCTTACTAGTAATAATTGGAAAAGAGAGCTCACTATTCAGTGCCATCTCATTATGATAATCGTGCCTCATGTTTATTCATCTGGCATTCATATTGATCTTGCGTATTTTGATATATTTATTAGGCTAATGTTACCGAAGATGTGTTGTGAATGTTACGTTTTGTTTATAAACATATTTGTGAATGTGATACATGCATGTGTGTAGGCCTACATCAAAGTGAAAATTAAGTGTATTTCCAACTCTGAACTCAGTCCCCTAGTAAATTCGGTTATTAAATAAAGAAATAGCAAAACGAGTTGTGCGGTGTCCCCACCACTTTTCAAAGCAAAGTTACGCCACTGCTTATCCCATATAATTTGCGGGATAATTAGGGCCGGACTGGGCAACAGCATAGATTTCGGGTTTGTCCCGAATTTTTCGTGACGTCTGGTCACCCTAGTTACAGTCTTCATAGTGTAACAGTAGCCGAATGCAATATATATATATATATACAGGTCCTTCTCAAAAAATTAGCATATTGTGATAAAGTTCATTATTTTCCAGAATGTAATGATAAAAATTTAACTTTCATATATTTTAGATTCATTGCACACCAACTGAAATATTTCAGGTCTTTTATTGTTTTAATACTGATGATTTTGGCATACAGCTAATGAAAACCCAAAATTCCTGTCTCAAAAAATTAGCATATTTCATCCGACCAATAAAAGAGGTGTTTTTAATACAAAAAAAAAAAGTCAACCTTCAAATAATTATGTTCAGTTATGCACTCATTAGTCAATACTTGGTCGGGAATCCTTTTGAAGAAATGACTGCTTCAATGCGGCGTGGCATGGAGGCAATCAGCCTGTGGCACTGCTGAGGTGTTATGGAGGCCCAGGATGCTTCGATAGCGGCCTTAAGCTCATCCAGAGTGTTGGGTCTTGCGTCTCTCAACTTTCTCTTCACAATATCCCACAGATTCTCTATGGGGTTCAGGTCAGGAGAGTTGGCAGGCCAATTGAGCACAGTAATACCATGGTCAGTAAACCATTTACCAGTGGTTTTGGCACTGTGAGCAGGTGCCAGGTCGTGCTGAAAAATGAAATCTTCATCTCCATAAGCTTTTCAGCAGATGGAAGCATGAAGTGCTCCAAAATCTCCTGATAGCTTGCTGCATTGACCCTGCCCTTGATAAAACACAGTGGACCTACACCAGCAGCTGACATGGCACCCCAGACCATCACTCACTGTGGGTAATTGACACTGGACTTCAGGCATTTTGGCATTTCCTTCTCCCCAGTCTTCCTCCAGACTCTGGCACCTTGATTTCCGAATGACATGCAAAACTGAGCAACAGTCCAGTGCTGCTTCTCTGTAGCCCAGGTCAGGCGCTTCTGCCGCTGTTTCTGGTTCAAAAGTGGCTTGACCTGGGGAATGCGGCACCTGTAGCCCATTTCCTGCACACGCCTGTGCACGGTGGCTCTGGATGTTTCTACTCCAGACTCAGTCCACTGCTTCCGCAGGTCCCCCAAGGTCTGGAATCGGTCCGTCTCCACAATCTTCCTCAGGGTCCGGTCACCTCTTCTCGTTGTTCAGCGTTTTTTGCCACACTTTTTCCTTCCCACAGACTTCCCACTGAGGTGCCTTGATACGGCACTCTGGGAACAGCCTATTTGTTCAGAAATTTCTTTCTGTGTCTTACCCTCTTGCTTGAGGGTGTCAATGATGGCCTTCTGGACAGCAGTCAGGTCGGCAGTCTTACCCATGATTGCGGTTTTGAGTAATGAAACAGGCTGGGAGTTTTTAAAAGCCTCGGGAATCTTTTGCAGGTGTATAGAGTTAATTAGTTGATTCAGATGATTAGGTTAATAGCTCGTTTAGAGACCCTTTTCATGATATGCTAATTTTTTGAGACAGGAATTTTGGGTTTTCATGAGCTGTATGCCAAAATCATCAGTATTAAAACAATAAAAGACCTGAAATATTTCAGTTGGTGTGCAATGAATCTAAAATATATGAAAGTTTAATTTTTATCATTACATTCTGGAAAATAATGAACTTTATCACAATATGCTAATTTTTTGAGAAGGACCTGTATATATATATATATATATATATATATATATATATATATATATATATATATATATATATGAATGCAAAGACCTATATGCATGTATAAAACGTCTAACCACGCCTGATATGACTTTTATTTTGAAAAGTAGGAAATGGGTGTAATCCGTTTTGCATCTAATCAATATGAGTTTTTACTAGTAATAATTGCATTAAAGAGCTCTCTAATTGTAATTGTTACTAGTAAGAATTATAATTGCAGAGCTCTCTAATTCAATTCTTACTAGTAACAATTACAATTAGAGAGCTCTTTAATAATGCAATTATTACTAGTAAAAACTCATATTCATTAGATGCAAAACAGATTACACCCATTTCCTACTTTTCAAAATAAAAGTCATATTAGGCGTGGTTAGACGTTTTATACATACATATAGGCCTTTGCATTCATATATATATTAAGGGTGTCACGATTTCGATTTTAAATCGAAATCGATCAAAATTAATTCACAATCTCAAAAATCGAAATAAAAAATGGAATCGTCGATGCTGCCACGCCCCCATGTCGCGCCCGTGATGGAAAGTTCGGATCGTTTTACTGACTCTATTGTTCAATCTCATTCATCAAAATTAACTAATCTTTTTTGTAGTCATTTCAGGGGCTTTAAACGTTATACTTTTAACAGGCAAATTCCCCGAACACATCCACCTACGCAATCTTGATCATATTCTGAAATAAGAAATCATTATAATGCAGTCAAAAATAATTTACAGGGAACATTAATAATTACTTGACCTTCCGAGTCTTTTGTTCATTTGTCGTGTGACAGAGGCAATGAACGGATCGTTCATGAACGACTCATCACGGCGCGGGAAAAAACAACAACACACGTGTTGAAAGGCTGTGAGTCCTCTAACTTAGATTCTATGCCCGAGCCCGAACTTGGCCCGACCCGGGCCGATATTTCCCGTCACTATCCTCAGGCAGGGCTCTTGATCTATAGACGTGCACTCCCAACGCAATAGAGTGCGGCGCGGGACTAGATTTGATGGCCGAGTGCGAGCGCGGGCGGTAATGCACTCACTCTGTGTGTGCGGGAGAATAAAACGATTCGCGGGACTCCCGCAAACTAGAAATATCTATGAATAAAACATAAAAACTAATACATTTTTATTTATCTATTGCAGAAAAGCAACAAGAACAACTAAAACAAAATAGAAACGATTTACAGGCCAGAGATTCTATTTATAACATGTTTGCAGCGTTGAGCGATTTAGCCAATCACAGACATATGTGTTGATTTCTTGAACGCAATGGCCAATCAGAAGCATTTAAGATAGACTCTCCTCACCGCTCAAAACGGACTTTTTGTTCAGTGCTGAATTCTGTAAGCTGGCAAATCCTCTAATTATAACAAACAAAGTGTAGGTTATATATTGGCTTCATTGATCATAACAGAGATGTGTGAGATTGCGATGAACTGATGTCAGCTTTTTAGGAGCAACAGCAACCTGTGCTTAAAAAAAAAAAATTTAAAAATCGAGAATCGAACCGTGACCTTAGAATCGAAAATGTAATCGAATCGAGGATTTGGAGAATCGTGACACCCCTAATATATATATATATATATATACACACACAGGTCCTTCTCAAAAAATTAGCATATTGTGATAAAGTTCATTATTTTCCATAAAGTAATGATAAAAATTAAACATTTTTATATATTTTAGATTCATTGCACACCAACTGAAATATTTCAGGTCTTTTATTGTTTTAATACTGATGATTTTGGCATACAGCTCATGAAAACCCACAATTCCTATCTCAAAAAATTTGCATATCATGAAAAGGGTCTCTAAACGAGCTATTAACCTAATCATCTGAATCAACTAATTAACTCTAAACACCTGCAAAAGATTCCTGAGGCTTTTAAAAACTCCCAGCCTGTTTCATTACTCAAAACTGCAATCATGGGTAAGACTGCCGACCTGACTGCTGTCCAGAATGATTACATCATTGAAACCCTCAAGCAAGAGGGTAAGACACAGAAAGAAATTTCTGAACAAATAGGCTGTTCCCAGAGTGCTGTATCAAGGCACCTCAGTGGGAAGTCTGTGGGAAGGAAAAAGTGTGGAAAAAACGCTGCACAACGAGAAGAGGTGACCGGACCCTGAGGAAGATTGTGGAGACGGACCGATTCCAGACCTTGGGGGACCTGCGGAAGCAGTGGACTGAGTCTGGAGTAGAAACATCCAGAGCCACTGTGCACAGGCGTGTGCAGGAAATGGGCTACAGGTGCTGCATTCCCCATGTCAAGCCACTTTTGAACCAGAAACAGCGGCAGAAGCGCCTGACCTGGGCTACAGAGAAGCAGCACTGGACTGTTGCTCAGTGGTCCAAAGTACTTTTTTCGGATGAAAGCAAATTTTGCATGTCATTCGGAAATCAAGGTGCCAGAGTCTGGAGGAAGACTGGGGAGAAGGAAATGCCAAAATGCCTGAAGTCCAGTGTCAAGTACCCACAGTCAGTGATGGTCTGGGGTGCCATGTCAGCTGCTGGTGTTGGTCCACTGTGTTTTATCAAGGGCAGGGTCAATGCAGCTAGCTTTCAGGAGATTTTGGAGCACTTCATGCTTCCATCTGCTGAAAAGCTTATGGAGATGAAGATTTCATTTTTCAGCACGACCTGGCACCTGCTCACAGTGCCAAAACCACTGGTAAATGGTTTACTGACCATGGTATTACTGTGCTCAATTGGCCTGCCAACTCTCCTGACCTGAACCCCATAGAGAATCTGTGGGATATTGTGAAGAGAAAGTTGAGAGACGCAAGACCCAACACTCTGGATGAGCTTAAGGCCGCTATCGAAGCATCCTGGGCCTCCATAACACCTCAGCAGTGCCACAGGCTGATTACCTCCATGCCACGCCGCATTGAAGCAGTCATTTCTGCAAAAGGATTCCCGACCAAGTATTGAGTGCATAACTGAACATAATTATTTGAAGGTTGACTTTTTTTGTATTAAAAACACTTCTTTTATTGGTCGGATGAAATATGCTATTTTTTTTAGATAGGAATTTTGGGTTTTCATGAGCTGTATGCCAAAATCATCAGTATTAAAACAATAAAAGACCTGAATTATTTCAGTTGGTGTGCAATGAATCTAAAATATATGAAAGTTTAATTTTTATCATTACATTATGGAAAATAATGAACTTCATCACAATATGCAAATTTTTTTAGAAGGACCTGTGTGTGTGTGTATATATATATATATATATATATATATATATTGCATTCGGCTACTGTTACACTATGAAGACTGTAACTAGGGTGACCAGATGTCACGAAAAATTCGGGACAAACCCGAAATCTATGCTGTTGCCCAGTCCGGCCCTAATTATCCCACAAATTATATGGGATAAGCAGTGGCGTAACTTTGCTTTGAAAAGTGGTGGGGACACCGCACAACTCGTTTTGCTATTTGTTTATTTAATAACCGAATTTACTTGGGGACTGAGTTCAGAGTTGGAAATACACTTAATTTTCACTTTGATGTAGGCCTACACACATGCATGTATCACATTCACAAATATGTCTATAAGCAAAACGTAACATGCACAACACATCTTCGGTAACATTAGCCTAATAAATATATCAAAATACGCAAGATCAATATGAATGCCAGATGAATAAACATGAGGCACGATTATCATAATGAGATGGCACTGAACAGTGAGCTCTCTTTTCCAATTATTACTAGTAAGAATTACAATTAGAGAGCTCTACAATTGTAATTCTTACTAGTGACAATTGAATTAGAGAGCTCTGCAATCGCATTCTTACTAGTAACAATTCAATTAGAGAGTTCTGTAATTAAAAATGAATGGAAGTCAATGGAGACATATGACTAGTAAAATTCATTTGTAGAGTTCTCTAATTGGAATTGTTACTAGTAAGAATTGAATTAGAGAGCTCTGCAATTGTAATTCTTATTAGTAATAATTGAATTAGAGAGCTCTGAAATTGTAATTCTTACTAGTAATAATTGAATTAGAGAGCTCTGCAATTGTAATTCTTACTAGTAAGAATTGAATTAGAGAGCTCTCCAATTGAATTCTTACAAGTAAAAATGCAATTACGACGAGTAAGGCTGGGTACAATTTAAGCTAAAACGGCTTGCCATACTAGTATGTATTCCAATTGTGACTAGTACATATATATTAGATACTAGTAGTTATTCATTAGGTACTAGTACTTGTTTTTTTAGATACTAGTACCTATTACTAGATGCTAGTATTTATTCAATAAAAACTAGTACTAAGTCATTAGATACTAGTAGTTAATTCATTAGATACTAGTACCTATTAATCAGATACTAGTACTTATTAGCTACTCGTACTTATTCAATAGATACTAATACTTATTCATTAGATACTAGTACCTTTTTATTAGACACTAGTATCTTTTGTAATTGTTACTAGTAACTATTCTTATCTTACTAGTCACAACTGCTTTTTTACTAGTCTTATGTTATGACTAGTCAGAACGGCCACTGAAGAGTTCAATTAAAAATCTTACTAGTAACATTTGGAATAAATACTAGTATCTAATTAATAGCTATTAGTATCCAATGAATAAGTACTAGTATCTGTTTAATAGGTACTAGTATCTAAAAAATAAGCACTAGTACCTAATGAATAACTACTATTATCTAATATATATGTACTATTCACAATTGGAATACATACTAGCTCAGAACTGAATAGTTGATATCTGAATGACAGATCCCCATAGAAGTCAATGGCAAAAAATGTAATTTGTTACTAGTAACAAAAGGATAGTTACTAGTCACTATTGAAAGAAGTACTACTATCTAATAAAGTACTAGTATCTATTTAATAGGTACTAGTATGTAATGAATAGGTACTAGTATCTAATGAATACGTACTAGTACCAATTTAATATGCACTATAATCTAATGAATAAGTACTAGTATCTAATAAATAAGGACTAGTACCTAATGAATAAGTACTAGTATCTTTAAAAAGGTACTAGTACCTAAAGAGTAAGCACTAGTAGCTAATGAATAAGTACTAGTACTTAATGGAATAGATACTAGTATCTAAAATATAAGTACTAGTAGCATGAAAATAGAGACTAGTAGGTTTAAATGATTAAATGTTAAAACAGCTTGCCATAGTGACACTGCGTTGGGTTTAGGCTTAGTTGTAATGGAAATGTTTTTGTCTCTTTCAGAAAAAGCAGACTGCCAAAGATGATAAATCTGGGGAGACGTCACAAGCTAGTGAGAATGTTCAGGTAAGGACATGATATTTGTTGCTTATAGTGCTTTAGGCCAAAACAAAAAGCTATTGGTAACCGAGGGTTATCATTATCAACATTCCAAAATAAAATCACCAATTATACTTAAAGGGGTCATATAATGCCATTTTTGTACAAGTTAATATGAATCTTTAGGGTCTAAATGAAAACTTTGTAATATACTTTTATTAAAAATTCTCATTAGTATTGTAGGAAAACACTAATTTTACCTGGTCAAAAGCAGCTCTGTTTTCAGCACGCCGTTTCAGTGCAGATGCCAGTGGTTCTCAAACCTGTCCTGGAGGACCACCAACACTGCACGTTTTCTTTGTCTCCCTAATCAAACACACCTGATTCAACTCATCAGCTCATTAACCCATGTGATAATGTGTTTGATTAAGAAAACGTGCAGTGTTGGTGGACCTCCAGGACAGGTTTGAGAACCACTGCTTTAAATGATAATGAGCTGTGCTCACTCCGCCCCTCTGTTCTTTGGGTGCGTTTTGACAACGAACGTGGAGTGTTGCCTTGACAACAGTTGAGGAGATATTTTGGAGAAAGAATGGCAGCGGGAGTCTCTGAGGACACATCTGTGCAACCGTATCAATTTGAACCGGAGTCGGACCCGGAACAAGATGATTTTGCAGGATGTAAACAGTAAACATTTGCCGGTATTGTTTTACCATTCATCTTAATGCAGTTATAACTGTTTGTTTTTTTTACGTTACTTCTTAATCAGTAACAGACAAGTACACCAGGTGTAACTTGTTACCACGTTAACTTAAACTCCTGCGTACACAGTTTTTAATAACACATTAACCATAATGCGTTGTTCATTATAAACGTGGGATTATGAATTATATTGAGAACGTCGTAAGGTTACATTGAAAACATGCCGTAATATACCCTGAGTGTAAACATTAGCCACATTCATCGTGAAGCGTGCAAGCGATTTGCAAAGCTTAATATGTAAAGGTTAATGAAACGTTACACTCACTTCTGGAGGAGCAGCAGGAACACGAATAGTTGGTACCGATTCTTTTTTCAGGACCAGCTTCTTAGCAAAACCAGATTTAGAATGACCCTCGTTTACAAAGCAGTCTGGTGAGAACTGATTAGCGCAAACATAAAAGCATTTATGTTGATCGTTGGGAATATTCCCTTCAAAAATAAAATTCAACCACTGCGTCTTCAGCGGTTTGAATTTAGGAATAGTAAAATGACTGCTGTCCTTATTACAACCAAGAACAGAACACCACAATCGCTTAGATGCCATTCTGCTCCAGTGTATCAACAACGGAGGACTACGATGACAGCTCGCTCAGGGCGGGTCTGTGTTGAAACGCTGATGTCAATTATCAATTGTGGGAGGGGCGTCCGATATAGTGACGTCACAATATCGAACGGCTCAATTTGAGGCAGGGGAAAACATATAAGGAGATTAAAACAAAAACACTGGATGGATTTTTATCATTATATGATGGTTGTGTACAGGCACTGCCAACACACATTTCAGTACAATCAACTTGTAAAAGTGCACGTACCATTATATGACCCCTTTAAAATGTAATCAGTAGCTAAATCCAAATGTGATCTTGTTTTTGCTCAAGATCTTGTATTGACAATGCAAGAGTCCAGTACTCTGTAAAGTCTCCCCCAGCACATCCCAAAGACTTTCAATGAATTTAAGCTCTGAGCCGATTCATGTGTGAAAATGATTCTTCATGTTCCTCACAACCATTCTTTCACAATTTGAGCTTGATAAATCTTGACATTGTCTTCCTGGAATATGGCCATGATGTGTCTTCTTCATACATGGTTGTTTTAGTAATGAAAAGCTACACACTCCGTCAATTAGGGTTAGAAGAACTGTTGCCAAACACATAACATGCTAGAAACATAATAATCACTGCCATAATAATCCAATCATAGACTCTTAAGCAATCGCCTATTTAAATCCTTTTTTTTGGACAGGCAGTGTACTACTCGGCTCACATACTGTTTTTCGCCTATTATATAATATGGAAGTAGGCATATTTGGACAGCGTCTGTATTTAATTGGAACACACTGATAAAATCATCCATTATACTAAATTGGTTCATCAATAATATTAAGTTTGAACTGTAATAAAATATCACTGATTCCGACTTAATTACAGCAGATGTTTTTAAGTGTTCTGTATACTGTATTTTCTCTAGGCATATTTGTTTCCCTCTCAGGGTGAAAAGACATTTGGTTTGCTTTGCAGCATCATGTTAGGTGTGATAGGTCCATAACAGTGTGTTTTTACCTGTCCTTTTCATTATTTAAATTATGATAGAAAGTTGTAGACAGTGGTACGCATGGAATTAACTTCGCTGACATTTTCACTTTCTGTAACACATGCATAATTAATCATTTATCACAAACATTTCTTCAGTGGAAACAGTAGAATGTTTGTGTACATAAATATTTTTTTCTCATTTTAACAGGAAGCTGAAGAGAAAAAACACAATTTCCAGTTTTGTTTAAACTCCAAGAAATGTTCAGTGGTGTGTAAAACATCAATGACTGTGCTTGAAGCTCTTAATACAATCAAATTTTTCAGGATCGAAAAAGACAAAAAGAGGAACAAACAGAAAGAAATACTCATTCAAAGACCCAATGGAAAAGTTTCTAGAGCTGCTGTGAAGACAGATTTCCCCTGCTGTCTTATTGAAGAAGATGAGATCTTAGACATAACTTTCATCCAAAAGGATGGAAATAGTTCTACAAATCAACAAACAACTGCAGATTCCTCACTCCTCAGTAAAAGAAGTAAACCCGAAACATTAGTCAGCTTTTTGGTTGAAAAAGAAGGAGGGCCAACAGTGACATGTTTACTGAAGAGCAAAGCTTTGAGGGAAATTGTTCGCCATGTTTGTGTGTTTGCATTCAAAGGAGAGAAAATCAAAACTGCTCTTAAACGTGATGGAAGATTCAACAATGTCATTTTCAAGAAACACTGTGCACTTTCTGAGTCTGGTACAGAGACAAAACATGAATTTTCATTACCTGTAACAAAAACGCTTAACGAAAAGACTTTCCAGGTAGTTGTTATAAGTGACGACAATCAGCCAGAGAGTCAGGATGATGTGACTCATGTCAACACTGAGCCTAATGAAGCTTCAGATGCTTATGTGGCAGAAAATGTCGGGCAAAGCCAGAATCCCATCAACCCTGAGCAAGAAAAAAAACAGGATGGAAACACAACCAAGTCAACCAATCCTTCAACCAAGCTGTATGTAGTTAAACCCATAGATGAATCTGAAAAGTTTCAGAAAATTCTGCGTGATCAGTTTAAAGATTTACTGGAGACATTAAAGCAGCGAGAGGAACTAAAGAACAATTCTGAGGTCCAGAAGTTCTTCAGAGAAGAATATCATAAAAGTGCTGAGAATTTCTTGGAGGTGAAGAAAGTGAGGGAGCTCTTGAGACTCTCTGACTCGGTGTGTCAGATTCGAGTCGGAGGGTCCGCCGTAGGAACCGGTTTCTTACTCTTTGACAAATTCATCCTCACTAATGCTCATGTTATTAAGAAATCGTCTCACCTTGCGACAAATATCACACAGTACACAGCTGTATTTGATTATGAAGACCTGGATTCACCGATCAAGCGCATACCAGTTAAAAAACTTGCAGTTTACACTTATGAGAAAGATGACCGTGGTAGGTATCTTGACTACGCTCTTCTTGAATTGGATTCTGTTGATGAAACTGCAAAGTATCCTAAATGTCTCCGTTACAGTACAAACCCTCCTAACCGAGGTCAGATCTGCATTGTGGGACATCCAGGAGAAGGGGTCAAGAAAATGGACCCCTGCATCATCATTGAGAGAGAGAATCGACTGGAGGCTGCAAATAAACACATAACTGAGAATGAGCATTTATTTCAAGTTATGATGGAGATGTGCACCGAACAGAAATGGGACTTTTCAGCATATGAAAACAAGATTACTTATGATTCTTGTTTCTTTCACGGATCTTCTGGCTCACCAGTTTTTGATGTTGACTGCAATCTGATTGGCATCCACACTGGTGGCTATAAGTACAAAGTAAAAGGACCTAAAACTTGGAGCGTTATGGAATATGGCTTTTCCATGCAGGCCATCCTGGAAGACCTCGAAGCAAAAGCTAACAAGCATTGTTTGCACGAGATTGTCAAAAACTTAAAAGAATACAGAAATAAAAGCAATGTATCTGTGGCTGCAGATCAAGAGAATCAGACTGACGTTGAAATGGATGATGCGGAAGAGTCTTGAATGAATCTGTTTATTTCACTTACATGTATTATTCCATTTGCACGTACCTTGTGTGATTAATGTGTTAGTGTGTGTTGTTATTAAGTGTTAATCATGTTGAGAAGTTTCGAGGATCTTCAGTTTGTCTGGTCTGGAAAATTCTGTGAATGTCCTATAGAAGACGTAATCATAATCAATAATAATCTTGTTTTAGTGTAAATACAAACTTCATTTGTATTTTTTACATATTAAATTACAATAAATATCCAATTTTTCTGTCCTGTGTTGACTTATTTCCTATTGAAGCAGGAAGTTTGCGTGGAACATGAAATAAAAGCACCAAAACTTTCTGAAAATGTTTCAAATGGATGTTTTAATGCAAGCAGAATTAAGGCCCGTTATACTCCCCGATATACTCACAGCGAAGTTCTTCGCTTGGGGGTAAAACAAAGTTCAAAATACGCATCCAGCAATATACTGTTAGCGAACATCTGATGCCACCCACACTGCGACGATTAGAAGAATATGCTGCACGTTTTTGTCTCAACAAAATTTACACAAATTGAGAAAACAGCAAGCATTTTAATAAATCATAAGAAAAGCATCTGATCATAGCAACATGGATATGTTTGGACGAGCTCTGCAATTCGGCACACTTTACACAATAATTAGCTTAAAATCAAGCAGCTTTACTGTATTAAACATGATAAACAGTGTCAGTGTCTCGTTTCATCAGAAGTGCAAAGCAGCTCTCCAGTGTGTTCATGTTTTCACTCACGGACGTCTGAACTTGACAGACTGAACAGGAGAAATTAACTGGACAAGATTTTAACGTGAAAGAAAAAATTTGGAAAGCAGAGCCTCCACGCACACCTACCTATTATGGCCACGGACCAATGGTAGTACAAAGGGATTTACCAGCCATGGCGAACTTTTTTGGAAAGTTCGGTTTGGCAAGCTGTTACGAACTCCAAACAAACTTCGTTTCGGCCTGATTTTGTTCGAAATTACGTCACATCAGTTCGTTCTTCAATTTCGCTTGTAGTATATCGGGGACTTAATACATTTAGTGCCTGGAATCTTCTATGTTGAGATCATTAAATCATTAAAATAACATTTTTATATATTCATTTGAACTGTACAGGTCCTTCTAAGAAAAATTAGCATATTGTGATAAAGTTCATTATTTTCCATAATATAATGATAAAAATTAAACTTTCATATATTTTAGATTCATTGCACACCAACTGAAATATTTCTGGTCTTTTATTGTTTTAATACTGATGATTTTGGCATACAGCTCATGAAAACCCAAAATTCCTATCTCAAAAAATTAGCATATCATGAAAAGGGTCTCTAAACGAGCTGTTAACCTAATCATCTGAATCAACTAATTAACTAAACACCTGCAAAAGATTCCTGAGGCTTTTAAAAACTCCCAGCCTGTTTCATTACTCAAAACTGCAATCATGGGTAAGACTGCCGACCTGACTGCTGTCGAGAAAGCCATCATTGACACCCTCAAGCAAGAGGGTAAGACCAAGCGGCAACCTCCCCGTCTCTCTCTTGAAACCAACAAGGAAGTGAGTTAAACTGCAATTCATTGACTGGCCGCTTGAGGCTGGCTGCACAAGTGAGTCAAATCTGTATCTCCCCCATGTTAAAATTACCAACTTTACAGCAGAAAAAAACATGTTTACAGCCTGGTTCTCTATGTGGCTTTGGTCTATACAGCTAATTCTGCCTTTCATAACAACTGTGAGGGGGGTGAATTTTTTTATAACTCATCCGTTTAGTTGATTAATATTTAAAGTTCTGCATAATTAAGGGTGTGTCCACTTTTGAGTGACAGGTGGATTCCCGCTGCGGTCGTTATAGTCATCATTAGCCGTGTGTCTGCTGTCTGTTAGCCGTCACGTTACCTCAGCTAATTTATCGTATTCGGGATTATTTCATTCAATTTAATACACGCATCATACCTTTGGTCACGCCGTTGGATTCCGTCGTTGTCGAGTATGGAGAGAACAACCAGAGCTGTATTTCCAGTTGTTTTCCTCGCATGCACTAATGGATGTCTGACAATTTCGTTGCTTTTTGGAGTATACAGGCTACACTCGTTATGCGGTACCATTGCTCTTACGGAACAGATATGCTTATTTAACTTTTAAATGTTAAATTAAAAGTACCGTGAGATGAAATCCTGCAGGTGTCAGTGCTTTCTCTCCGTCCATGCAATAGATGCACACCCTTGAATGAGCGCGGATTTCTAGTGCATTTACTTGAACTTCTGAGGTAATATTTTTGGTTTAACCCATTTGAGAAATTGAGAGGCGGCCAAAATCAGATTTTAAAAGCGACTGAACTGAATAAAGCTCTTTACGAACTCGACGTGCGATGCCGCGCTGACTGACATGTATGCGCATGAATCACTGTCAAACGCACAAGCTCAGAGCAATATTGTAAGTTACTGCATGATAATACATTTTTAACTAGCAGAATAATAATGCATCACGATACACATAGTCTCACTTTTAGTTACGTATTTTAATTATTATAGTATTTCGAAGGGCAAAAACATGAACTTTAACTATTGGCTTTACTTCTACATTCAGCTGTCACTTTAGCGTGAGGCCAGTAGCATAGCATTAGCACCTCAGCTCCACCCACTTCCCGCCTCTTTGCCCATTTTCTTTTATCCGGGAGTGACGAGAGATGACACGCTGCCAAGATGGCGACGGTTGGCCCCGCCCACTTTAGGCTTCAAAAACGCTCTTCAGAAACCTACGGGTGACGTCACGGACACTACGTCCATATTTTTTTACAGTCTATGGGTAAGACACAGAAAGAAATTTCTGAACAAATAGGCTGTTCCCAGAGTGCTGTATCAAGGCCCCTCAGTGGGAAGTCTGTGGGAAGGAAAAAGTGTGGAAAAAACGCTGCACAACGAGAAGAGGTGACCGGACCCTGAGGAAGATTGTGGAGAAGGACCGATTCCAGACCTTGGGGGACCTGAGGAAAAATGGAGAGAGGAAAAATGGAAAAATGAAATCATCTCCATAAAGCTTTTCAGCAGATGGAAGCATGAAGTGCTCCAAAATCTCCTGATAGCTAGCTGCATTGACCCTGCCCTTGATAAAACACAGTGGACCAACACCAGCAGCTGACATGGCACCACCTCTTCTCGTTGTTAAACAGTAGTGTTTATGAACAATTTATTCAAATTATTAACCAACATTAGAAATTACTTAATTAAAAATAGCCGTTTTTCTGTTTTTAATGCGATTATGAATTCTTTTAGATTTTTCTTCTCTGTTACAGCATATCGTATGTATAAACAAATGTACACAGTATTAAACCATTTTTTTCAATCAAATTATAGATTATCTATCCATCTGTATTATGACTCAGTTTCATAAATATTTACAGATTTTTTAATTGATTTGAGTTACCAAAACTGCCTAGAAAGACACTGCCTACTGGAACATGATGTAGTTCAGAGGAATATTTCTTGCCTTAACTGAAAGATGCTGCAAGTTTTTTTTTAAATAAACTAATTGCATTTGTCTGTCAGAAGATGTAAATCAGTAATGGCAAATATGGCCCATATTTTTAAGCTCAACAGCAAAAAGATGATTATATATATTTCTAATAACCAACTCCCCATGCTCCTGACGGCGGTGAGTGCGGTCTGGAAGAACTCCTGCAGGAGTTTCTCATCAGGATAGTGCAGAACCTCAGAAGTTGGAGATCTGCAGGAAACCAACGGAAACCTGACAGCACAAACATATCCAGTTATTCAACAAACATGCTTATTTTTTAAACGCACCCAAAGACAAAAATTTTAAGCACACATACACTTTAATTTTCTTCTTGTCCTCCATTTCACAGTCTTTTTCATCAGCACTCTTTACAGGTTTTTCTAACAGCGCAGGGCCAGGGCTGATATAAGAATACATAATATTTTATCATATCAAACATCAGGTCTCACTGTGGTCCCTTAGAGTCTATCTAAATATCTTTACTGTAAAAAACAAATGTCTACGTTCAGAATTGAATACTATATAACATTTACTACATAGTATACACTACTGTATATTGCAAAGACAAGAAATATACAGTAATATTATCGATTTAACTGCACTGGCACTATAGGACGAAAACTCAATTGCGCTGGATAATAACACTAACGACTGTTATTGAACTCATTTGAATCAACATTGAACTGACTTGAACTGAGTCTTCTAGAATCACAAATGATTTACTTTTAGCTTCGGACCAAGGCTGTATCTCAGTACTAGTTTTACTTGATCTTAGTGCTGCGTTCGATACTATAGATCACACAATACTCTTAGATCGACTACAAAATTACACTGGTGTTCAAGGACAAGCATTAAGCTGGTTCAGGTCATACTTATCTGACCGCTACCATTTCGTCTACTTAAATGGAGAAAAATTGATTATAACTTCGGCAAACTATGGAGTGCCGCAGGGATCTGTGTTAGGCCCTTTATTATTCTAAATATATATGCTGCCACTTGGTAATATTCTAAGGAAACATGGAATTAGTTTCCATTGTTATGCAGATGACACTCAAATATATATTTCATCACGGCCAGATGAATACGCTAAATTATCCAAATTGACAGATTGTGTTAATGATATAAAAGATTGGATGACGCGTAATTTTCTTTTATTAAATCCAGACAAGACAGAGGTAATACTTATCGGTTCTAAAAACCGTCCACAAAACCCTTCACAGCACGACTTTAACATAGTAGGATGCCCTGTAACTTTATCCTCTACAGTAAAAGACCTGGGTGTTATACTAGACCGCAACCTGTCTTTTGAAAAGCATATTTCATATGCTACAAAAACAGCCTTTTTCCACCTTAGAAACATTGCTAAGCTACGTAATATGCTATCAGTCTCTGATGCAGAAAAGTTAGTTCATGCATTCATGACCTCGAGACTAGATTACTGTAATGCTTTATTAGCTGGTTGTCCTGCATCTTCAATAAACAAGCTACAGTTAGTCCAAAATGCAGCCGCTAGAGTTCTTACTAGATCAAGAAAATATGATCATATAACATCGATTTTATCATCACTTCATTGGTTACCTATAAAGTTCCGTATTAAATACAAGGTATTGCTTTTGACTTATAAAGCTCTAAATGGTTTAGCTCCAGTCTATTTAACGGATCTTCTATCGCCTTACAATCCATCGCGCTCTTTAAGATCACTAGATTCGAGGCTTCTGGTCAAGGATATCCAGATCCACCAAAGGAGGCACAGCATTTTCACATTTAGCTCCGAAGCTCTGGAATAGCCTTCCTGATATTGTTCGTAGCTCAGACTCTCTCTCCCAGTTTAAAACTAGACTGAAGACGCATCTATTTAGCCAGGCATTCATATACATTTTTTATCTTACAGTTACTGTAAATTCGGCCTCTAGTTCATAAACGCCAGAGGAGAACTGGCCCCCGACTGAGCCTGGGTTCTCCCAAGGTTTTTTTTTCTCCATTGGGTCATCTGATGGGGTGTTAGGACACCATTAGGTCACTGGATGGAGTTTTTTCGGTTCCTTGCCACTGTTGCCTTTGGCTTGCTCAGTTGGGGATATTCAAATTAATTAACCAATCATACCATTGATCAGCTCTACCAAACTAGGATGTCTTTTTTTCCAGTAATAAACAAACATTGTTAAGTTGTTTTGATTGATACTGTAAAGCAGCTTTGATACAATCTGTATTGTGAAAAGCGCTATATAAATATATTTGACTTGTCTTCTGTAGAGCTGCTTTACAGCTGAAATTGAATTTGTTTCATAATTGCTTGATTTTACATTAACGCTGTTATTTTACTGTTTATTAATGTGAAACTGCTTTGAAACAACCTGTACAAAGCACTTGTTGTAAACCTTGTTCTTCTTAAGTGTAGGAGACTTAGAAGCGAAGACCAGGAGACGTTGGGATTGTATCTTTTAAGCAGGATTGTTTATTTGCTGTAGTCTGCTTCATCCAAAATCTTACCCAAGTCTAGCTAAGGGAACTTTACATTGCAGTTTATATACATTTCAAGGGGGTGGGATTAATTTCATAGAGCAGGGGACTCTTGATTCAGCTGGTTACCTGATTTCATCAGGTAACAGTTTAACTCAGAGTCTTGAGATGCTAATCCAATCAGCCTGATTAGATCAACAAAAGGCTCAGCTGACCTTTGAGATGTGACAAGTCAAGTCAAGTCATCCTCATTTATATAGCGCTTTTAACAATGTAGATTGTTTCAAAGCAGCTTTACAGAGATAAAAATATAATTTAGGGTAACAGAGATTGGTTTAGTTTTATAGTGGTTCTTGAAAAATGTTTTTTCCAGCTAAAGTTAGTTTTGATTGATTCACTTCCGTCTAAATTATCATTTGTTATTAAATTAGGGGCCGCTAAGACGACACCGTTCTCTCTAAACAGACTTTAAACGTGAACCTGTGATAGACGCTGATGGCGTTCACATGCGCATTAAGAATTGATTCTATAGTTATGTGCATTTGAATATATGTGCGCAGGTTTGTAATTCTTACAAACCATGCCTAAACAAACTACTTGTCTTGTCTATAAATTTTGATGCAGAATTTTATTTTATCTTATCACTTCGGGTAGGTACGCGAACCGAAAAATTCCACAACGCTTTATCTGTAGAGTGGTATAGGGATCCTCCATAGGGAGAGGCTAGTTGGCACTTCAGCACTGCATTGTCATCGGGTCCAGGCGAAAGTCCTTCGTCAGATCTGGAAACGGCCTGGATCCGGCAGGCTGCGGGAAAACCTTGGGATAAACAAAGACACTAAAATTAGCGTAGATGCCATTCTTCTTATGATGTAACGAGTACATCAGGATTTAAGGAAAGTGTTCCCAGTTCCGGCTGACCTAATCTAAGCAGCCTAATATTGAATTATAGAACTCTATAGAGTGTTATGTGAATGCTAGGTCAAAGAGATGTGTTTTTAGTCTAGCTTTGAACTGACAGACTGTGTCTGCTTCCCGGACAATGTTAGGAAGATTGTTCCAGAGTTTTGGTGCTAAATAGGAAAAGGATCTACCGCCTGCAGTCGATTTAGATATTCTAGGTATTATCAACTGGCCAGAACTTTGAGATCGCAATAGACGTGAAGGACTATAATGCGTTAAGAGCTCGCTCAAGTACTGGGGAGCTAAACCATTTAGTGCTTTGTAAGTCATCAGTAATATTTTAAAATTTATACGATGTTTAATAGGGAGCCAATGCAGTGTTGACAGAACCGGGCTAATATGGTCGTACTTCCTGGTTCTGGTAAGAACTCTAGCTGCTGCGTTTTGAACTAGCTGTAGTTTGTTTATTAAGCGACAAGAGGTTAATGTCCAAAACCTTGATTGCCTCAAAATGGAAAACAGTGTGTGCACTTTCTCAGTTAAAAATACTGTTGAATTGGAAGCTCAATTAAACATTTAAATAAAATTTGTAATCCTACATTTCCCCCTTTGAGAGTTCTAAATAACTCTCACAGAATACAAATTTAAACACTTAAACAAACATGCAATTTTAGGGTCCGTGACATCCCTACGGGTAATAGTCTTTTCTGGTAGGAACTGTGATTTTCTCGAGAGAGGCGTGATTCATATGTTGACTGAAACGCTTGATACTGTGGACGCATAGATAGTACGCCAGTAGAACAAACAACAACACAATTGCCATTTCCTTTGTCCACAGCCAGGGTTTCCCAATCAAGTTTCCGAACCATGAAAATTTAACTTCAGTCATCTGGTGTAATTTTGCTGACAGATCAAGAATGTCTTGTTGGATTTTGTTCAAGTTCTCTGTTGGATCCATTAACCCGGTGCAGCACTCAGGTCCGATGATTGTGCAGGCTCCTCCTTGCGTTGCTAGAATGTAATCCAAGGCCACTCTGTTCTGTAAGATCATTATTTTGTGCGAAGCGAGAGTGTCCGTGATGTTACCAAGCGCCAAAGCCGTATCATTGGCCAATTTCTGTACAGAATTCGATAAGCTTCTGACTTGATCAAGGGCTTGCATGACACCATAAGATGGTATTAATGCTCCAAGAGTTCTTGACCACCATGTTTGTGCACAAGTGAGTCCTGGAATGCAGCCATCTGCTTCGTTAGTGGTAGGAGCTGAATTTTGTAGTTGTGGGGATAGGGTGTGCCACCCAGGGGATTCCTGCTCCTACTGCAGGTGCGTGTGGCATGCAAACGTCCTTTCCAGCGAACAAGGCATTTCTTGACATATTCATCAGCTCTAAGAATATGTTGTTCCTGGAGTCCACACTTTGTGCAATGTCCATGATGCTTAGTAGAACGACAATCTTGATCATGTTGATGGATGACTGAAGGTTTCGTATGCGAGTCTCTGCGTTGTGTATTTTTTTCTTTCGTGATAGTTGGTTCAGCAGTGGGTCTAGTTGTTTTCTGGAGGTTGTGGCTTCATACGCAGGAGAGGAGGTTGGTGCGTATGGGTCAATTAAGGTCAAGTATTTGTTCAAACACTAGGATTGTGAACTTTTTCTGAGTCTGCTAGACAGTGGAGCAGTATTTGTTCAAACACTAGGGTTGTAAACTTTTCTGAGTCTGCTATTGTTGTTCCCTCTTTCTTAAACCTTTGACACCTAAGGAACAGTGAGGTAAGGATGGACTAGGATAGGGCCTATGAGGGAAGTCTTCACCCCAGGGTTAACCTCCGAAGCCTGTTGCGTTCGGTTCTTCCCGGGGCTCCTCACTGGTTCCGTGTCCTCACCTATCCCTGTAGGTGGGGGAACAACCTTACAGTGTGTACAATGAGTCCAGGTTTTCCTTCCCTGACACAATACTGCAGCTGCTGTAATCAACATCACTTGATGTGGCCCATGCCACTGAAGGGTTGGGGTCAGAATCCCTTGCCTCTTCAATTCAACTATATGCATATCCTTTGTTTTATGATTACATTATGACTATAAGCACTAATAAAGTTATATAATCATTTCATGATTACGTTATTACTATAATGAGCACTAATCAAGTTATATAATCATTCCCATATGTTTCTTATTCATACTTTTGCTGAATGCACATCTTTCCTGAATGTTGGTTGAATGCCTATCTTTCATGAATGTCTCCTGATGTCTGTGACTAATCTTCTGTGTCCCTGAGTGAGAACATTAAACACAGGCTTTTTGTCTGTATGTATATTAATGAGTGTGTTAAACTTAAAGAAAACCCTCATCATATGATCATGTTTCTCTGCTGACCCTATTAACGGACAGGGGCAATTTCTGTACAATTCTATGATTTGTTTTACTTCTTTCATACCTATATCTCTCAAGAAGTAAAGTAATTGTTATTTCCTCTCTCTGAGAATGGAAGGTTTTATCAGTATGTTGCAGGTCTCATGACACGGGGTGGCTGGTCTCATGACGCTTTTCGATGGGCCCTCCGAGGTCATTACTGGATCTTCGTGACTTGGATGACAGCTATCTTGATTGTTGTCAACGTACCCGTCTATCTATGTGTCATTGTTTAAATTTTATGTCCTCTGAGCCAATCAGAAGTGAATGTTTATGGAATGTATGCCCTTGGTAACAGTATAACTGGTGTACGATTTTCATGTAAGGTAGAGTTAGCTTGCGACCTCCTCGTGAGACTTTGACGCTGGCTCTACCAATTTAACTGCAAACTATTCTTCAGTAAATTTTACTCTTTGATTGAACATCACGACTCCTGGTCTTCTTTCATCATCTCTGGTCCTGGGTCAAGAACTGTAAACCCCCTCTTTACAGTCCTTTCACCACTTTGGTTCTAATGGCTTATTTCTAAATGACTTTATCATGACCCATTGACCTGGGATGATTGTGTGTCCACCTTCTGGTGGATTCTGCCAACATGACTCAACTCTCCCTCTGGCACTCTGTACCGCCTTTGTAAGGTTTTCACAGTAAGCAATCAGGGCATCTGAGGCAATGTGTACATCAGCATTTCCAAGATCAATCACACCTGGCATCTGCATGGGGCGTCCAGTAATAATCTCATGAGGGCTCAGTCCTACTGTTCTGTTAGGTGATGCTCTCATACTACACAGTACTGCTGGCAGTGCTTCGACCCATGGTACCCCTTCCTGATGCATTTTGCTTAGTCTGGTTTTGATTGTTCTGTTCGATCGTTCAACCTGTCCTGATGCTTGTGGCCTGTATGGGCAGTGAAGATTCCACTTAATCTTCAAAATTCTAGACACTTCCTTGACTACCTGTCCTGTGAAGTGTGTACCTTGATCTGAGTCAATGCAATCTGGTAATCCCCATCTGGGAATGAAATCAGTGACAAGACATTTAGCAGTATGTGCACCTGTAGCACGCCCTGTTGGATAAGCTTCTACCCATCTTGAGAACTTATCTATTACTACCAAAACATCAGTTTATCCCTTACAACGAGGCAATGATATGTAATCAACTTGCAGGTGACGAAATGGTCCTGGTGGGGCTGGGGTATGTGCTGCTGGTGCATTGGCTGCTGGTACATCATTATTTTTCTGACATGTAACACACCTCTTGGC
The DNA here is from genome assembly GCF_051911475.1 of Siphateles boraxobius. Taxonomy (NCBI): domain Eukaryota; kingdom Metazoa; phylum Chordata; class Actinopteri; order Cypriniformes; family Leuciscidae; genus Siphateles; species Siphateles boraxobius. The sequence goes on along the minus strand of NW_027508855.1, from coordinate 17,833,121 downwards.
TGTTTCTGTGGCTACATTTCTGAATTTTGGATTCCACCACTGATTTGAGAGCCTGCGATTCATCGTTGCTGGACCACTGTGACCCAAATTGTGTATTTGTTGAGCCAAATATGGCAACAGTGATTCGGGAGCAACATACTTTCCCCCCTTTGGTCCAGCAACCGGATGAATCCACTGTGGCTCCTTTGTGTAACCATGTCCATGCTTCATACAGAGGAACGTCTTTGTTCAGATTAGGGCTGGGCGATATGGCCTAAAAAAAGAAATCCCAGATTTTTTCACAAAAAATCCAATTTACGATTTAAATCGATTTTTTTCTCTCCCTACTTAAAATCAATCTGCAGATGACAAAGAAAAATTGTTCAAATCAAGATTTAACTTTCTTTTGTTTTAATATTTCCTTCTGGGATTTGATCTCGATTAAAGTGCAATCAGAAACAACAAGCCAAAAAGACAAGAGGACAGGCCCTGTCTTTGAAAACAATGAAAATGTAACATATAATAAAATGGGTGGATTGGGATTGGGGGGATGTGTAAAAAAAACAATAAACTTGCATCAAATTATTTGGTAACTAAACATAATTTTATTAAGTTTACTGGTATGCTACTGTTTTTATTATTGCTTAACACAAATTTCACAATTTCAACTTCAATTTGATTCTGATCTTGATTCAATATAAATTCCTTTGGATAAATAGGTACAGTAGATACGTTAATGTGTTAATTGTTCTCAATATTTTTTTTTAAAAAATCACCTAATGCTGTAAACATACAGAGAGCCCTGTCAGCTGGTATTATTAAAGGTTAAAACTAACTCAAATTAAATATAATGCATTTTTTATAATAACAACGTTATACTATTTTAATGATATAGGTAAAAATATTATAAATGTGTAATATAGTTATCATATTTAGCAAAATACTCCTCTCTATAGCAATTATTTTAAGTCCAACTAACATGCGTGCTATGGGTCATTAAAAGGCATCCTGAGGTAAATGTAACGTTACGTGGCATATGTTGTTCTCCAGCTGTTTTATGGACATCTTTCCGCATTTGAAAAACACTAATCGATCGATTTAATTACATTTCGGTAAGTTGGTAGTAAAGAGTAACAGATGATCGGTTCACATGCCGCTTGAACTGAGATCTGCCAGCGTTCTTTGACGTCACATTTACAAGCGCCAAAACGGTGTTTATTGTTTGAATTTCGTAATAAAATTGACAGAATCTGAGAGCTGAGAATCTGTTTCATATCGATAGTAACCTGCTCTGTCTTGTCTGTCGGTGTCAGTGTACTCTTTGCTTCGCGATTTTTCTCTGCGTGAGAAAATGGATGTGTGGCGTGAGAGCGTGTAAAAAGTGACAGAATTGTGTCTCTCACAGTGAACTCGTGAGTTGGCAGCCCTGCAGATCCAGCTTGTAAATGTTTTCGGCGGGTGTGCTTCTGCTGCCGCGATCTTGATCATTTGCCATGTTGTTTGTGTATCTCTATCATGGCAAGCGCTGAGCCCAGTCGGAACTACGGGAGCCCAGATGGGAGTGTCGGCGGTTGTTAAAGAGAAAACCGATTTTCATTAAAAAAAATAAATAAAAAAAAAAGGCGTAAACTACACATTCGAGTTAATCGCTAAAATCGATTTATCGCCCAGCCCTAGTACAGATCAATTATTGATTCAGGAGGCATAATTGTCTTCTGTGCTGCACTACCTGAACACACTTGTACAGTTGCATAGAAACAAGCCTGTTTAGCTGCCATATCAGCAAGAGCATTACCTTTAGCTTCTGTAGTATTAGTTGTGAGATGTGCTTTCACTTTGATCACTGCTAATTTCTTTGGAAGTTTCATGGAAAACATTAGATCTTTCACTAATTCAGCATGCTTAATGGGGGATCCAGCAGAAGTTAGAAACTGTCTGGTTTGCCAAATGACATCAAAATCATGAATTACCCCAAAAGCATATCTGGAATCTGTGTAGATATTAGCAACTGATCCTGAAGCTAGCGTGCATGCTCTTGTAAGGGCTACTAGTTCTGCAGCTTGAGCTGAAAAATGATCTGGAAGACGTCCTGAAGCTAACACTTCCGTGATGGACGTTACTGCATAACCTGCTCGTCTGTTACCTTCAATTACTTGAGCTGAACCGTCAACAAACAACTCAAATTCTGAATTCTCTATGGGAGTTTCTTTTACTTCACTCGTAGGGGTATATGCAAGCGTAACACAATCGTGAGTCATTTCTCCTTCATCCTCTAACAAAACTTCAGTCATAGCAGACATCATACATGAGGACGGATTCGTGACAGGTGCACGCTGTAAGACAATATTCGGGGCTGTGAGAGTTGCTAACCAATTTCCCAGCGAGAGGAAGTGACAGAAGTGACTTTTGCTTGATTCATTAATGCGGACATTACATTGAGGGCATTTTAAGTTTACAGCCTGACCCAGCTCATTACTAATGAAGGGCCTGTGCTGTAGACAACATTTAAGGCTGTGAGTCTACTTAACCATTGTCCCCACAAAGGAAAGCTGAGACAGTCACTTTTCCTTTTGTTCTTTTAAACATAAGAATAAGTCTTTTATCTCTGTTGTAAGTTACTGGGGAAATTAAGCACTCACAGCCCAAATGGTTAACACCTCAACAAGCTGCCCCACCCGTTTAATGACGTTGGGAATGGCTGCTTCAGAGTAGCAAGCAGACTGAGTAGGAGCTGAGCAACATTGTTAACTTCTCTAAAGTTCTTTTGCTTTTACTACATTCTTTTCTCCAATGTCCAGGCTTACCACAGTAATAACAACTGCCCTCTCTCTTAAGACATTTACGTTTCTGTGGGTTCTCTGTGTTGACCTTAAACGATGCTGCTGCAATTTTTACTCTCGCCCTGACATCAGAATCTCTTTCCCAAGTAGCTAACCTGTCTAGGTTGCTTTGCAGGGTCCTAGTGGACCATGTGATTTCTAAGAAAGGCAATGCATTTCTATGTTCTGACAAAAGACCATCAAACCATGTGCGAACGAGGGCACCATTGTCCTCTAGCACCTTCTCTGAAGTGTCAACAATCCCACTGTAAGCTGCAGCGGTCTGGCAAAATCTTTCTGTGTACTCGCATACATTTTCACCCTTCTTCTGTAGGATCCCGGACGAGCCCCCACTTGTTACGATCTCCTCCCAGTCTAGGGTTGGGAGAGGGTAACAAACTTAAATAAATAGAAAAGAACGTAAACGTGGAGGGTTCCCTTCAGTCCCCTGCCCCAGAAAAGTGAGCCAAAACACTTGATGCAAACGTAAAATGATTTATTGCATTTAAACAAAGAAAATGGAAGCTTTCAATCTTCAGGAGAAGGTCAGACCAAAACAACAAACAAAAGAGGAAGCTTACTATTGGAAGGAAAACTAAATGCCCTACACATGTAAAAGCAAATAAATAAACAACATATGCTGCCCTCCACTCCGTGACTAACCAAAAACAAGGATTAATATATAAAAAGAAAAAAGTGGTGACTCAATCTCCCTACTGCTTTCCAAAACAAGCAAAAAGTTGCCATACAATACCTTTTAGTTACCAAACAAAGTTATAAAGAGAAAAAAAGAAAAGAGATTGCTTTATCACACAAAGCACACCAAAAACAAGCTCAACTGTACCAAACAGAGACGACACACCAGTTTCACACTTAGCAACACACAAGTCTGATGCAGGGGAGAAGTGAACCTCCTCAAGCAGTGTTCACTCTGCTCTCTTATAGTGTAGCTCTGCAACTCTCCTTACGAGCCTCAGGTGTGGTTAATTAGCTGCAAGGCAATCAGAGTGAGGGAGAGACTGACAGAGCATAACAAACACAACAATTTAACAAAGTAAAATACACATCAAAAAACACTTTTTATAAAATACGTCCTCAGGACGTAACACTTCTAACCATTTTTTTTTTTCTGTTACCACACAAACAAACACTAAAACTTCTCTGATCAGCAGAGGTTACACTCGTTAACACAGACTTGTTACCAACACATCACAAACTATTAGCATGTTACGCTAATCTTCCCTGCCTGAAACAGAGGGTCAAACTTTTCTTCTCTAAAATAATTTTTTTAGAGGGTAACAACACAAAATAACAAAAAACAAATTAGCAAATGATACTAATCTTCCCTGCCTGACAAACAGAGGATATCTTTTTAACACGTGATGTTAAAAACTTCCCTGCCTGAACAGAGGATCAAACTCTCTTCTCTAAAATAAATTTTTTAGAGGATAACACCACAAGGTAACAAACAACAAAACAAATAATTAGCAAAATAATACTAAACTTCCCTGCCTGACACAGAGGATATCTTTTTATCATGTGATGTTAAAAACGCCCCTGCCTGAACAGAGACAATATTTTCATCTTTAAAAGACAACTTTTAAAGGATAACTTTAGGTAATCAAACACTACAGCTGTCTGATAACTCATTCTCTGACGGCACAGAGGCACAAAATTCGTACTGGTCTGGTTCTTTGAATAGAGTGAAACTCACCGAATCGTTGTTTGAATGAAAAGATTCAGTCTGGAAAACTCAGTCAGCTTTGTTGAGGTCCAGTTGAGATTCAGTTCTGGAACTCAGTCAGAAAGTTCATTCTTTGTTGAGATCTTTGTTGAGCTTGAGGTTTTCAAGATTCCGTCTGGAACTCAGTCAGAAAGTTCATTCTTCGTTGAGATCTTTTGTTGATTCAATCTGGATTCTGGTGAGTAGCTCTATCCGGGTCACAGGCACCATCTGTTGTAAACCTTGTTCTTCTTAAGTGTAGGAGACTTAGACGCGAAGACCAGGAGACGTTGGGATTGTATCTTTTAAGCAGGATTGTTTATTTGCTGTAGTCTGCTTCATCCAAAATCTTACCCAAGTCTAGCTAAAGGAACTTTACATTGCAGTTTATATACATTTCAAGGGGGTGGGATTAATTTCATAGAGCAAGGGACTCTTGATTCAGCTGGTTACCTGATTTCATCAGGTAACAGTGTAACTCAGAGCCTTCAGATGCTAATCCAATCAGCCTGATTAGATCAACAAAAGGCCCAGCTGACCTTTGAGATGTGACAAGAGGTTAATGTCCGAAACCTTGATTGCCTCAAAATGGAAAACAGTGTGTGCACTTTCTCAGTTAAAAATACTGTTGAATTGGAAGCTCAATTAAACATTTAAATAAAATTTGTAATCCTAATAAATGAATGTGACTTGAGCTTATCATGTAAATATTTAGCTCTGCAAGTGGTGACCAGGTATCACCTCTGAAATAAAACTCTTGGCAGTATGATCAAAATGTTAAATCAGTTCATTTGTCACACTGGAAATTGAAGTTTAAAATAAAAGCGCACTGCATTTTGGGATACAATATTCCACACACTATGCTTTGTTTTATACTGAACATGTTAGCAAATAGGTGAAAATTTGCATGTATACTGCAAAACTAGTATATGCTATTCTAAACACAGCTAAATGGTGAGACAGACAGATGGACAACTGCAGTAGCTTGGCATGATCTATAGTCCTGTAATTTCTGTGACATGATGATAAATCATGATGTGTAATGCTTCTTTTTACATTTTTGACTCCTCTTGCTCGACACGCTCCTCTGCAGTGATGTCAATCAATGGGACGCGAGTCAAGCCACGTGTGGATTCAGGAAACGCAGTTTTACACATCGCTGAATAATAATCTCTCAGCAGACACAGGGAGTCTTGAAAGCGGCCCACTCCTATCTGTACACACACACACACACACACACACACACACAAGCACACAGAACCATTAGACTTCAAACTCATCCCAGGCAGTTTTGTGATGTGTTAGAGGTGTGTGTGTGTGTGTGTGTTACCTGCAATAATGCAGAATAATGGTTGATTAGTACAGCAGTGTGATCGTCTAACCAGCCATCATCAATGACTCCTGTTCCCTTTCAGTCGATAACGTCGGACGTAGTCGACGCCGACTGAAATGGGATCACGCTAGGGAGCCTATCGTCTTCGAGTATTATTGAACGAGCCAATACACATTGGCGTGCGAGATTTGCATCTCACACTCCGCCCCGCAGCGCGGGTATAAATACGGAAGTGGATGCACGCACCATTTGCCTTTCGCTTCGGAGCCGAGCTTCATGTCTGGATCTGAAGAGTGTTGTTGTACAACGAGCGAGTGTGTCGGCGCTTCTTTGGGAAGTCTCTCCTGGTGTCGGTGGTTACGGCGCGAGTGCAGCGGTGATCGCGAGCTTTAAGCTCTCAACTGCTGTTTTCACAGCAACCAAATTTCTGTTTGTGTTTGTTTGTCTGACGGTCGGTTGAGGGCGAGAAAGTGAGTGCTTCACTGGCACAGGGTGCACCATTCCTGTGTCAGTGTTGCCGTGGTCATTCCCCTGTGTGCTCCGACACTGGTGAGAGTTTTTCACTTCCTAAAAGAGCAACACGGGTGCGTTTGCGTCTTTTTCAAGATGTCATTCCGCCCGTGCGTTTCTGGGTGCGGTCGTTCCCTGTCTCTCTCTGATGGTCACAATTGTTGTATCACGTGTTTGGGCTTACAGCACGCTGAGACAGATTTTGTGGACAGCTCATGTTTTCACTGTGGGAACATGACTGTCGCAGTGTTGAGGGCGAGACTCGCCTTCGTCCGCGGAGAGCGAGTCCCCATTGCCATGCCCCACCCCCGGGTGCTGCATGGGATGGGTGACCGGAGGGTAGTGTTGGATGTCCCGCCCGGTAACCATTCCCTGTGGGCTCCTCACCCCTCCCTTCCACTGCTACCATTGGAGCCTCCGGTGTTATCTGCTGGTCCATCTGTAATGGGTGGGCCAGCGGTTTCACTCGGGGCTCCCCTGGGGGACAGGATGTCGATTGCAGCATCGGAGGGTGAGCTGATGTCTGGAGATGACGACTCAGCTGCGTTGTCTCCCTCCGGGAGTTCAATGTTGCCCGAGCCGGATCCAGAATTATCAGCTATGCTGAAACGGGCCGCCGAGGCTGTCGGGCTCGAGTGGAACCCTCCACCGTGTCCTGTTCAGTCTCGGTTGGATGATTGGTATCTCGGGGCGGGCCGTGCTGGTTCTCAGCCCGCCGCCCCAGTGCCCTTCTTTCCCGAAGTGCATGAAGAGCTTACTTGGTCGTGGACGGCACCTTTTACTGCTGAAAACGACTTAAGTAGTTCTTCCTCCCTCACTACCCTTGTCGGAGGAGCGGTGAAGGGTTATGAGGCTATCCCTCCAGTGGAGCGGTCTGTTGCGACTCATTTATGTCCAACGGCCGCTGCATCCTGGGTGGGGGATCCTTGTTTCCCCTCGCGGGCCTGTGAGTTCGCGTCCGGATTGGCGGTCAGAGCTTACAGAGCTTGCGGGCAAGCCGCTTCCTCTTTGCATGCCTTGGCGTTGTTGCAGGTCTACCAGGCCAAGACACTCATGGACATGCACGAGGGTAGTTTGGACCGGGCGCTCATGAGTGAGCTCCGCACCGCCACTGACCTCGCCCTCCGGGGTACAAGTGTCGCGGCGTGTGCGGTCGGTCTAGCGATGTCCACTTTGGTGGTCCAGGAACGCCATCGTTGGCTCAGCCTGGTTGAGATGGCGGATGCGGACAAGGTTCGGTTCCTGGACTCCCCAATTTCCCAGGTTGGGTTGTTCGGCGACGTGGCGGAGAGCTGCGCCCAACAGTTCTCTGCCACCCAGGTTCGGACGGAGGCTCCCCGACACACCCTATCCCGGCGGCCCGCTGTTGCCTCCACCCTGCCGCCGGGGATAGTCCCTCCGCCCGTTCGTCGCCGAGGGCGCCCCCCTGCCGCTGCCTCCGGTTCCGCGGGGTCTCCGCAACAGCCTTCACCCAGGCCCCAGCGTAGAACCAGCAGCAGGCAGGCCGCCCAGTCTGTCTCAGTCACTGCCCAGCCAGGGGGCGAGTGTCAGAAACGTTCCTGAGACAGGCCACCCAGGGATGGGGGGACTAACTCTTCAGATGGTTACCGTTCCACCATTGGTTCTCCGGAGTCCAGTGGTACCCAAATTATCAGAAGAGCGAATTTCTCCGTCCCTGGGTCCCAAGAGGGCGAGGCTGGCGGCTTGCGACCCTGTAGAACAGCCTTGCTCCCCCCAGCCCCCTCTTGTTCGCCAGCCCGCAACACGAGGTGGTCGAGGACCCGGTCATCCGCCTTCTCTCCCATCCTCTGTTGCCCCGTGGAGACAGGTAAGTGCAGCACGGCTCACTCAGACCCCGCTTCGGGCCGCCCACGGGCCTTCCGAGCCGGGTCCCTGTCCTCCACTGCGCTGCCCCACCCCGGGTATGCCTGTGTTACCTTTGGTCCCCCTGGTCCGGTTTCTTCGAGGCCTGGAAAGTGCTCTCCAACCCGTCCGGCTGGCTCCTCCGTACCATCAGGCTCGGCTACACGATTCAGTTCCGCCGGAGTCCGCCCAAGTACAGTGGCATTCGCCACACTTCAGTGTCGAGCGAATCTGCTCCTGTCATGCGCGCGGAGATCGCGGTCCTGCTGGCGAAGGACGCGATAGAGCCGGTGTCGGTAGCCGATATGAAGGCCGGCTTTTACAGCCCGTACTTCATTATACCCAAGAAAGGGGGTGGGTTACGACCAATCCTGGACCTGCGAGTCCTGAATCGGGCCCTTCACAAGCTCCCGTTCAGAATGCTGACGCAGAAACGCATCTTCCAATGTGTCCGTCCCCAGGATTGGTTTGCAGCGATCGACCTGAAGGACGCGTACTTTCATGTCTCCATCCTGCCATTCCTGCGTTTCGCGTTCGAGGGTCAGGCGTATCAGTACAAAGTCTTACCCTTCGGGCTGGCCCTGTCACCCCGTGTCTTTACGAAAGTTACGGAGGCAGCCCTCGCTCCCATGAGAGAGCAGGGCATTCGCATTCTCAACTATCTCGACGACTGGCTGATACTAGCTCAGTCTCGGGAGCTGTTATGCGAACACAGGGATTTGCTGCTCCAGCACATCAGCCAGTTGGGTCTTCAGGTCAACTGGGAGAAGAGCAAACTCGCCCCTGTGCAGAGGATCTCTTTTCTCGGTTTGGAGCTGGACTCGGTCCAACACACGGCGCGCCTCACAGAGAATCGCGCCCGGTCGGTGCTGAACTGCCTGAATTTTATCAAGAGCAGAACAGTGGTTTTTCTGAAACATTTTCAGAGGCTCCTGGGGCATATGGCAGCCGCAGCCGCAGTTACGCCGCTCGGCCTGCTTCATATGAGACCACTCCAGCACTGGCTTCGCGACCGAGTCCCGAGGTGGGCGTGGCGGAGAGGCACGCTCCCTGTGAGAATCACCCCGGCCTGCCTCCAAACCTTCAGCCCGTGGTCGGACCTTTCGTTTCTCCGGGCCGGTGTGTCCCCAGAACAAGTGTCCAGGCATGCTGTGGTCTTCACAGACGCCTCCAACACTGGCTGGGGGGCCACGTACAACGGGCATGCAGTAGCTGGCACCTGGACGGGGTCCCGCCTGCATTGGCACATCAACTGCCTGGAGTTGTTAGCAGTGCTCCTTGCTTTGAGACGCCTCAGGACGACGCTGCTCGGCAAACACGTACTGGTCCGGACGGACAACACTGCGACCGTTGCGTACATCAACCGCCAAGGTGGTCTACGTTCCCGTCGCATGTCACAACTCGCCCGCCACCTCCTCCTATGGGGTCAGAAGCATCTGAGGTCGCTTCGTGCCGTTCACATCCCTGGCCTGCTCAATCGTGCCGCCGACGAGCTCTCACGACAGATTGTGGCCTCGGGAGAATGGCGGCTCCATCCCCAGGCGGTCCAGCTGATATGGGACCACTTCGGGGCCGCACAGATAGATCTGTTTGCCTCTCCGGACTCGTCCCATTGCCAGTTGTTTTATTCCCTCGAGACGGATGCACTGGCTCACAGCTGGCCCCGGGGCCTCCGCAAGTATGCGTTTCCCCCAGTGAGCCTTATTGCACAACTACTGTGCAAAGTCAGGGAGGAAGAGGAGCAGGTTTTGCTAGTTGCCCCTTATTGGCCCAACCGAACCTGGTTCCCCGAACTTTTTCTCCTCTCGACAGCTCCTCCCTGGCCTATTCCTCTGAGAGAGGATCTACTCTCTCAGGGACGGGGCACCATATGGCACCCGCGTCCAGACTATTGGAGACTCCATGTGGATGGTCACTGGACGGGACGCGTAGGTTCTAGGTAGTCTACCACAGGCAGTCGTAGATACCATCACGTCAGCGAGAGCTCCCTCTACGAGGCTTGCTTACTCCCTGAAGTGGAAACTGTTCGTTGAGTGGTGTGCTTCTCAAGGAGAAGACCCCCGAAGGTGTTCGATCATTTCCGTGCTTTCTTTCCTGCAAGAGGCTTTGGAGCGTCGGCTGTCCCCCTCCACCCTCAAAATGTATGTCGCCGCTATTGCCGCACATCACGATGCAGTAGACGGGAAATCCCTGGGGAAGCATGACTTGATCGTCAGGTTCCTGAGGGGAGCGAGGAGGTTGAATCCGCCTCGCCTCCCCTCTATACCCTCTTGGGACTTATCTCTGGTGCTAACCGCACTGCAGAGACCGCCCTTCGAGCCTTTGCAGGTAGCAGAGTTAAAAATTCTGTCCCAAAAGACAGTTCTCCTACTTGCTTTGGCCTCCATCAAGAGGGTAGGGGACCTGCACGCATTTTCGGTCAGCGAATCGTGCCTGGAATTCGGGCCGGCTAACTCTCACGTTATCCTGAGACCCCGGCCTGGATATGTGCCCAAGGTTCCTACCACCCCCTTTCGGGACCAGGTGGTGAACCTGCAAGCGCTGCCCCCGGAGGAGGCAGACCCAGCCCTGGCTTTTCTCTGCCCCGTTCGCGCTCTGCGCTTGTACGTGGACAGAACGCAAAGCTTTAGGACCTCAGAGCAGCTCTTCGTCTGTTATGGAGATCAGCGGAAGGGAAAGGCTGTCTCCAAGCAGAGGTTGGCCCACTGGATAGTGGATGCCATCATCTTGGCGTATGAGTCCCAAGGTGAGCCCTGTCCCCCCGGACTGCGAGCTCACTCCACAAGGGGTGTTGCCGCTTCCATTCCCCTCTTACGGACCGGATACGTGCGCCGTTTCGCTCCGGTTGAATTCCCTTGTCCGGAACCTGTTGAGCTCCTCCGTACCCCCCCCCAACGTCGGACGTGGCGGAACGTCTGGTGTTAGGCCTACCACTCGTATGCAGTGTGGAACCCGTGTTAGGCTGGGTCCATATGTTGCGGTCCCTACGGCGACCCCATATGTGTATTCTTCCACGATACGGCTCCCCAAAGTGAGCCCGTGTCTTTCCCTTGGCAGAGTCCTGCCGTCACTGTAAATTGGTGTGTCTCCCCCCTCTCCAGGCTGGAGCCACCCCAGTGACATTCCATATGTTATACTGCCCGGCCCTCCGCCCAGTTCATATGTGTATTCCCCCCCCCCCCTTTCGGGTTGGTTGGGCTTCCGCAGCGTCCCTTCCTTCCAATGTTGGGCACGCTTTCCCAGTGTTACCAAGTCTAACTGAGTGGGTCTTGTGGAACAGCAGCGACTTCCTGGCCTAAGCCCTGTCCTTTTCCGCTAGAACGTCGGGAGGATCAGAAGGCTTTTGTCTAGGCACTGGAAGGTGGCAGCGTTAGTGGCGTGTTCAATGGTTGATCCCATTTCAGTCGGCGTCGACTACGTCCGACGTTATCGACTGAAAGGGAACGTCCTGGTTGCGTATGCAACCCACCGTTCCCTGAAGGAGGGAACGGAGGACGTAGTCCCCTTGCCACTACCGCTGGACCACCGCTGACTCCGAGTTACGCTCGGCTCCTCAGCGAAAAGCAAATGGTGCGTGCATCCACTTCCGTATTTATACCCGCGCTGCGGGGCGGAGTGTGAGATGCAAATCTCGCACGCCAATGTGTATTGGCTCGTTCAATAATACTCGAAGACGATAGGCTCCCTAGCGTGATCCCATTTCAGTCCGCGTCGACTACGTCCTCCGTTCCCTCCTTCAGGGAACGGTGGGTTGCATACGCAACCAGGACGTTCTCTCCTGCTCCGCTTCTTCCTTGCGTTTATCACAGATGTCCCACAGACGCTCACGCAAGTCCTGCACAAAATGAAAACACTGATTAGAATGAAAGTTTGAACTTTTTTTTTTGCGACAAATATTTCTTTGTGGCTAATTTGTGATAACCCTGCAGCAAACGCTCACTGAAAATATTTTTTTTTGGCATCTGTGAATATTTTGCACTACTGCATGTTGCCTTTTTTTTATTTTTCATCAACTTTTTATTGGTTTTTAACAATACCATGTAACATCAAAACTACTGAAATACTTGAAAAACATTGAACATAGATAGGTTTAAATGAAATTCGCACAGAAAAATAAATAAATATTTTAAAATGCATATCCTTGTTTTATTACTGCAAATAAATATACGGCAAATATCACACAAAACACATGATTTATGGTTTTGTACAACTGTGTTTTCTGTGCTGAAATCTAGCATGTTTTTACCTGTGAAAATACAAACTTGCAGAGACGTCTTTTTTTACGAGTTACACTACAAACATTTTTTTAGTTTTGTCTTTCAGTACACATTATTATATCAAGATACACTGACTTGAGAAGCAAAATGACAAGATATTGGGTCTCCTGAAATATGTATCAAAATTAAGTGATTTTATATTCAATACGAGACAGCAAATCTGTCAATAGGGTAAAAATTAAATGTAGTTCAAAGGGAAAACAAGTTTATTTTTCTTCACTTGCTTTAAGCATAAAGTCTTTATATCTGATGTCATTTTTCTTATCAAATAAATGTATCTTGAATGTTTAGATATTAGTACAGGAAAACACGACAAAAATACAGATTTTTTTTGCAGGTCAGGAGTGTCTCACATCCAGTCTTTGATGGAGCTCTCCTTTGGTCTCCTCGTCCTCTCTGATGTTGTCAGGAACGCTGTTATAATCACACTGCCATGCGCTTACAAACTCCTGCTTCAGATCCGGCTTCTGTAGGTACTGCCTGAAGTTCTCCCTGAAACACACACACACACGTCACACACTCACATTATGTGACGCGCAAGGGCACCCGCGCCCTGATTGGCGCTGACGTCATGAATAGTCCACCGATAGGCTGCAGCAGTTGCCGCAGAGCAACCAATAGGCGCGCGAGCCGTCTCGCCTAGGTCTGCTCTATGCAGCAATGCGTTTTAAATTAATGCAAAATTATGGATAATTTTTGGCTTCAGTATTCTCAAAAAGAGGTTTTCCCGTAGCGTAAGCTAGCTTACGCAACACGAGAGTACTCTCGTAAGAGAACGCCATTTATTATGGCACAAACCTGCTTAACTTCTGCTCCTTGCTCATCTACGTCGCAGTCACACCTCTGAAATGGCACCTCTCCTGGTTAGTGTTACGCCCTCTTCTTTCCCCTTTAGCCAATCACAATACTCCTTTCATTTCTAGACCAATGCACATCTCATTCCCTAGCTGACATATTTAACCTATACATATTGTAAAGGTCTGACTTGCGGACGATTGGCATTACCGCCGCCAACACCTGGGGGTTGTTCCTGCTGGTGTTGTTGCTGGGATACGGCCTGGTGGAAATCCCTCGCTCCTATTGGAGGGCATCATGCCACGGACAGCTGCTGGCAAAGACATACTTTAAAGCAGCAAAACTGATGACGGAAAAAGCAGACGCCGAAGAAAACCTGGAAGATGTTATGGAGGTGAGGGATTGTCATTTCTTTGATCAAAGTTCATGCATTATCTTTTATAAAAATAAATGCATACTTAAATGTCCACTCTTTTACAGGATGTCAGAACGGTTAATGAAACAATCAAGTACAACCATCCTCTACGCAAATGCATTGACACTATTCTGAGAAAGGTAAGTTTCATATAATCTTCATCCTACTGATTGTGCATGTGTAAATATATGATCGTTTCCAAATGACAGACTATACACTATGCACTTATGCACTCAACCAAGTAGTGAATTAATTTTATAAGGTTATTTTATCATTCAACATCTGAATCTGATGCCCCTCCCCCTCCGCTACATAATGAAAGCGGAGTTGCATTGAAGTGTCCAACATTACACACTTTTTTTTTTCCGGTTTATTAAGTGCTTCATCCGGGTATTTAAAGTGCACTTTTTCTATTCGGAATTTTTTAGTGAAAACTCTACTTACACTAATTATACTACAAAACGTAATTGAATAGTGCACAAGTACGCAAATTGGGACGCACCTATGGAGTATTAATACCCTCACATCTTTCTCAGTGTCCTGTAGAATACCAGGAAAAGATGGGCAGAAACATGGACGATTATGAGGACTTTGATGACAAAGGAAACCCTTATCCTAGTAAAAATAGTTTAGTCAAACTACATAAAAAGGTAATGTAAACACTGCAGCTATATAGAATATTAATATAAAGCAAATTCACTGACATTTATTATTTATAAATAATATAAATATTATTTAAACAATTTTAAATATAACTTTAAAAACAAATATTACAATTTTAAGAATAAATGCATTTAAAATTAAAATAGTCAATTTAAGATGTATTATTGTTTTATTTACAAGTGAAATTATAAATATAATTATGTAAATATTTTGTATTATATAAATGTATTTATATTCAAATATATATGATGATTGAGACTTATGTATTGTATTAATATCTCCTGTCAGGTGATCTATGCTGTTCAGAGGCATAACCGCACACAAGTTCAGTGGCAGATTCTATTGGACGAGGCTTTTCACTTAGAGGACGTGGCCAAAAACGAGACAAGCTCCACCCACCAGTTCATTCACAGCTTCCCCTCTGCAGAAGCGCCTGGATGGATCAGCAAGTACCTGTACACGCCCACCGTGGGTGAGGAAACCTGTGAACACATTCTCTCTCTTTTGTAGTCAAAAACACCTTTCTGGTCTTACTACAATAACACCTTTATGAGAGATACAGAGATCTGTAATCCTTCAACAGAGCAAAGGCTCATTCATAATGAGAATGCCTTTAAAAAGACTTTAAAACAATGCATTCCTGGCAAACAATGCAGCAGACATGCTTTGGGTCGTTTCTGAGTTTCTCTTATGATTTTAGAAGTCCTCAGGACGACTTCTGAGCTGTACTAGGTTTAGGAGATACTTTTAACGTTACAATGCTTTGTGAATTAGTCTTAGATGAAAAATGTACCTAAAATTAGGAGTGACACGCCCCTGAATTTCCACATTAGGAATAACTTTTAGCCTTGTGATTTTTGTGAAGATGCCTGGTCTAAAATATACATCTTGCTTTATCACCGTTTAATCGATGCCTACAACTGTGTTTGCTCATCATTTCTTCAACGCAAGCTTTACCTATGTGGTTTCTGCAGCTCGATATTTTAAGATTTTTCATAAAACCAGACTGCAAACATTGCAATCTTGCTAAACTTGTTTACGTGGAACAGTCTGGTTTTATGAAAAATCTTAAAATCCTAATATAGAGCGTCAGAAACCACCCAGGTAAAGATTGCTTTGATGAAACAGATAAGCGGATTTTTCGTAAAACTAGACTTCCACAAAAAGAAGTTTAGCAAGATTGCAATGTTTGTGGAACAGTTTTTTTTTGCCAAATACCAATGGAAATATCAATAGTTTTCTTATCAAATGTCAAGCCACTTTGAAAAGACTCTGTATAGTATGCATGTTTGGAATGGTTGGTTCGTTTCAGCACACATGACTATTGTCCACCTACCCGTGACCAGCACAAAGAGAAATTCTGGGTGTTGAAATGCGGTAGCTAAGTTGTTGTCAAAGGCTCGGATCCCTCTGTCAATGGAAGTCTATGGGATTTTTGCCTGTTTTGTAATCCAAGTCTGATCGCTTACACCTGAACACCTTTCATCAATAAGCCGCACAATTTGAGATGTCATTCATGTCAGAGCGCACACATTGCACAGTAAAGTTTTATATTTAGGGTTAAGGTTTTTTTTTAAATCGCTAACCTTAAGTAATGAATGCTATTATAAGCTATGATATTGAGTCAAAGGAGTGCTCACTAACAGATTAAGACCGATTTGTGAACAATATTTGAGAGAAATAGGCCTTTTGTACATAGAAAAAGTCTTAGATCTTTGAGTTCAGCTCATGAAAAATGGGGGCAAAATCAAAAGTTTTGCGTTTATAATATTGTTCAGTGTGTGTGTGTGTGTATATATGTATATATATATATATATATATATATATAAATACTTAAGTTTAATGTTAAATACAAAAATTATTTAATATTAAATAATATTTTAATATTAAACCTTCATTGTTGATTTCATTTTGATTTGATTTGATTTACATTACTCACTGACAATTTTACATACAGTGATTTGAAAATAATGAACATTCCAAGCTATTTATCATAAGAGCCAATGGTATTTATCGCACACAATGACACATTTCAAGTATAAGATATAAGAAGAAACTATTGGGACATTAGGCATTTTGAAGGTTTTCACTGAAGAACATGTAGTTCTCTCGTTGTTAATGAATGTCATCATCTCTCTGTAGGTACGCTGGAGGACATTACCTCGCGACCTCTGCATCTCGTAGCCGCATCTTTGATGATGTATGAGAACAAGGAGAACATTGAAGGGAAACTGTTTGCACTTTTTAATCTTCGCACTCTTCCTGAAGTGTCCAGTGAGAGACTGCAGCTTTAACGCTTCTGTGTGTCTCTTTTGTATGCGTTTTCTGTGTGTTTGTGTGTGTGTGTGTGTGTGTGTGTGTTGCTCTTACCTCCCATTGTCCCTTTACATTCAGATGAAGCCAAAATAGCAAACCCCACATACTGTACACAACTGTAGTGCACTGAAGGTACAGCATCTTCACAGGAGTGACGGTTGGTTTTCATGCAGAGGAACATTAATATGTGGCTGAAAAGGGACGAAAAATGTCACGTTAGTTTTCTATAGAATCCTAATTTGAAGTTTAAAGATTCTATTGAAAGAATAGAGTTTATTTAAGGTCACCCAGATGCATGAAGGTCCCACTGTGTCCTAATCTACACTTCACTCTGAACTTTCACCCTCAGGATGAGAACTTGTTTGACCAGTAAATCATCACAGGAAACACTTGTTTATTTGTTCATTATTTAACAGATCACACTTTAAAGTTACAGTAGAAAATCTGAAGAAAATGTCTAATTTTGGTTGTTCAGCTCTTGTTTTGTACTGTAAACTTAAAATCTCTTTGATCAAAAAGTGAATGCATATAACATGAATGCTGTTTTACTTTTTCAATTATGGTCTATTTATTATAAATGTCTCTGAATTAATATTTAATTACTGTTCAGAGCTACTGAAATTGTCAACAATTTGTGTTTTATTTTCTTTCTTTTATTTATGTTTTTGTTTGTTTGAATTTCCTCAATACCTCAAATAAATATTCCTGAGATTTTAATTACTTTTCTGTACAATTGTGTATTACTGAATGAGAAAAAAACTTGATATTTTAATGCTGCTCAATGGTAGATTTGATTGTCATTTTTATTGTGTTCTTTAAAAAAACAATCTATGGTCTCATCATGCAGCTCGCACCCACCATAATTTAGAGTTAGAGCTAAAAAGGATATTGTTTTTTTTATGCCATTTCTGTTTTTGTGCTGTCTATGAGATTCAAAATCCCAAGTGCTTTAAGTAGGCATTCACACAACACTGTAACAACGTCTCTACCACCACATGACTCTTGTGTATCGCAATATATGGGCATTTATCAAAAATTTGCCAACTGGATGTTTCTCTATATGATGTTCTATTATGAGCTGAACAAACATAATTCATAAAATTAAAGTGGACTCTATTTATTTATTGCCATGCCAGTGATTAACAGAAACAAAGTGTATATGTGAAGCATTTTGAGTTAAATAAAAATAAATTAGCTCCAATTCTGCTGGATGCCAGATATATAGGGGTACATGGTTAATTAAATAGTAAAATTAGCAAAATATAGCATTGGGAAATATTTATAAAAGATTCCTCTTGGGAAAAAAATTAGGTAGTGAATTACTAATTAAAAGCAACTTCAACAAACACTGGCAAAATAATCTGGGTAACCGTTATAGATAAAGGTAGAGAATAAACAATATATTAAAAAAATGTAAGAAGAAAGAGAAGATTATTTCTACGTGAATCTGGTCTAGAGATCAATAAAGCCATGATTTTACCAAAGACTTTATCATGTACTCACTCCATTATAATAGGTGGCGGTATGTAGCTTTTACAATAGTCTAACCAAACAAAAAAACTAGAAGAATTTTAAATCTTTTGCGCGGGCTGCATGAGATCACATGATCAAATCACATACAGCTGAAAACAGACGACACGCACTTTCTCCTGCTTCGTAAGCTTTCTTAACTCGCATAAGGTAACTTTTTAAAACAAAATATCATATTCAGCTAAATATAATTACTAAAAATACATTCTAGCATGATTGATTTCGGTTATCTACTTTCATAAAACATGTTTTCACTGGTAATAAAACAAATGCCGTAAAGGACAAAATGCGCTTGTTGTGACTTGTTTGTGAATGAATTTACAATAATAATAAAAAAACAATTTACATTGCAGTGTGTATCTATGAACATCAAAGACTCTAAAACGCGATGATACCAAAGATGTTTGGATTAGTGGCTTTTCGTTGGTGAACAAATCTTGTAGAATCATGTCACGTGAGGCGCTTTAACTTTTCCCGCTTTAAAAAACTGCGGACGGCAAAGGAGGATATTATTGGTTAGACTTTAATGAATTCGGCCTTCGCCAAACGATGGGGAGCGGAATGGCTTTAGTGAATGCCTATTAAATACTGTGTGCAATAGGCTTTAATTTGTCTAATGTTTTCAAAAAATAGTGCAAAGTTCTGCAAACAGTAGGCTAATCCAAAGGTAGTTTTTTTTTATCACAATCTCCTTGTGTTGTTTGATATTTCAGCAAATTATCCCTTTGTGTGAAAAATATATAGCGAAAATACACATTTTTCACAGCTGGATTGTAAGCTCAACTGCATTGTAAGCAAATTTGTATTTACCAATTATTTACAGTACATTGCTCTATATATACTTTAGTAATGCATGCTAATATATTTTAATCAGATTTCTTTGAGATATTAAACTTGATCTCGTCATTTGTTCTCTTCACAGAAACACTGAATTAGCAACATCACTCTTGATCAACACCAGCAAAGAAAATGAATAACAGCATTTTGAATTATTTTCGGGTGACAAAATGCAAAATATTATGCATCATATATCTGATTTATAAACATTGATTATCAAATTTCTAAACTTGGCTAGCCATTCTTTATGTTGAACACTGAAATGTTTAGCCTTAATCTAAATGGTTATGGTGAAGATTGTGGAATGTCTATTTCAGAAAGGGCCGACTGACAGCAACAGTGAAGCCAGAAGGGCGTCACAAACTGGTGAAAATGTACAGGTAAGCCCATGAAATTTCAATAATAATGATTCAGGTGTAAGACGTTTTAGGTAATTGCTCATGTCTCAGCCAATGAAAACATCAAGGTCAAGTAAATAAACAAGTGCAAAAGACACTGAGTTGTCAAACTCATAAAATATATATATAGCTTGTGCACTATATTCCCAGTCTACTGGATCCTGTCACATGCGAGGAAGATTAGCAGACCAAAAAATGCCTTTATTCAACTTAGTTTTTCAAATGATAAAGTTTTTCCCTCCACATTTGTTTCTGTATTCAAAGAATACAAATACCAAATGTTAGTCAGTTCCTCGCACTAAACTACTCTATAGCTTTAGAAGACTTGCAATATATAGAAAGTTTAATGAACTTTTTTTCGTACTCTGAGATTTCGTATTTTTAAATGGTTCATGTTAAAGGAACTAACAATCTTACTTGGAGTGCTCTTTTGATAAATTTTGTGTGCAATATCATAAAATTCGATGTAATTTTGGTAATGTTTTGAATTGTATTAGATTCAAATGTGTTCAATTAATAATAATAATAATATATGCTATTTTAATGTTTCTTATGCCATTGTTCTAGAAAAATCTACCAAAAAAGAAAAAAGGAAACAATGGCCGTGACCCTCTAAAGGTTTGTTGCATGCTGACATATCTGTATCATTGGGTGAAGATTATTTAAGGGTCTCATGAAAAAGTGTGTGGAATTTCTCTAGCTAAAGCATTTTGGAAAGACAAAGCTTCTTGATAGATGCTTTAAAAATCCATATATTTTTAGACTGACAATTTATTGCATTGCTTATGATTTATAATATGATGGTAAACCTTCACTAGTGGACTCATATTAACAATACTGTTTTGTTGATATTTTTTTTAGGAGAGGAAGAATAATTTTTTCAAGGATGAAGTTAAAGAGGGTCCATCAAAAAGCCATATGCAGCAGGTATGTGAATGTTAATGGTACTTGGTGCTTATCGATTCAGATGCCTTTACCTGTATTGCATTTCTTGTCCTTCAGATCACTGTCGAATCAGTGGCTGATCTTCTACTTCATGAATAATACACATAAATAAAATAATTAAAAAAATAAAAGTGAACATTATGAACTGTTGTGATCAGTGACTTGTGGATCCAAATTAAATCAAATTAAAATTGTATGGATAATCATCCCTGATGTATATTACTTGTGTATAGCATAATGTTGCACAATATGGCTAATCATTTTATGGAAATCATTTATTTACAAGTGTTTAAATGCTTTTTTGTATTATTGTTCTTCTGAATTTAACAGTGCGACGAGGGGCAAAGCCACAGGTTCAGTTTCCGCTACAAATTCAAGAAACATGCAGTGGCGTGTGATACATCCAAGACTGTGCTTGATGCTCTTAATACAAACGAAATTTTCAAGAAGATTAAAAAAGACAACATGGAGAAAGAAATAGTCATCAAGAGATCCAAAGGAGAAGTTTTTGGAGCTGCTGTGAAGACCGATTTCCCCTGCTGTCTTATTGAAAAAGATGAGCTCTTAGACATAACCTTCATCAAAAATACTAGAAATGATAAAAAGAAAAGAAAAACTGGAAGGCTTTCATTCTCCAATGAATCAGAAAACATAGTAATATTTTACATTAAAACAAAAGGAGGGAATAAAATAAAACGCTTAATGAAAAACCATGAGCTGAGGAAGAAAGTTGAGGATGTCTGTGTGTACGCGTTCAAAGAAGAGAAACTGAAGAAAGCTCTTCGGCGTGACGGACGCTTCATCAATGCCATATTCAAAAGAAAGTGTGCACTCCGTGAGTTAGGAAGCGAGACAATCTATGGAAAGTCACACACCGTAGAGCATCTTGATGGAAAGCATTTTGAGATCATTGTTATCAGTGACCAGCCAGAGAGCCTAGAAGACCAGCCAGAGAGCCTAGAAGACTTCTTGAGTGATGTCAACACTGAAATGAATGAAGCTTCAGCCGCTGATTTGAAAGAAAATGTTGATTCTAACCAGCATCCCCTCAACACTGAACAAAAAGAAACACAGAAGAGAAACACAATGAAATCCTCAAATACTTCAACTAAATACTCTAAAATAATTGACTCGGGAGAGATTCTGGGAATTCTGCGTGAACAGTTTAAAGATTTACTGGAGACGTTAAAGCAGCGACAGAACCTTAAGAACAAGACTCAGGTCCATAAGTTCTTCAGAGAAGAATATGATAAAAGTGTTGAGAGTTTCTCTGAGGTGTATAAAATAAAGCAACTCATGAGACTCTCTGACTCTGTGTGTCAGATTCGAGTGGAGGGATCCGCCAGTGGAACCGGCTTCCTACTTTTTGGGCAATTTATTCTCACTAACGCACATGTTGTTAGGGAATTTCTCGAGTCTCCAGATAAGATTTCTTCTACAAAGTCTTTAGAAGCTGCATTTGATTTTGAACGTCTGGACTCAAAGGTGAAACTGGTGCCGGTCAAGAAACAGATTGCTGCTTACTGTAACATAACAGACACCAACAATAGGCGTCTTGACTTTGCTCTTCTTGAACTGGATGCTGTTGATGAAATCACGGGTCGTCCTGAATTGCTCAGTCGTTTTAGTCCTGGCCCCCTTCCTAGCCGCGGTGGGATCTGCATTGTGGGACATCCAGAAGGTGGGATTAAGAAAACGGACCCCTGCTTCATCATTGAGAAAGATAAAACACAAGAGGCAGCAGATAAACACATATCTGAGAATCGTGATTTCATTAATGTGATGACACAGAAGAGTTTAGAAGAAAGATGGGACATTTATGAAAACCAGCTTAATTATAATTCTTGCTTCTTTCATGGATCTTCTGGCTCTCCAGTTTTTGATGAACACTGCTATCTGATTGGTATGCACACTGGTGGATATGTGTACCCAGGAGAAAGAGGAAAAAATAGGAGCATTGTGGAATACGCCTATTCCATGCAGTCCATCCTGGAAATGATCAAAGCGCAGGCAAGGATAAGAGGTTTGCATGATATTGTTAATATCTTGGAAGCCTACAGCGATAAAAGCTATGAGTATGGAACTGCAGATCAAGAGAATCAGACCGACTATGAGATGGAAGATGCTGTTTGAAGCCGTCCACACATTTGTGCCGCCATTTCTTTGGGAAAACATGACATCAAGCCTTCAACTCTGAGAGATTCTTCACTGTCATTATAGGGTTTCATGTTTCATATAATTCTTAGCGATGATTGTGTGTTCAAAAGCAGAAATTACACTTGGTTTCTTATTTTTGACAAGTGTAAAGTCATGCATCTCATCTGCAGGTGTTTGTGGGTCTGACTCGTGCCAAGCAAGCAGAACGGAGCTATTTGTTTCTTCACATTGTTATTCATACATACTTGTGTATTCATATATCCATATATACTCATTTCACTTATGCAACAATTCATTCACTCATATATCTTTATATGCATTTTTCTTATATTTGTACTTTTTTTGTCTGTTGATAGTGATTTTACATTGATTTATCTGAATGTTTTGTCTTTGTTGTAAGAGATCATGTTCAAGCTTTAACACAAATGCACCAAATTAATTGATTTGACAATCACTGTAATAAGAGAAAACAATACACAATCAAATGTACCCCCACTAAAATAAATACATTTAGAATAACATCTTTTGAGGGTTAAAATCAGGACTCAGCAAAACGCCAGATCACTGTTCTTCATACCTGCTTGATGAATGTAGATGTCAATTACAATTAATAAAACCATTTAATATAACAAATACAGCTTTAATGTTTATTCCACTTACATTCATTATACCATTAGTGTGTGATTCATGTGTTAGTTAAGGTTTTATTGCTGCTCATGTTGGCAAGATTTGGGGATCTTCAGTTTGTTGGGTCTGAAAATTGTTTTGAATGTCCTGTAAATAAGAAATAATAAAACGTTGAATCTTTATTAATAATCTTGTTTTCCAAACACTGAATGAATTGTAAAACATAACATTTAATTTGTATTACACTTAAAATACATTAAATAAAACATGAAAAGGCTTTGTTTTCTGTCTTATGTTGATCTATTTCCCAGTAAAACATTAAGTTTCATAAATATTGAAAGTTAATTTAAAAAAAGTTAATTCATTAAACTTTGAGGAGTACACTTGCATTTAGATGACCTCCAGGTCTAGCAATTTCATTGGTTTTCCAGCATCTGGAGGTTTTCCCTGAAGACTATATTGAGCAGTTTAACTGTTCAGGTCAAAAAGGGACTTGCTATCACAAAACATAAAATCAGTTTTTGATCATCCAGGTAACAACAGTATTAAGATCTCCTGAGATACAAACACATACAGGCATCTGTTTCCACATCACACAGAGAAGATGCGGAAAAGCTTCCCTTCACATTTGTTTCTTCTCCTCTCTTCCTTCCCTTTACTCAGGTAACTCAGAATGGTTGCAAAATAATACAATGTACCACGTGAATGCAAGTGATTTTTCACAGTGATGTGTGGCATCATTTGAAACGTCTCTGTGCAACTGTTACAATGGTGTTATAAACAGAGAAATAGACTAAAAAAGTTATAAATGTAATTACTAGGGCTGTAATCTCCCAGTCGATTAATTGGTCGATACGTTCTGGCTCGACTAAAATTCTGATTGGTCGACTTTTTGCAGCGTTAATTTCATTACATTCATTTCATCACTATTTGCTAATGGGGGTGTTTTCAGCGCATCCCCTGTTTCACAGGTAACAGTCTGTCTTCAGAACACCCCCCTTGTTTTCACTCTTTTGGATTAGCCCAACCCACTGGAGACAGATTGAAGTAAGAACTACTAAGGCATTGGTCTGCATTATCCATGGTGGTTAGCGTTTAATTTACTGTCAGAGTAGCCTGGTTCACATGGGACGATTTTAAAATTGTAGGCCGATTTTCCAAACCTGAGAGACCCCACACACTGCGATAAAAAATCAGGGGTCTAACAGTTTTGGTCGTATCGTGTGTGGTGCGCAGCCACACGGCAAAATCAACACATCACACACAAACCGATTTGACTCCCGAGCATTCCCAGGTCAGACGTGTAACGCCCCCTACCTGTCCTTCTTGTGACTAAATAGGGAACGCCCCAAATTCATTAACCATATGCCTACAGATGTTGTAGTTAAGCCCCTCTATTGTTACTACATGAATTAAGTTTATTGTAGAAAAATAGAATAATAATCTATACTTTCAAATGAAGTTACTCAGAATTAACTCTTGACATCCCTTAACGATAAAGTTAGAAAAAACCCTCCTGAAAAAAAAAACACTCTGGTAAGAGTACAAGACAAAAAAAAAGATTTAATGAAAAGGAATGATCAATGTTAAATGGCTCAATAAATGAATTTAAACACGTAACTGGTTCACACAATCAAATTCACAGAAAACAAAACACAGTTTAAGCCCCGAAAGGCAATCTCTCAGATACCAGTACTAATAAAACCAGGATTCAGAACAAATAAAATCAGTATATAGGATACCGATAAACTCCGTTAAATACACTTATGAAATACCTCACAAATTATAAAGAAACACACACTGAGTGTAAAAGTTACAGTTTAGTGCGCTGAGAAAAGCTATATGACACAATATTCACTGCAGTGGGCCCACACACACACACACACACACACACACACACCATTCATTCACTCAAACCCACCCCGTAGCAAGCCTGAAACGTGGCTTGTGATCGTGGTGGCCGGGAAACTGACAAATGCCCTCCCCTCGAAGGCGAATCTCAAGAATGGCCTGTGACGAGGGTCGATCTGAATGTGAAAATATGCATCTTTCAGATCCATTGTAACAAACCAATCGCCCAGGCGAACTTGCGTGAGAATTTGTTTGAGTGTTAACATTTTGAATGGCCGCCTCGTGAGAGCCTTGTTCAAATGTCTCAGATCTGGTATGGGTCTGAGTCTGCCGTCTTTCTTTGGAATTAGAAAATAGCGGCTGTTAAACCCCGAATACATTAGCGCGGGAGGGACTGACTCTATCAGAATCAGAATCAGAAAGAGCTTTATTGCCAAGTGTGCTTGCACACACAAGGAATTTGTTTTGGTACTGAGGCTTCCAGTGGACATATACAAATACAAATACAACAAGAAACATAATACTAAAAATTCTAAGAATAAAAAATAAAAATATAAATATATGAGAATAAAAGTATCACAGTTGGGTTTAGTCAGAATAGACATTTTCAGATTTACAGATTATGAACATATTTACAGTGTTTTGAATATTATAAATAAATAAATCTACATATAAAGTATCACCTGAGTTGTGGGATATTGCACTAAACAGTGGGAGTATTGCACTTACAGGCATATGCCTTGGGAGGAGTGTTAACTGTTCAGGAGGGAAATGGCCTGTGGGAAGAAACTGTTCCTGTGCCGAGATGTTCTTGTGGCCAGTGATCTGAGTCTCCGTCTTGACGGTAACAGTTCAAACAGGTGGTGTCCAGGGTGAGTGGAGTCTGTTATGATTTTACCTGCTCTCTTTCTCTCTGGAAGAGTACAGGTCCTGGTGGTTTGGCAGGGGGGCACCAATAATCCTCTCCGCAGTCCGGACTGTCCGTTGTAGTCTCCTGATGTCTGATTTGGTAGCTGAACCAAACCAGACAGTGATGGAAGTGCATAAGGCAGACTCAATGACGGCTGAGTAGAACTGAATCAGCAGCTCCTGTGGCAAGTTGAAGTTCCTCAGCTGGCGAAGGAAGTACAGTCTCTGCTGGGCCTTTTTCACAATGGAGTCAATGTGATTGTCCCACTTCAGGTCCTGGGAGATGATAGTGCCCAGGAACCTGCAGCCGGTTGTTATCTCAGAATAACCCCCGACACGGTGATGAGGACACGAAGCGGAGTAAATATTTTATTAGGTATTTAAACACAAAGCTTCCGAGGAGAGAGCTTTAGCGCTGCAAGTTCAAACTAGATGGACATTTTAATATTTAATAGCTTTAATATTTTATTAGCTCACCAAACGTAAAACTTCCATGAAGAAAAAACGTTCCTAGTAAGGGTATAACCTGTGTTATCTGTTTTCAGCGGTTGTTATTGGTGCGTTCAAGTCCTCCTGTGAAGTTCGTACATACGAAGTGAGGTGCGTTCAAGTCAGTTTCGTCGGAGCAAGATGGCGGTGTACCTTCTTTTAATGAATTACACGAAAATACAGTAAGGTTTGTTAACTCTGCTTATAGAAAATGAAGAACAAAGAATGCACATCAGGTGTGTTTTTCTTTTTTATGATTTTAATTTACTTAGTCAATGTAAACTGTTAGAATTTTAAACTTTTTATTTTATTTTATTAAAATATTAAAAAAGTATAAAATATTATTTTAATCAGGCCCAAATATATTGATCTCATTCTTGACTCCTAAAAATTACTTTGTCTAAAAGTAAATAATAATTGTAATAAAAAGTTTATAATGAAAATAAATAAATAAAAAGGAAAACCTTTAAGTATTTATTATTTAAGATTTTTATTCAACTTTAAAAACGAGTAGCCTTTTGTTTATTGTTCAATCGATTATCTAATCATTATATTGAATCACTAATGTCAAATATGAAGAGGCTCATTATTATGACTTTTTAGGTGTGGTTCATCTGGATCTCTCCTTGCCACTGCAAGTGCGTAGCTTTTGTTTCATCATAAATTCTAGTAGCCTACTTTCGATTCCCTTTACTGTGGGCATTAACGGGAGAGCAGGAAGTCGGATCAAAGCGAGCGTGGACTGAATGAGATGAGAATAGAAACTCAGAAGTTAAGTCGTCACGTTTAGACTCTGACCTACACCATCTACATATCCTTTTTACTCGGACAAGGTAAGATTTCCAGCTATCCTTTTGAAGGATATTAATATTTGCAATGTAACCTTGGAATGTTTCTGACTCCTTAAATTGGGATCCTAGTTTCTTGTCTTATAGCCTACATTAAAACTGTTTGGCTGTGATAGTAAATTCAGTGAAATCTGATAGTAAAATCTTGAGCATCATCTTAAGCCTTATACTCTCGCCTGACCCCGCACCTGTTCGATGATTGATTAAAGCAGATGTTGTGAATTATTCGTTTCATAAGTGAACGAATATTGACGAGTCATGGTCGCTCCCATTGTGAGCGCGTTATGCGTGGCTTTTTTCCCGGGACACACCAAACCGACGTAAAACGCGGCAAAGTTAATTTTAGGTTCGATACTCACCCTAAATTCCCTTGCCACTGTGTCGGCAGTCTTACAAAGATATCAATACCATGATTTTGATGTTCATGGTTCTGTTTTTTTTAACAGATGTTTGACATCTCTGACTGGGATGAGGACACGATCTACAAACCAGCACCCAAGAGGACCGTGGTAGGACACTGTTAAATGTTCTCATGTTTTACCATATGGAATATCTAGTTGTTCATCATATGATTGTAAAGATGCATTGGAGAGTGCAGTGGAGAACTGGGACCGACTTTAACTTTAAATTAAACACAGTCTCTTTTTGTCTCTTTCTGGTTATTCAGCTCTTGTTTTGTATAGCCTACTGTTAACTTAAATTCTCATTGATCAAACCGTGAAAAACGTTGTCTGAATGCATATAATATTTTTGTCTGAATGCTGTTTTACTTTTTCAATTGTGTTTATTTATTATAAAAGTTTCTGAGTTAATATTAAATGACTGCTCCGTGCTACGGACATTGTAACGGTCACTTTTACATTATGGTAACGCGAGGTAAAAAGTGTCAGTATAGGCCTAATAGATTTGACAGGTGAGGAGAGGAGATAACCGCTCTGCTGACTTTTGTAGCCTAGGCTACTCTTTCTTTTATTTCCTGTTATATTGTGACCAGAGTTGGATGTTTGTTTTTATACTTTTTCTCACTCGATCCCCGTGTATGAGGACGAGTGTGACGTTTAAGTAATTTTATTAAACGCGGGGAAAATACGCCATCTCTCGTCTACCTTTTCCTCCGACACCTATTGTTTTTCTCTCTTTGGGCAACATATTTTTTTACAGTCTATGGCAACATCTCAACTTTGCGTAACAACATGTTGAAGGATGATCTGTGCTTTTCTGGGATGACACAAACAGCAGCTGTTTTAATTATTTTCTTTCTTTTATTTGTGTTCTAGTTTTTTGTGTTTCCTTAATAGGCTACCTCAAATAAAAAATCCTGAGATATAAAATTAATCCAGCAGTAGACAATTTCAGTAGACTAATCTGCATGGATTCAAAAACATAAAACACAATAAAGGGTATTTAATTAATTTTGGAAATACTATAAGGCTACATATTACTACTGAGAGACTGGCCTGAGAATATGACTTCGTACAATTGCATCTTCACTGATGGACAGAAATGTGCACAAATCAAATAGCCTACAGAATGTCTTCTAAAAATCATTCCATTGAATATTCCAGAATTCAGTGCTTTAATCCAGACAGGACAGCATCTGCATGATCACCCTACAGAGTTCAGTGCCAAATCTGCTCCAGCACACCTGACTGCAATTTACAAATAATCCATCTTGGTTTGGTGGTTCAGGTGTTTTTTAACCTCCCCTTGAAATTGTGGATTGGATACACAACATTTTTTCTGTTACATTGTATGTTAGTTCCCTTTCGAGACGTCTCTCCTATTGCGTAAGTAGCTTACGCTATAGGAAAACTCCTTTTCTCGAGAATATTGAAGTCTTTATGTAAAACGCATTGCAGCTGCACAGCAGACAGCAATGAGCGAAGGAGCTCGGTCATTGGCTGTGCTGCGGCAACTTGCTCGAATCAATGACGGGGCGACTCTGAATGCGCGACCAATGAGCGCGCCTCGCGCCCGCGCGAGCGCGTCAGAGCCCGCCAAGATGGGCGTGGCCAAGAGCTATATATTGGGCGCCCCCCGTCATGAGAGTTCTTTAGATTTAATCTCCTTCAGCGAACACCTTCTTCGCTGGATCCTCCGGATTATTGAAAGCCTTCGCCACCGTGGAAAAGCATACCAACCGGATTGCTACGAGGACGTCGGCATCTTCAGCCGCCTTCGAAAGCCATTCTACTGAGCCATCCGGCGCGCGACACGCAAGTATTTTACATCTGTTCGCCCCGCGACATTTGTAAAAGAGCAATTTTCCAAGGCGTTGTTTCAAATGCCTTCCTGCGCGTCGTGCAGAGACCTTCTTCCGGACGGGGACCGTCACATCATCTGCGCTCGCTGCCTGGGCCGGGACCACGCAGAAGCTGCTTTGACCAAGGGCGGATGCCCGGAATGGGACAACCTGGGTCTCT
Organism: Siphateles boraxobius; assembly: GCF_051911475.1. Classification (NCBI taxonomy): domain Eukaryota; kingdom Metazoa; phylum Chordata; class Actinopteri; order Cypriniformes; family Leuciscidae; genus Siphateles; species Siphateles boraxobius. The sequence goes on along the minus strand of NW_027508855.1, from coordinate 17,803,414 downwards.
CCCCACTGCGGGCTCGCCTCGCCGCTTTCGCCGTGAGCGAGCCCATCGCCGCCACCCCTCTGTTTGAGCCGCGCGTTAAGAAGCACCACTCACAGAGGCTTCCTGAACCTGAGCTCAGTGACGTCACGCCGAGCCAGTTTCCGCGTGCTTCACCGCCGCTCTTATCTTCCCCTCCGCCGGTTCAGTTCACTCAGCCGGACCCACACCCCTCTAGCAGAGCGGTGGGCCTTGTGACTTTCGGCGCGTCCGAGGACGACGGGGGAGTAGATGACACCTTGTCCATCGACGCTGCTTCTGATGACTGGCCGGGCTCCACTTTCGACCCCGCCCCGTCGACACTAGCTAGCACGAGTGGGGGCTCCACTATGGATACGGAGATTGTCCGCATCCTCTCGAAGGCCGTGGAGGACCTCGGGCTCGATTGGTCTTCTCCCGAAGAACATAGAACCGACTGGACGAGTGGTTTCTGCAGGGGCGCCAGCAGGCCCTTCGGCAAAGGCCTTCTCCTTTCTTCCTGGAAGTTCATGACGAACTCACCAAGTCATGGAAAGCCCCCCACTCTGCGCGTCTGAAGCCTTCTTTTTCTTCGTCGCTCTCCTCTGTGGACGGCGCAAAGGAAAGAGGCTACGAGGGAACGCCGCCCCTCGAGGAGGCCGTGGCCAATCATCTCTGCCCGCCCTCCACCACTGGATGGAAAGCCAAAGCTTCCCACCCCTCGAAGCCCTGCCGCACTACTTCGGCTCTCGCTGGTCGTGCCTACGCCGCCGCCGGCCAAGCTGCGTCAGCGCTTCACTCAACGTTAGGGCTCTCAGAGTGTATTTGGAGCGTTCTGCCCTATTCAGACAGACAGAACAACTGTTTGTATGCTTTGGCGGCCGTATGAAAGGTTCCGCCATTTCAAAGCAAAGAATCTCTCACTGGATAGTTGAGGCTATAGCGCTGGCTTATGAAGCCAAGGGACACCAGTGCCCCTGGGGAGTCAAAGCACACTCCACCAGGAGTGTGGCTTCTTCCTGGGCATGGTCGAGCGGGATACCGATCAAGGATATTTGTGCGGCGGCAGGCTGGGCCTCACCGTCCACATTTATCAGGTTTTACAACCTACAGGTCCCGACATTGCATTCCAATGTACTATCAGCATGATGCTAGTAGAACTATGGGTTCGTATCTAGATTATGTATGTGCTTGGGTCACACTGAGCACCTTCTAGCTGCTCTGTATTTTTCCCCACATATAAAGCTCGCCTATGCCGGCTAGTTGGATGATATCTTTGCTTTTCAGCTCAGGCACCTGCCTCTGGCTATCATAAGGCGAAGTTCAGCACGCACAGCGTTTTGCATGGTGTTCCCATAGCGTAAGCTACTTACGCAATAGGAGAGACCTCACGAAAGGGAACGAGTTATTAAGGTAACCTCGGTTCCCTGAGAGGAGGGAACGAGTATTGCGTATGCTGCCGTGCTTGTGCTTGGTTAGTTCGCTTCAGCCGTTTTAACCTAAAGAACTCTCATGACGGGGCACCCAATATATAGCTCTTGGCCACACCCATCTTGGCGGGCTCTGACGCGCGCGGGCGCGATGCGCGCTCATTGGTCGCGCATTCAGAGTCGCCCCGTCATTGGTTTGAGCAAGTTGACGCAGCACAGCCAATGACCGAGCTCCTTCGCTCATTGCTGTCTGCTGTGCAGCTGCAATGCGTTTTACATAAAGACTTCAATATTCTCGAGAAAAGGAGTTTTCCCATAGCGTAAGCTACTTACGCAATACTCGTTCCCTCCTCTCAGGGAACCGAGGTTACGTTAGTAACCGAGTCGATCAATTTAAATGCTTAGTTTTTGTTTAGAACTTGTTGCACTTTTTTTGTTTGGTTCTTGGCAACAATAGTTATATGACAATCTCAATCCCCTTCAGCTGTGTGTGTCTGCATCAGGTTAGTAACTACTTGGCATGTCTGTTCTTGTTGTGTGGAGTAGCGTATCATCAAATGAATAAAAGTATAAATCCTTTAGTTTAAACGCACTCATGTGAATAGCTTTTATACAGTAGTTCTTGATGTGTTTGTTTTATGTTTGTTCTGAGAATAGACATGACTTTCACAACTTCCTACACAACTTGCAACATTCTGAACAACATTTGGATGCAATAGACATTAAGGCAGAAATTCTAAGATGGCATTCAATGCGATTGTCCTGTCAGCCTAAATCTGTAGATAATCATTAGTGGAGAACTGGGACCGACTTTAACTTTAAATTACACACAGTCTCTTTTTGTCTCTTTCTGGTTATTTAGCTCTTGTTTTGTATAGCCTACTGTTAACTTAAATTCTCATTGATCAAATTGTGAAAGACGTTTTCTGAATGCATATAACATTTTTGTCTGAATGCTGTTTTACTTTTTCAATTGTGTTTATTTATTATAAAAGTTTCTGAGTAAATATTAAATGACTGCTCATACTACTGACATGTATAAGGATGATCTGTGCTTTTCTGGGATAACACAAACCTGTATATAGCAGCTGTTTTAAATCATTGGTCATGGGTTCACACAACCTCTGCCGTTATCTTGGTGGGTTCCGAGCCGTGCCATCTCTGAACCAATCAGTCTTTTCCAAACTATCTAACATTGACAACGTTATTCCTTTAGTTGGGCTTTCATGGTCATAAAGTTCTTGGCTGGAGCCCACTCCATTTATGGCCCTAGATTAGACTGGTGTTTTGGGGTTCTGGAATTATGAGTTTTGTGTGGAATTATGTTTGAACGAATCACCTGGAAGATTCATTTGTGTTTGGTTCGCCCTCAAATCCTACATAATCCATACTGAATTAAAGGGGTCATGAAATTGTAAATCAAAATGTTATATTTATTTACACTCGGGCTAGATTTACTAACAGTTTGCATCAGCGCAAACCCTCTTTTGTCGTTAAAAAACTACTGTCAGGATTTACTGCAGATACGCAGTGAGAAATTAGTGCTGAAAAGGCATTATTTTTGAGGCTGATCTTATTGCAAATGCATTTGTAGGAGTTTCCCTTTCAGACGTAAAATTTATGGGAGGAGACTATTTAAACAAATCATTCAACATGATTGACTAAGATTTGTGGTAGCTTATTAACTGGTATTTGGTAACTGGTAACTTCCACAAAGAAAAAACGTTCCTAGCAAGCATATAGCGCTGCTGACTTCAGTAACCCGGATGAGCCGGGGTTTCCTGTTTTCAGTGGTTGTTATTGAGGAATAACATAACCTACTGCTGGATGGCATGATTGACCAATCAGAATCAAGCATTCCTCAGAGCCTTGTAATGGTAAAAAACGTGTTTAGACATTGGATGGCCTCATGGCCAGATATCGGATATGTATCTGATTTAAAACCACATTTGGAAGGCTCATTTCAGAAGGACCTTCAGTGATTTGATTCTGGAACCGGAGCCTGCTGTGAAAAATATTAATTAGGCTATATATTTGAAAAATATTAAAATGTACTTATTTTAATCAGGCCCAAATATATTGGCCTCACACTTTACTCCTAAAAATTACTCTGTCTAAAAGTAAATAATAATAATTGTAATATAAAGTTTATAATGAAAATAAATAAATAAAGGCATCAAAAGGAAAACCTTTATTAAGTTTTATTATTTAAGATTTTATTATTTAACTTTAAAAACTCGAGTAGCCTTTTGTTTATTGTACAATCGATTATCTAATTATATTACATTTAATGTCAAATATGAAGAGGCTCATTATTATGACTTTTTAGGTGTGGCTCATCTGCATCTCTACTTGCCACTGCAAGTGAGTAGCTTTTGTTTCATCATAAATTCTAGTACTTTCGATTCCCTTTACTGTGGGCATTAACGGGAGAGCAAGAAGTCGGATCAAAGCGAGCTTGGACCGAATGAGATGAGAATAGAAACTCAGAAGTTAAGTCGTCACGTTTAGACTCTGACCTACACCATCTACATTTCCTTTTTACTCGGACAAGGTAAGATTTCCAGGTATCCTTTTAAAGGATATTAATATTTGCAGTGTAACCTTGGAATGTTTCTGACTTCATAAATTGAGATCCTAGTTTCTTGTCTTATAAATTAAAACTGTTTGGCTGTGATAGTAAATTCAGGGATCTTAAGCATCATCTAAAGTCTTGTTTATACTCTCGCCTGACCCCGCACCTGTTCGATTATTGATTAAAGCAGATGTTGTGAATTATTCATTTCATTTGTGTACGAATATTGACGAGTCATGGTCGCTCCCATTGTGAGTGCGTTGCGGTTCTTGGCTTTTTTCCCGGGACACACCAAACCGACGTAAAACGCGGCAAAGTTAATTTTAGGTTCGATACTCACCGGACATTCCCTTGCCACTGTTCTTTAGAGTCGGCAGTCTTACAAAGATATCAATACCATGATTTTGATGTTCATTGTTCTGTTTTTTTTTTTTTTAACAGAGGTATAACAGCTCTGACTGGGATGAGGACATCTTCTACAAATCAGCACCCAAGAGGACCGTGGTAGGACACTGTTAAATGTTCTCGTGTTTTACCATATGGGATATCTAGTTGTTCATCATATGATTGTAAGGATGATGAATTGGAGAGTGCAGTGGAGAACTGGGACCGACTTTAACTTTAAATTACACACAGTCATTTGTCTCATTTCGGGTTATATATAAAATCCTGAGATATAAAATTAATCCATCAGTAGACTATTTCAGTTGACTAATCTGCATGAATTCAAAAACATAAAACACAATAAAGGGTATTCATTTTAGAAATAGCTACTATTACATATGACTACTGAGAGACTGGCCTGAGAATATGACTTCGTACAGAAATGTGTAGCCTACTCTCTTTTGCACAAATCAAATACAGAATGTCCTCTAAAAATCATTACCTTGAATATTCCAGAATTCAGTGCTTTAATCCAGACAGGACAGCATCTGCATGATCACCCTACAGAGTTCAGTGCCAAATCTGCTCCAGCACACCTGACTGTAATTTACAAATAATCCATCTTGGTTTGGTGGTACAGGTGTTTTTGATCAGAGTTGATGCTAACCTCCATTGAATTTGTGGATTCACAAATTTTTTCGGTTATATTGTATTCTAGATCTATTGACATGCTTAGTTTTTGTTCAGAACTTGTTGCACTTTTTTTGTTTGGTTCTTGGCAACAGTAGTTATTATATGACGATCTCAATCCCCTTCAGTTAAGTGTGTCTGCGTCAGTTTAGTAACTAGTTGGCATGTCTGTTCTTCCAATGTGGAGTAGCATATCAAATTAATGAAAGTATAAATCCTTTAGTTTAAACACACTCAAGTGAATAGCTTTTATATACAGTAGTTCTTGATGTGTTTGTTTTATGTTTGTTCTGAGAATAGACATGACTTTCACAACTTCTACACAACTTGCAACAGTCAAAAACAACATTTGGATGCAAAGTTGCAAAGGCAGAAATTCTAAGATGGCATTCAATGCGATTGTCCTGTCAGCCTAAAGTCTGTATATAATCAGTAGAGCGCAACCTTCAGGCTGAATAACGCAAGGACACTAGAATGCTGCCAATTGTGCGTCTGTGTTCTGCGATTAGCATATAAAGCTTACAAAATGTTCATCATAAACTAGCGCTAAGATCCAGTATCTATCTATCTAATGTTTTTAGTAGTGAATAGCCTATACTACCTGTCAAAATGATTGATTGACAGGTGGGCGTGTCTATCCTTTGATCTCCCCCCGCCCCTACCTTTGACCTAGTTCCGCCCCTTCCTGTTACCTTTGACCTAGTTCCGCCCCTTCTGGTTAAACTTTCTGTCAAAATGATGGATGTGTGACAGTTAGTTTGATCGTTTGAAGTTCGTTTGATCAAGAAAAGTGGAGGTATTGGCCTTTGATGTTAACATAAGCTTTGATGTTACAGTTACAAAGTGATGTGACAGTTAGTTTGAGATGTATTGGCTTTGATGGTGACAGTTAGTTTGATCGTTTGAAGTTGGAGTTTTGGTCACCGCCCCTGCATTTCTGAGCAGCAGCATGTATAAATGGGTCAGCCGTGAAAGTGATAAGAAAAAATGGTGGAAGTTTATCTGTTCTGTAAAAGAATATAAAATAAAACCTCACACAAAAAGTTTAAAATAAATGTAGAACTATTCACTGAACCAAGCATTTAAGTTTAGATAAAATGGTGAAAGTTTATCTGTTCTTTAAAAAGAATATAAAATAAAATCTCACACAAAAAGTTTGAATAAAATGGAGCCACAAAAATATTGAAAACAATCCAATGTATGAATGATATCATTCATCCTCAGCAATGCGGAGGGAGGTGAATTCCTGCTTTGACACACACACACACACACACACACACACACACACACACACACACACACACACACACACACACACACACACACACACACACACACACACACACACACACACTCGCTCTCTATGTTTTTGAGACAGTGTGATATCATTCATACATTGGATTGTTTGCAATATTTTTGTGGCTCCATTTTATTCAAACTTTTTGTGTGAGATTTTATTTTATATTCTTTTAAAGAACAGATAAACTTTCACCATTTTATTTAAACTGAAATGCTTGGTTCAGTGAATAGTTCTACATTTATTTTAAACTTTTTGTGTGAGGTTTTATTTTATATTCTTTTACAGAACAGATAAACTTCCACCATTTTTTCTTATCACTTTCACGGCTGACCCATTTATACATGCTGCTGCTCAGAAATGCAGGGGCGGTGACCAAAACACCAACTTCAAACGATCAAACTAACTGTCACCATCAAAGCCAATACATCTCAAACTAACTGTCACATCACTTTGTAACTGTAACATCAAAGCTTATGTTAACATCAAAGGCCAATACCTCCACTTTTCTTGATCAAACGAACTTCAAACGATCAAACTAACTGTCACACATCCATCATTTTGACAGAAAGTTTAACCGGAAGGGGCGGAACTAGGTCAAAGCTAACAGGAAGGGGCGGAACTAGGTCAAAGGTAACAGGAAGGGGCGGAACCGGAAGGGGCGGGACAGGAAGTGGAGGAACCGGAAGGGGCGGGGGAAGATCAAAGGATAGACATGCCCACCTGTCAATCAATCATTTTGACAGGTAGGAAAGGCTATTTACTACTGTTTTTGCCACAAAATTACTAACCAAAGCACAAAAATAAAGAGCAAATGTGTTGATAGAAATGATTAAATTACAATCAATGCTAGCAACAGAATAACAGAAGACTATGTTTTAAGGTAATACTAATTTTAAGAGTAATATTTGGCTACTACTAGTTTTAAGGTAACATTGTTAAAATAACAGTGAGATTATTAAAGCAAGTTAAAAATATTTCTCATCTCATCATCGTTTGTTCTTTCAAAGATACAGGGAACAGACAAAAACACGCCTAAAGAACCACCCAACAAAAAGCTAAAGCAGCCCAACCTTCAGAGTCCTGTAGGACAGGTGACTGTTATCCATCCTCCTCATTCTCTCTGCTTAGACACTGCGTTGGCTTTACGCTTAGTTTTAATAGAAACGTTTTTGTCTCTTTCAGAAAAAGCAGACTGCCGGAGACGGTAAATATGGGGAGACGTCACATAATGCTCAGGTAAGGTCATTGATTTGTGTCTTTTGTTTGATAGTGTATTAAGCCTATAAAACAAAAAGCTTCAGGTAACTTCCTCACTGCACTACTAATATAAAACAATATAATAAAAAAAATCACCAATTACTTACTAAAATATAACCAGTATCAAAACGCATTAAAGTTTATATGAAATATAAAAGTTTTCGGAAATTCTCAAAGTCAAAAATAAATAGAATAGCCACATTAACTAGAGCACTTTAATGTCTTTTGTACAACAGCAAAACAATGTAACAATGGCAGTGTTATCTTATAACAAAAGGATAATGCTGAATTTCACATTTTTATTAGCAGTGGCAACTTAAACTTCTTAAAAAGTATTAAACTTTCTTTGTCCATTTTGCTGAAAAGAATGGGTTCAATCATGTCAGAAAGAGTTATTAAGGAAGAGAAGCCCTCACAAAGTGATCCTGTGCTGCAGCTGGTACGTTTCATTTGTCATATCTCACTTTATTAATCCATACTGAATTAAAGGGGTCATGAAATTGTAAATCAATGTTATATTTATTTACACTCATAGGGCTAGATTTACTAACAGTTTTCATCAGCACAAACCCTATTTTTGAGACTGTGACAATACACATAGGCTCAACATTGCACGTTTTAAACAGGACATGCATCAGCTGAATAAACGTTAGCCAATACAAACATATTTATAGAAAATAGTTGACAATGAATAGACAGGAGTCCAATAATAGCAAAACGAATCACTTATTCTAAAAAGAATATCAAGTATATAAGTTTAGATGAATCCGAAATATGGGGCTGTGTTAACAGTAAAACGTCTGTCTTTTAACGAATTTTAAAAACACAGATGGATAATACAAAATGCTTTCTGACATTTTGACAGAAAAAAACCCAAACTAAAACAAAATTTAAACTTAGCCCGTCAATTTACAATTATCTTCTTTCTGTGCACGGTCTGTGTTTGTGAGAGAGAGCTCGCGCAGCACTGATACAACGGTACTTTTTAATCCATAAGTAACTAATACGCTAGTATTCATACAAAATAATTATGTAACATAATTAGGTAGTTATTATTAACACAATAACGTAACACATGCAGACTACGTTTCTCAACACTGAGAATGAATAAATAAACGCCTGTTTCTCCAGACTCGTGCTTATCAGTAATCCACAAATAACAAAACTTTCATAATCACTAAGCCATAGCGATTTTAATTTTATTTAGATTTATTGTTTATTTAGATTTAAAATGCATACTTAAGCATTTTATAATTTGTATGGCTGAATGATGTTTTCCTCTCTGAGTGACCATGAATGAAGGAGTATTTTAATCCATGCGATCACTCCTGTATGATCATCGAATCCAGATTAAGTTAACTAAAAACAATATTTCAACTTTCCACATCCACCCCAGCCCGTTTACCTTCAGGAGTCAGAAGTGCTGTGACTACTGTACTGTCCTCGCTGATGAACTCAGTCAGACTGCGGGCCGCGGGAGTAGAAGAGGATCGAGTGGGATTCTTTATTGCTGCTGATTTTCAGTCTCTTTTTAATGATAGGCCTTACGCATCTGTCAATCATCCCCGCTTGCTATTTGGGGAATGAACCCAGCGCTATGATTGGTCGAACTCTGCTTCTTTTGCTGTTGCTTGATTTGAGGACTGCGCGTGCACAGAAGCCTCACCAGGTTTTTGCGTAGTTTAGAGTGATAAATCGTACCACCGTACTTTGAGGTCAAAATGCGTACCCGCTACGCAATACGACAGGCAGTGTCAACGTGACACAACACCTTTATTCTATTTTAATTATTCATGATAGAGTGACCCAAGCACTACGCTGTGCTTACCTCATCAGCCATCATAAGCCAATGACATTGACAGAAGGGTAACTTGCAGGAAACTATATAGCATAATCTCTTGTTTTGTGCCTTTTATTAAAATATACTTTAATTATTGTTGGTCCTATATTCATTGAATGAATTCACATTTGAATATCCATTGTAAAAATGTATTAGGCAGAAGTTCTGTCTGATTTCAATTAGGCCTATTAATAATTCAAGCCTCTCTTGTTTTAGATTATTATTATTATTATTATTGTGTGTGTCAGTGTGTGTGTGTGTCTCTGTGGGTAATGTAATGGTTATAATAATGCATAGTGGTTCAATTAAAAAAAGATGAATTTATATTGTGATTGTGAAAATGGTCTAAAATGCTCACATATATTATAGGTGCTAAAAGCAGTAATTTACGCAGTAACACGTAAATTACGTGTTAACGCGTAATAACGTGTTAACGCGTAATTACGTGTTAACGCGTAATTACGTGTTAACGCGTAAATTGCGTTAACGCGTAAATTGCGTGTTAACGTGTAATTACGTGTTAACATGACAGTTTCACACGTTTTGGCCCTAATGGCCTTCCATAAGCCTAAAGTGGGCGGAGTTGCTCGTCGCCATCTTGGAAGTGCGTCACAGTGCGTCACTCCCGGATAAACGAAAATGGGCAAAAAGGCGGGACGTGGGTGGAGTTGAGGTGCCTGGATCCTGAAACTACGCCCGCCTATCTCGACGTGATCGAGTTTGCTCAGGCTAAGGAGCTAATGTGCTGTTTTTGCCCTTTGAAATACTATAATAGTTAAAAGACATAACTAACCGTGAGACTGTGTATTGTGATGCATTATTATTCTCATGCAGTAACTTACAATATTTGCTCTGAGCGTGTGTGTGACAGTGATTCATGCGCATAGATGTCAGTCAGCGCGGCATCGCACGCCAAGTTCGTAGAGAGCTTTATTCAGTCCATTTTAAATTCTGATAGATATTACCTAAGAAGTTCAAGTAATGCACTAGAAATCCGCACTCATTTAAGGGACGAAGAGAAAGCACTGACACCTGCAGGATTTCATCAAAATATTATAATTAATAATATATTTTCGGGTATTTTTCAAAATAGCCGAAAAAAGAATTGGCCGCCTCCAGTTTTCACTTTGTTTTGGCTCCAGCTAACGCTGTGACGTCATTGTGACGTCGGCGCAAAAGGGTCTATAGTCCCAAGTCAATATCTGCCTAGGAAATCGCCTTGTCTTAATATGCATTGCAATTTGTACTCGTTGTGAATACGCAGGCCACAAGAAGTAATTAGGCCTAGGTTGTTTTTTGATCACTTTTACTCACGACATGCTATCCGGCAACAAAGGATTCCGTTCATTATGCTAAGCTAAGCTAGCGGCGGCGCTGCCAAACTAAGACAATGCATGCACTGAGACAAAAATGCATTTGCCCACCTATCTAAATGTAGGAAAGACGTTGAATAACGCCCATTTCAAAAAACGATGGTGTGTTCCTTTAATAAATAACTATTCCTGCTTTAAAGGCTTTGAGAATCTTTCCTTTTATCACCGATTATGTTGAAAGCTAAAGTGATTATAACTTTCGTTATCTAAACGTTCAGGTTAAAGTTTCCATTACATCAGTTCTTAGAAAGACCTTTACCTTTAAAGAATAAGAGGTTAAAGAATAACAACAACTTTAAAGGGTAACTAAACACTAAAACAACTTTTTTTAGTTAATTATCTGTAAGAATGGAGCTTCATAAATGCTGTTCATTGATTCGAGTACATTTTTTGACATTTGGGTATAAAGTGTTTTAATTTTCAAATATATGGTGTAAACACGTCTGAGTGCTGACCTCTTCAGGTTAAACGGAAAGCTCCTGCAGTAGGGGTACTCTCTGACGTAGAATACTCTCTGACGTCACTCTGTCACGCCCTTGGTGCGAGATCACCACGCCCTTGGCAGCCCCTGGTATAAAAGCATCTGGTTCCGTCAAAACTACTGTAGCGAGTCAGGAGTTGGAATTTCAAGTATTGGAAACGATCAGGATAGATATATATTAGCATCTAGTTAGCATAGCATTTATATAGTTATTTAGATTATTTCGTGTAGCCTAGGTAGTTAATCTCGCCTATCGCTCCAGTGTGCAACCTGCATTTTACGTGGGATTGCTTCTCCAACGCAATGGAGGTGGAAATGGGCTTCTCCACACAGCTCGCGCTGCCAAACGCTGCTCTTCATACCTCTCCTGCATGAACTCCACCACCGCAGCGGCGTCATGATGTGAGTGAGCATATATTTTTAATCACAATTTATGTTCCTTCTTATTAGGCTAAAGTTAATCCTCTGGTGTCGACAAACGCGCCGGCGCGATTTGCTCATTATTTTTTCACATAGCAGCAAAATATAATGAACTTAATAGTAATAATAATCCTGGAAAAAATTACCTCAAAATGACTATATATAAGAATAATCGGATGCCGATCGCGATGCGGGAGTTAAGACCGCAGTTTGAGCTGGTGTCCACAGACAATTCACCCTCCTCCATTTCAGGTGAAGGTGGGGGAGAAAAGTTCTCGACTTCAAATGACCGCTCTGTTGCAAAGCTACTTGCGTCACTCCATTTTAGCTAGTTTGACAGCAGCTGTCACTGCGGGTCTCAGGTGCACGCCCCCCCGCTCAGCCCCGCCCTCGGTTCGTCCCCTCTATCTCCGCTGGGGTTTGCCCGCTTTCCAGCATTTTTCAAATATTGCCAGTGGGTGGAGTCAGGCTTTGACCAGGGGTTTAGTTACCCTTTAATGGAGTCAGATTAATATGGAGATTAATAGCCTATGTCAGATAAATATTTGAATTATATATGTCATCCTTCAAACTGCCTTTTGTTCCGATTATTGGTTCAATAGCAAAATAGCTAAGCTTCCAGCCTTACAAGATCACACTTTAAAGTTACAGAAGAAAATCATTTTGGTTATTCAGCTCGTGAAGAAAAAAAAAGTCTAGATATTTTAGTGCTGCTTAATGGCCGATTTGATTATTTTTTAAAGAACATTTAAAATGTCAATCTATGGTCTCATCATACAGCTCGCACCCACCATAATTTAGAGTTAGAGCTAAAAAGGATTGAGTTTTTTAATGCCATTTCTGTTTTTGTGCTGTGTCTGGCATTCAAAAAAAAATTATCTCAAGTAGGCATTCACACAACACTGTCCCTTTACCAACACATGACTCTAAAATTATCAGATATGAAGCAAAGGGTATTTATCTAATTTATTATTTAGTCAACTGGATGAGTTTCTCTACATGATGTTCTATTATGAGCTGATCAAAACATAATTACACTGAAAAAAATGTTATGTTGAGTACTTAATTTTATTATGTCAAAGGGTTGCACGAAATAAAATTATCTAAATCCAGACATATTTTTTAAGTTGAGTGTATTTATAAAATATAAGTACAACCAATTTACAAAATATAAGTAATTTCAGATTAATTATATTAATAAGTTTAGCTAAATTATTATGAGTTGAATTTACTTATTTTTTCAATAATCAGCCTGTGAATCTCAACAATGGTGACAATTATAAAGCATGCTGCAGTTCAGGTAAAATTCAGTGATTCAGATCAAATGATTGTGAATTAATGATTGTTAAATAACAACCAACACCATCAGATTACCTTTTCTATTTGTTCATTTGGCTGTTATGACTCAGTCCAGTACATCAGTCAAACAAAAATCTAAAGTCAATGAGTTAAGAGTTATCAGACCCCAACTAAAACAAACACTAATCTCCATAATGGTGACACAAAATTACGGTTTTCTCCTTCAGTGATTCTGCTTGTTAACATCAGGTATCTTCAATGTTGGCAATAACAATAAAGACTTATTACTTCTTCTTTGACGTCTGTCTGTTATTTTTTTTTAAAATGCATAGGGATTTTATATTGAACATAGCTCTGGATCACAGTGTCAAGGGGGCGGGTTCATTTTACTCAGACGACCAATCAGTCTCTCTCAGTTTACTCATTTGAAAATGGTAAACTTTTAAGGAATTATTTTTATTAATTATTACTCAATTCTAATGTGTTAAATTTAATTAATAATATTGCCTGTAATCTCTTGCCACAATTTTAAATTAAACATTTTTTTCTATTTACTTTTAATTGAATAAAATTAACTTGTTTTAAACAAGGACAGTGAATTTCAAAATTACTAATAAAAAATAATTAGGATTAAATAACACATTAAAATCAGTGAAATTAACCAGATAAAAACATGTAACATTTACAAGGGGTCAGAATCATTTTTTTCAGTGTAGAATAGCACCCTCCTTGTCCATTTTTAAAGTGAGGTTAAAGACCTTTTTATTTGATTTGTCATATAAAAATTAATGTTGATGCGGTTATTCTGTTTGTCTGTGTCTGCTATCGTGTTGTGGTTTTATTTTGCACTCTGTATAGCACATTGGTCAACAGAAGTTGTGTTTAATTGTGCTTTATAAATAAAGTGATTGATTGATTGAGTGATAACAATTCATAAAATTAAAGTGGACTGTATTTTTGTATTGCCATGCCAGTGATTAACAGAAACATATTTCTTTGTAAATCACAGCATATGAGCGTATATGTGAAGCATTTTTGAGTTAAAAATAAAATAGCTCGAATTTTGCTGGATACCAGATATATAGAGGTACAAGAAAATTAATTTGAGAAATTAGCAAAATATAGCATTGGGAAATAATTATAAAATAGAGATTACTTTCGGGAAAACGAAGGTAAATCACTAATTAAAAGCAACTTCAATAAACACTGGCAACATTCTGGGTATAGGTGGAGAATAAACAATATTTTTAAAAAATCTATTCAAACTAAAACCTTTTTAAGTAGAAACAGAAGATTATTTCTTCGTGAATCTGGTCTAGAGATCAGTGAAGCCATGATTTTACTAAAAATTGTAATCTGACTTTATCATTTACTCACTCCAATATAGAAGGTGGCGGTATGCAGCATTACAATGGTCTGTAACCCGCCAAAACACTAGAAGAAGAATTTGCTTTTACGCGCGCTGCACATAGAGCTGAATGAGATCAGCGGATGATCACTTCAAACCTTCAAACACACACGGAAATCAGAAATCAGAGGACACGCACTTCACTTTCTCCTGCTTTATTCAAACTGTTAACTCACATAAGGTAACTTTTTAAAACAAAATATCATATTCAACAAAATATATTACCCTAGATGTTTTCAACAACTTTTAATATATTTTTAGCATGAATGTTTTATCGAATGATTTCCGTTACACAAATCACTACAAACATCTATAATTGTATGTTTTCACTGGTTACAAACAAATGCTGTAAAGGATAAAATACGCTTGTTGTTGCGCATTTTAGAATTTACAATCCAAAAAGCTTAACGTTACATATATCTACGAACATCAAAGGCTCTAAAATGCGATGCTATCAAAGGTGTTTGGATTAATTTTGCGGCGTTTCATTCGTGAACGAATTGTGTCGAATCACTGTCATGATCGACTCCGTTGTGACACAAAAGAAGATATTTTGAAGAATGTTGGTAAACAGTTGACGGTAGCCGTTTACTTCTATAGTATATTTTTTCCTACTATGGAGGTCAATGGGGTAAAGTTAACACATTAACTGTCTGGTTATCAACATTCTTCAAAATATCTTTCTTTGTGTTCAACTGAAGAAAAAAACTCATACTGGTTTGAAACAACTTGAGGGTGAGTAAATTACGACAATTTTAACTTTTAAGTGAACTATTACTTTAAAAAAGAATGGCCCATAAAAATATTACCTTAAATATTTCAAAATATAGTGTTTTAATCTAAGAGAACAGCCCTGAATGCTCTCATCATAGTTCAGAGCCAAACCTGATCCAGCAAACCTGCCTGTAATTTTCAAATAATCTACCTTGGTTAGATGGTTCAGGTGTTGTAAAATATTTTGTGTCTCTCTGTCACCATGCTTGAGTTTGCATGCGAGCTGCCTACAACTTCCTATCTGCAAATTTGCTGCAAAAGCGTGTATTGACACAGGTCCAACTGTAGGTGAATAATGTCAATGTTTCACTGATGTCACAAATGTCCAAAAAGTGTACAACGAAACAGCATTTATGAAGCTCCATTCTTACAGATAATTAACTAAAAAAAATGGAGGTGAATACAGTAAATGGCAGTAATAAATATCCTCTGTCCGACTGTATTAAACTGAGAATCAACCGAGCAGCAATCTGTGCTCGGTGTCTCTTATTTGGTTCTGCAGTTCACTGTAAGGCTTTACAAGATCGGGAGGGCATTGCAGAAGACCGTGGACAATTTAATAAAAATTACCTAACAGGTGTGTTTGATCAGGGTTGGTGCTAACTCCTCATAACCATTTTTGCACAATGTGAGCCTGATGAATCTAGACATTGTCATCCTGGAATATGGCCAAGATGTGACTTTCTACATGATTGTTTAAGAAATTAAAAGCTATACACTCCTATCAATTAGTGTTAGAAGAATTATTGCCAAACATATACAGTATCTCACAAAACTGAGTACAGCCCTCACATTTCAGCAAACATTTTAGTATATCTTTCTCAAGGGACAATACTATAGAAATTAAACTTGGATATATTTTAGAGTAGTCAGTGCTGCTTGTATAGCAGTATATATTTACTGTCCTCTGAAAATAATTTGACAAACAGCCATTATTGTCAAAATAGCTGGCATCAAAAGTGAGTACACCCTAAGTGAACATTTCATTTTGTTTGGTTCTTGGCAACAGTAGTTATTATATGACAATCTCAATCCCCTTCAGCTGTGTGTCTGCATCAGTTTAGTAACTAGTTGGCATGTCTGTTCTTCCTATGTGGAGTAGCATTAATATCAAATTAATGAAAGTATAAATCCTTTAGTTTAAACGGACTCAAGTGAATAGCTTTTATATACAGTAGTTCTTGATGTGTTTGTTTTATGTTTGTTCTGAGAATAGACATGACTTTCACAACTTCCAACATTCTAAAACAACATTTGGATGCAATAGACATTAAGGCAGAAATTCTAAGATGGCATTCAATGCGATTGTCCTGTCAGCCTAAAGTCTGTATATAATCATTAGAGCGCCACCTTCAGGCTGAATAACACAAGGACACTAGAATTCTGCCAACTGTGTTCTGCGATTAGCATATAAAGCTTACAAAATGTTTATCATAAACTAGCGCTAAGATCCAGTATCTATCTATCTAATGTTTTTGCCACAAAATGACTCACCAAAACACAAAAATAAAGAGCAAATGTGTTGATAGAAATGATTAAATTACAATTAATGCTAGCAACAGAATAACAGAAGACTATGTTTTAAGGTAATACTAATATTAAGAATAATATTTGACTATTACTAGTTTTAAGGTAACATTGTTAAAATAACAGTGAGATTATTAAAGCAAGTTAAAAATATTTCTCATCTCATCATCGTTTGTTCTTTCAAAGATACAGGGAACGGACAAAAACACGCCTAAAGAACCACCCAACAAAAAGCTAAAGCAGCCCAACCTTCAGAGTCCTGTAGGACAGGTGACTGTTATCCTCCTCATTAACTCTGCTTAGACACTGCGTTGGCTTTAGGCTTAGTTTTAATAGAAACGTTTTTGTCTCTTTCAGAAAAAGCAGACTGCCGGAGATGCTAAATCTGGAGAGACGTCACATAATGCTCAGGTAAGGTCATTGATTTGTGTCTTTTGTTTTATAGTGTTTTAACTTAAAACTTTTAAGCCTATGAAACAAAAAGCTTCAGGTAACCTTCTCACTATCTACTGCACTACTAATATAATAAAATGACCAATTACGTACTAAAATATAAACCGTATATTCATCAAAACGCATGAAAGTTTATATGAAATATAACAGTTTTCTGAAATTCTCCAAGCCAAAAATAAATAGAATAGCCACATTAACTAGAGCACTTTAATGTATTTTGTACAACAGCAAAACAATGTAACAATGGCAGTGTTATCTTATAACAAAAGGATAATGCTGAATTTCACATTTTTATTAGCAGTGGCAACTTAAACTTCTTAAAAAGTATTAAACTTTCTTTGTCCATTTTGCAGGAAAGAATGGGTTCAATCATGTCAGAAAGAGTTATTAAGGAAGAGAAGCCCTCACAAAGTGATCCTGTGCTGCAACTGGTACGTTTCATTTGTCATATCCCACTTTATTAATCCATACTGAATTAAAGGGGTCATGAAATTGTAAATCAAAATGTTATATTTATTTACACTCGGGCTAGATTTACTAAAAGTTTTCATCAGCGCAAACCCTCTTTTGTCGTTAAAAAACTACTGTCAGGATTTACTAAAGACACGCAGTGAAAATTTAGCGCTGAAGTTGTGGACAGGGTTATTTTTTAGGCTGATCTTATTACAAATTAATTTGTAGGAGTTTCCCTGTCAGATGCAAAATTTATGGGCGGAGACTAGAGATGCGCGGATGGGCTATTATTTCATCCGCAACCGCATCACAAAACTCATCATCCGTCCGCCATCCATCCGCACCAACGTTTTTGACCAATTTTCAAAACCGCACCCGCCCGCCATCCGCTGATTGGGCGATACAAGGCGCTGCTGATGACAGCCGCGAGACTAGAAAGCTCTCAGAATATCAGCAGTGAACTCCGTCTCCGATCGGCGTGCAGGGACAAAAATAAATAAATAGCCTAAATTAAACGCACTTCGGCAAACCTGACCTTATCTGATAGGCTACTGTACAATATTTTCATTGTAGCCTAATAGAAAACGCATTTTGGCACATAATTGACCAGAAACAATATCGAACGGGCGCATAAGAGAGCAGGTTCACACATGCATCCGTCAGCTTTGATTTTACATCCTGTGGTAGGTCTATTGGGATCTCGACGGACGAAACTTGTCAAGGTGTTCGTGGAGGTTTGAGGTTTAGCAGCACACTTGTGATTTACCATATTAGACGTACCCGTCTTGTGGCTGTCATGAACATAAACTGCTTTGCAGATTTTGCAAATTACATAGCCTGCACTGGTGTCATCCTGATTTACCACTTTGTAAAACTTATTCCAGGCAACACTTTTCTGACCTTCTATTTCCTTTGTTTTTAATTCTCCTTTTTTGAGTTTGTCACGTACCTCCTTCGAGGGTGTTGCCATCTCTGATAATAACAAGCAGTCTCTGCATGGACTCTAGCTGCCTGATGAAAATTTGACTATTTCAAAGTGTGCTCTTTTTTTTTTTGGATGTAGGTAGGCTATAGTCAGATAACAATATTTAACAATGTCCACATATATTTTTCATTTGATTGGTTTCAACTGCCCGCCACCCGCCCGAATTTAATTAAAATATTTTTTTTCGTCATGTCATCCGCCCGATCCGCGGTTTATCCGCGGCTCTAACCGCCAACCGCGCATCTCTAGCAGAGACTATTTAAATGAATCATTCAACATGATTTACTAAGGTTTGTGGTAGCTTATTAACTGGTATTTGCGTCGTTATTTACTGTCTAAAAAATCATGTCTTAACCTATTTTGTTCTTGACAAGCTGCGCTTGCTGTAAGAGGAGGAACCGCAGAGAACAGGGAGTGTGTGGAAGGAGGGAGAGAATTTTCTCCATTCAGTTCATTTATCCGAACATATATAGGTTATTCTACAATAGAAACACACTTTAAGTTTAATACCTCAAAGCTAAATCCCCAGTTTAATTCCGAGTGTGTTTTCCACCTTTCTGAAACATCAGGAATTTTTCTGAAATCGCCCTATTTGTGATGTCATGATTTTCTTCCAAACGGCTCTTAACAACTTGTGTCTATCCATCAGTCAAAAGCGATTGAATAAGAATGAATTCGTCTCATTTCACAACGGACTCTTCTCAATTATTCTTGACATGCTGCTGGTTTAACTTGCATCGAAAGCTACGGTAATGCCCTTTTGTTCTCGGAGGGAATCGTCGTAGTTGCATTGGTTCATTTTAAGGCCATCTTGAGCAACACAACACACACGATACGTGCTGTAAAGGAGGGTGTTGATACAGTGCATGAAATTTGCCAATCACAGCAGTGGACATTTACGTGTGTTTCTGAACAACGCAAAGAGCTAACCTCCAGAAACATAATATAAAAATCTGAAAATGGATTTCATGACCCCTATAAAATTGATCAAATGTGTGTGGGACTTCTCTACTTATAACATTTGACCAAAATAAACCCTATTGACTACTACATAAATCCCTAGCTTTGCACATAATTCTTCACAGAAAGGAGTTCTGAGTTTACTTCTGATAGTTTGTGTATATATATAAATTGTTTGACAAGGGTTAGTAAATAATACAATTATTTGTACATCATTTTTCTGAATTTAACAGAATGCAGAAGGAAAAACCCACACTTTCCAGTTCCGTATCAGAAAGGGAGAGATAAATAAAGTTGTATGTAATGCATCCAAAACTGTATTTGGAGCACTTAATGAGAATGAGGAATTTGAAAATGATGATAAAAAGGGGAAAGAAATAATAATCCGAAGATCCAAAGAACAAAACCATGAAGCAGCTGTGAAGACAGATTTCCCATCCTGTCTTATTGAAGATGATGAGATCTTACAAATAAACTTCTACAAAAATAAAAATATTGCATCTACAAACCAGGAAACAACTGCAGATACCGACCCAAAAAGTCTAGTCACCTTTTACATCAGAACGAGAGGGATGAAAAAGAAAACAATAATGAAGAGCAGTGTTTTTTTGAATAACAACATTGACTATGTTTGTGTATTTGCACACAAAGGAGACACTTTTGAAGAGGCTCTTCAGCATGATGGCAGATTTAGTGATGACATTTTTGACAAGGTGACCTGTAAACTTGTTGATGATGAAAATGCCAACCATTCAATAAATTTGCCTGTAGATCGATGTGATGGCAAGAAATTCCAGTTAAAGTTCAATGTTAAATGTAAAAAGCCACGAGCACCTGTACATAGTGACAAGAATGATGGTGAGTCTGTTAAACACAGCCAACAGCCTAAAAACACCAAACAAAAAACAATTCAAGAGAAAAAGACAAAAGGCCCGGATCCTTCAACTGATTACTCCGAATATGCAACTCCGAATACTTCTGGAAATTCTTCTGGTGATTCTGGAAATTCGTTCTTTACTGACATTCAGAGCATTCTGCAGACTGTATTGAAAGAAGTATTAAAAAAGCAAGAGAACCCCCAGGTTCAAGAGTTATTGCAAAAAGAATATGATAAAGGGGTTGTTGAGTGTTTCACTGAGGTGAACAAAGTGAGGCGAATCATGGACCTGTCTGACTCTGTGTGTGTGATAGTAGTTGAGGATTCTCCCAGAGGAACCGGCTTCTTACTCTTTGACAGATTCATCCTCACTAATGCTCATGTTGTTAAGGACTTTGTAAATTTTCCACCGGAGGCTCCTCACACACACAAGCTTTCAGGGACTCTGACAGCTGTGTTTAATCATGAAGTTTTGGGATCTGGGACAATAAATCTCCAAGCAAAGAGTGAGCTTATTGCTTACAGATATGAAAAAGATGAGAAGCTCAGGTGCCATGATTATGCTCTTCTTGAATTGGAAGCTGCACCTGAAAACTGTACTGAATTGCTCACTTGTTATAAACATGGTCCCTCTCCTAAAAGTGGTGGGATCTACATTGTAGGACATCCAGATTGTGGGGTTAAAAAGATGGATCTCTGCTTCATCATTGGGATTGAGAATCAACTACAGAGTATAAACAAACACAGATCTGAGAATGTTTCCTGTCCATATGTATCATGGCAATGTTGGCCAAATCTATACAAGAACCAGATAACGTATAACTCTTGTTTCTTTCATGGATCATCTGGCTCCCCGGTGTTTGATGCACACGGATATCTGATTGGCATGCACTCTGGTGGCTTTTATTACAAAGAAGGTGAAAGAACTAGAAGTGTTATAGAGTTTTCATATTCCATGCAGCCCATCGTGGAAAGTATCATCACGCAGGTCAAGACAAGAAGTGACATCTTAAAATTACTAAAAAATGAAAAATTTAAAAATATACAAGAAAATGTTGACCTGGGGAAAATTGTGGATACATACGGAGCAAACATTTCCGTTGAGGAAGAACAGCAGATTGAAGTTGAGAAAATGGAAGTAAACTAAAGGGAAACCTGAGCCTTGTCTCCTGATTGAAAACCCACCAATCCATCAGGAAAAATATCTGACAGAGATTTGTCAATCCCGTTATCGATGTTTTTTTCTTCTTTATATTACTATGTATTCTAGATTGAAGATTTTTGTTTTTTAATAACTTTTTAAATAATGTCTCTTGATGTAATTCTGCAAATTCTGCGTGGTCAGCGTAAAGATTTACTGGAAATAAAGCACAAGAGAACCTCTGCAGAAAGGTTCTTCAGAGCTGAATATGATAAAAGTGTTCCCGGTCCTCATGTCTACATGGACATTTCTTTGGGAGGAAGTTGCTGCAAAGCCTTCATTTATGAGAGACCTAACATCAGAAATTTTTCAATGTCATTATGGGTTTTACTTTTCATATCATTTGTTGAGTTGATTGCATGTTCAACAGCAGAAGTGTCTCTTATTTTAAAGTCAAGTAACCCACCAGCAGGGGATTGTGGGATTGACGCGTCGAGAGAGGAAGAGTGAAAATTATTCATTCATGTGATGCTAAAAATAGTTAGGCCATTATTTTCTTTACTGACCATTATTTTCTTTAATTGCTCATATGATTGTGTATTCATATTTCCATACTCATTTAACAAATCATTCACTCATATGTTCTTTATATGCATTTTATATATTCTTTTAACTTTACATTTATACTGATTTTACATTCCTTCATCTAATGTTTTAGTTGTTGTAAGAGATCATGTTTAAGCTTTGATTGCACTTAAAGTACATTTATTATTTTAACACTTTTTTTAATTTTAACACTTACATTTTACCTTACATTGGTGGTGGTTGAGGAGATTTCCCCTTTCTATGTAAATCGATTTGAGTGCTGAGAAAAAGCGCTATATAAATGTAATTCATTATTATTATTATTTCATTAGTGTGTACCTTGTGTAATTCAAATTGTTGTTTTTAGTGTTTATCCTGTTGAGAAGCTTCGCGGGTCTTCAGTTTGTTAGGTCTGGAAAATTTTGTGAATGTCCTGTAAGAAATGTAATCAGAAATATTTAAAAAAATGCTCCTTACAATAAAGACTCAATGAAAAGGTTTTATGAAAGTTGACATATTTCTTATTGAAACCAGATGTTTAGGGTTGAAGATGGATTAAAAGCCACAAAATTCCTTTTTGACTTGATTTTTGTCTTTAAAATCTACAGAAGTTGTGATAATATTTCTTTATTATTGTGACGTATATCTGAGTGAAACGGCTTCTCGAACGAGTAGTATGGTTCTGGTTTGCTATTGGTGGATCTCATGTGAGTGACAGGTTGCCCGCCCTAATGCCAGTAAACATCATCAGAGAAGGAAAGATGTCGGGAGGGGAAGATATTTTGATTAAAGATTACAAGGCACATGAAAAAATTATGTGCATGGATAAATCGTTTATAATAAACGTAAAAAATTAAGATGTCAATTTTGATTTCATGGTGACTTTAAAGACACTGGTATGTTTCAAATTGATGTTTTAATATAAGCAGAATTGATCTATTTAGTGACTGAAATCTTCTATGTTGAGATCATTCAATCACTAAAATAAATAAAAAAATTGGTAACACTTTACAATACTGTTCCATCATTAATGAATTACTACACAGGAACAAATGAGTAACGCCATTATTAACACTAGTAACAATATAAACTACTGTTAACTAACAAGAAACTAGTTCACAAATTAGTAAGTAATAGTGCTTTGCTTAGTTGAATGTGGTAGTTCACTATTAGCTAATTAATAGCTACTATTTTTCATACCTCCTAGAGGACCATTAAGAACTACAGGTTCATAATTAATGTGAATAATGTATAATTAATTCTAAAGTGAAGATCATGGTAAGCCACTAGCAATGACTCAAGTGTTACCAAATCCTTCAGAAGGAATTACTAATTATTTGGAACAGTATTCTAAAGTGAAAACATGATTACACTCTAGTAATGACTGAAGTGTTACCAAATCCGGAAGGAATTACCATCTAAAACCTTACAAGGTTGCACTTTATTTTACAGTATGTGCACTTTCTATGTAGGCTACTTACAGTGTTCTTACCACAAAAGTGCTGAATAGTGTAAGATACTAGTACACGGGTTATATTAAAGTTTAGGGGTAGCTCAACTTTAGGGACCGTTCGGTATTTATGGAAAGGGCCACCGTAGGAAAATAGGGGAGGGTCATGTCTTTTTATTCAACTTTTGGGTCATTCAACTTTTTTCGGTCTAGGGGGAGGGTCACCCAACTTTTGTATTCATGAAAACAGCAACATTTAAAAGTGGCTTGTTTGGTGCATATTTTTTTCCATCTAGCTTTATGTAGCTCTCTCGGTCTTGGTCCCCCATCGCTATCAGATGGGTCTGACCCAACAAAAATCCAGTTTGGCGCTGCCTGACAGTGCACGCACTTCAGTACGCGCTCAGAGAAAGTGCATCGTACATAACGCCAATTAAATGTTTACCCGGCATAGCTTTAAAGCACGAGCAAATAATGAACTTTTGTGATTTCGAATAAGTGCAGTGTCCTGTGAATGTAACTCTACCGTGGCATTAAAATGTGATATGAATGAAGGCAACGTTGAGTGTATTGGGACTGAGGCGCCAGAACTGCAGCTGATACCATATTTTAGTTTCCATTCTTATTGGGTTTCCACAACAATATTAGTGAGTAAATCTACTGAAATTGCCACCATAACAGTGGAGTGTGATGTGTTAGACGTAGAGCTACCACATTTTTAAATTAGGCTACTATTAGAATTATTTGAAGTTAACATAGGCTAATACAATACGCAGACCTACACAAAAAAACTAGTTGAGGATAAATTCTTTAAAATTGGCCAATTCCAGTGTTATGGACGTGACATTTGCAGTCAAAACTTGAAAGATAAATTATCAGAAAATGCATTTAATACTGAAACGTCTGTTCATATATTCATACCCCCTTAATAAAGGAGTCAAGACATTAGACAAATATCAGTCTACACATGCGTTTTATATTTAATATGAGCGAAATACACATGTGACGTGACACAACAAATCTTTAATTTCTAGGTGGCAAAATATTTTTTAATAATTCTATGAATTACACTGCGCAAAACAAAAGTAGGCTAATAACCGGATGAAGAAGGGTCGGCCTCCACAGAACATAAAATATTATTTTTTATTTAATTTTTCGTGTTCGCATTTATGAGGAAAAAAACAATGTTACGGACGTGACAGTTCTCCGTTACGGACATGACCGCTCTGAAAGTGACTTCAGCCTTCAGCCTCTCTTTACAGTAAATTTCGTTTTTTATTAATTGTATCTTAATTTTAATTAATGTTTCATCAACCAATTGCCTGGATTTAATAAATGAGCAACTCTGATCATAACTCGTCGCACATGATCAACGCTCCTCCCACCTGGACATTGTTTACCTTTCCGGCTACAGCACGGGACTGCAGCGCGAGACTACAGCTTGCCGTCTAAAAGACTATTTAGGTGAGTTCAAACAATGGCTAAGTTGCTAAACGCATCTTGTTCACATGTAGGGTCCCTGTTCATGTTGGACAGACATTTTAATTGCATTTTGTGTCTGTGAAGAGGCTCAAAAACGCTCTTTATGTACATGCCCCCATAGCTGCCGTTTTAGCTGGGTGGGAGCTCTGGGCATTCGAGGTCGCAGCTCCGCGTAGCAATCACCAATCCGATTCGTTTTTTTTTCTATAGTCAGAACTCACAGAGGTCTAACGATCAAGATTAACTTAAAAATTGCCCGGAGTTCTCCTTTAAGCTCTGGACTCAGAGGAGCCGATTCATGTGTGAAAATGATTCTTCATTCTCCTCACAACCATTCTTTCACAATGTGAGCCTGATGAATCTTGACATTGTCATCCTGGAATATGGCTAAGAGTGTCTTTCTACATGATTGTTTAAGAAATAAAAAGCTACACACTCCTTTCAATTAGTGTTAGAAGAATTATTGCCAAACATACAGTAGCTATCTCACAAAAGTGAGTACACCCCTCACATTTCAGCAAACATTTTAGTATATCTTTCTCAAGGGACAATACTATAGAAATTAAACTTGAATATATTTTAGAGTAGTCAGTGCTGCTTGTATAGCAGTATATATTTACTGTCCTCTGAAAATAACTCAACATACAGCCATAGTAGTATTACGATTCGGCTTATGTCAAAATGATTTATGACCCTATGATTGACAGGTGGGCGGGGCTAACCTTTGACCTTCCGGAGGATGTTCCGGAGGTCCTTTGATGTAGGGATTAACCTTTGACCTTCCGGAGGGGTTGTTCCGGAGGTCGCTTAATTTAGGGATTAACCTTTGACCTATCGATCGATCAAGTTGACAGTACATTCCGGAGGATGTTCCGGAGGTCCTTTAATGTAGGGATTAACCTTTGACCTATCGATCGATCAAGTTGACAGTTGTCTTTGCCCTATTGACTTTTGTATGATATATGAAGTTGCCAGTTGTCTTTGCCCCATTGATTTTGACCTATTGACCCCGGGGGGAAATAACTTCTTGGTGTGGGAAATCCCCATCGTGTCGGGGTGAGAAAATAATTTTTCTAATGTCGCATATAGATTAGAATAGATTAGAATTACAAAAGTAAAATCATCTTACCGTTTCACTATGGTGAGGAATTGGATTAAAGTTGACAGTCTCCGCACTGTGTGTGTGTGTGCGTCTGTCTGTGAGTGTGTGCGTGTCATCCGATATCCTGGCATTCCTGAGCACGCTATATAAATGGGGATAGTGAGAAAATATCTTCCAGTAACTAAAGTTGAAACACATTCTGTTCTTTAAAAGTATATAAATGAAATGTACATTTAGTCATTTACAAATACCTTACACTAAAGTAGATTTGAAAAACATTCATTCCTTTAAAATAAATATCTTACTGATCCAAGTATTTAAAAAATAAAATCATCTCACCGTTTCACTATGGTGAAAAAAGCCCCCATGTGCGTTTCTCTCACACTCCTTGCATTTTGACAGTCTTTGAGCTAAATGTGTGTCTGTGTGACACATGATATCCTGGCATTCCTGGGTATGCTATATAAATGGGTATAGTGAGAAAAATATATTTTTTCTAATAATGCCAAATACCTTACACTAAAGTTGAAAAACATGTAGCCTACATTTAGAAATATAATATTTTTCATACTAACTAAAGTTGAAAAATCATACTGTTCTTTAAAAGTATATAAATGAAATGTACATTTAGTCATTCACAAATATCTTACACTAAAGTTGAAACACATTCTATTCTTTAAAAGTATAGAAAATATTTTTTTTCAAAATAAAAATCATCCTCCATGTTTTAGAGATACATACAGGTTATGAATGGGTTTACAAAAATAAAATCATCTTACTGTTTCAGAGAATTGGGTTAAAGTTGAAAAGTTCCCCGAGTGATTCCCTCTCACACCCCTTGCATTTTGACAGTCTTTGAGTTAAATGTGTGTCTGTGTGACACCGGATATCCTGGCATTCCTGAGCACGCTATATAAATGGGTATAGTGAGAAAAAGTTTTTCTAATAATTTCACATATTTTACACTAGAGTTGAAAAACATTGATCTTTAAAATGGTTATAAATTTTAGTCATTTACAAATATCTTACACTAAAGTTGAACACATTCTGTTCTTTAAAAAGTATATAAATGATTATAAAAAATCTTTTAAAAACAAAAATAAAATCATCTTACATTTTAGAGAGTTGAAGAAGTAAATCCCAACACATCATTGTCCATATAACGTATGAATGTATTTACAAAGATGCATTAAGTTTAAAGTTTTGATACAAAATATCCCCGAGTGTTTTTCTCCCACACCAGCGTTTTGACACACTGTGATTCAGAGTGGAGGAGGAATGTGTGTGTGTGTGTGTGTGTGTGTGTGTGTGTGTGTGTGTGTGTGTGTGTGTGTGTGTGTGTGTGTGTGTGTGTGTGTGTGTGTGTGTGTGAGTGTTCAGCCAGCAGTATGAGACGTTGAGGATGTTTTGTTAGTGTTAATCTTAAAAGTTAATGTTAAAAATAAAAGATAATTTAAATTCAATTCAATGAATTATTTAAAGTCTTAATAAAAACGTTGTAATACAGTCGTATCTTCTATTTATCTTTTGAAGATTACTGTAATGATTTTATTTAAAGGTGACCTAAAGTATAATTTTTATTAATATAGCCATAATGATTTTTGTACTGTAACAGCATATTTAATCCCGTACACAAACACGACCATCACAGAAAACAACATCTTTACATTGTTTTTACATACATTGCACTCACACTAACTCAGTTCCATAAATTAACTAATCTCCTTATTTAAATTAAATGATTATAAATATAGAATAATAACAAGTATGTTACTAAAATGAATTCAAACAATTTAAACATAGTTTTAGCTAAATGAATTTATATAAAAAAGTATATAAAATTACCTTACATTTTCATAGTGCCGAAGATGTAGTTCTTTATGCAATGATAAAAACAATCCAAAGTCATAAACAAAGCCCTCCTGGTTCCTTCAGTGATAAACTACAGGGTGAAATGAATGCATGACCCCCGAGATACAGGACAGATGAGCCTCTGGGACACAATTTCATAGCATATGTAAAGTTAGTCTGCTTTCCAAAGTTTTATTCATACTAAATTCATTTCAAAATCCTAAAAGCTTAAATTAGATCTTTTAAAATTAAAAGACTGTTTAAATGAAAGCTTAAACGTTTTATTAAAATTGTATCTTCTATTTATTTTCTTAGAAGACTTATGTAGGATATAAATGATTTTACATAAATTTAACCTAAGCTATTATTTTTACTAAAGCGTCTGTTCAAAAAATAAAGCAAAAACCGTACTTTGGTATCTTAGACAAAAATATTTCAAACAGTATTTTTTGTCCATGCCGCATGAAACATGTTGTCAAAGTTTGTCACAATGTTTTTTTGTAGTTGTTGTTTTTTTGTTTTTAAGAAATCCCAGGACTCTACATTGCTCTTATTTAGATTAAGTTGTATCATTTAGAAAACCACTGTACATTTTCAGAGACGCGATGTACCTTTTTGGTCCATCACACAGCATATTTAATTTTACTCCTCTTAATTCAAAGCATGATCTTACTTTTTCTATGGTAGCTACATGATCTATTGCACGTATAAGGTGTATATCATTTTTTACTTTTCTTGTATCTCCCAAACTATCCTTAATCAGTGTGGAAACACACAGGGTGAAACCCTTTACTGAGAATATACTATCGGTTATCTACTCAAAATATATGTAGAACTTTAAAATGTTAGCATTTGTTGATGCGACAGTTTGTCTGTAGGCTGCATGAACAGCCTTTGGGAGAGCAGCTGATGATACTATATAGCAGGAAAACATGCCCTTTGACCTCCTCCATTTTGGAGGCTTTTTGTTAAAGACCCAACAATTTAGTCCTTAAGCGGCTATAGTAATTTATTGCCATGTGTAACCTGAAAAAAACAAAAAAAAAAACTGAAAGAACATTGTGGACACGCAGCTCTGACGTTTTCCAAGAGTATTTTGCCCAGCCTCTTCTTTATAAAAAGTCAAGACAAATCATTTCTGGACCAAAAACTTTTGCACCCTCACTCCTCTTACCACCTCATCAAAAGACATGTCTAAAAGTGAGTATTGTCTCTATAATTCATTTATGCTACGGTGTTTTATTTAAAAAGATTGTTTATACATAAGGAAAAGACGGTATAATTCATTAGTGTTTTAAACGTACTATTGCTGTTTAGCTTACCCTCTAGCATGCTTTGTTGCTCTTACACATTGTTATATGTTCTATATCAAATGTTTTTGGCATCATATATGTTTCAGAAATATATATATATATATATATATATATATATATATATATATATTCCCCCCCATCCAAGCACATTTTACTGTAGTTGGCCGCTGCGGGGTTTCCATAAAGGACTTTTAAAATAAATGTTTTGGTTTTTATTCAGTTTTAAATCTTATTTAGATTATTTGAGTCAAACATGGTTATATGTGCATAGGCCTATCTAATTATTTAATCTGTATTTTATTCCTCTTCAGTTACTTACTTTTTAAATTTCGGTAGGCTACTTTTTAATTCTTCCTTTACTTTGTCTTTGATTTTAACTTTTAGCACTTTGCATGATAAAATTGTTTAAAATGTAAGCTGTAAATATGAATGGCACAATGTGATAACCAAAATATATAAAAGTTAAGTCAAAGCTATTTATATAGCCTAGCGTTTTTCACATTCTCATAATTTAGTTATACATTCTGACGCTGGGACACTGTCAAGCGTCTTCTTTCAGATGGTTCAATATTTATGATATTATGCTCCCCTGAATGGAAAAGAACTGTAAACTTCATCATTGTACTGTAATGAACTGCGTTACTGCCTATAGGATGATTGCATGATTTTTTCCATTTAAAATAACATGGTCTTTCCTTTTCTCTCTCTCTCTAGAGACAGCAAACACTGCAGGACAACCGGACATCCAAGTAACATGTTAGTGTGGTTTATATTTATTTTTAATGAGAAACATTATAGAGTGCAACAGGCGTTTTCTGGAAGTAAAAACACTTCCGGTAACCAGCGACTGTGAAAAAGGGGGCAGGTACTCTATTGGGTGTATAATGAACAATTAACAGATGAAATGACAGATATTTTATGTAAACAGGCAAAATCTCTTCATCTGATGGTGGCCATGTGTTTTCGCCTATCATAACTGGTTTAACTCATGGCTCCTCCTTTGAGATCAACATAACTTCTGACGAATCAAGTGTACCGGCACATTGTAAGTGTAATAAAACAGTTTCGCCTATGTATTAAATTAATCTTAATTAAGCAGTCCGAGTTAACTATTTGGGACCAATTGGAAATTTACATTCTGATCTAACAGCGTCATGTACAAATTTGTCATGCTCCTGGATTATTTTACTATACTACATTAGCCTTTTATTTACTGATGATTTTATCAAAGCGACGAATTAACTCAATTCATGGTTGCAATAATAAAATAAATGAACAATTGACAGATGAACTGACAGATATTTTATGTAAACAGGCAAAATCTCTTCATCTGATGGCGGCCATGTGTTTTCGCCTATCATAACTGATTTAACTCATGGCTCCCCCTTTGAGATCAACATAACTTCTGACGAATCAAATGTACCGGCAAATTGTAAGTGTGATGCATGAAAAACTATTAAAACAGTTTTTCGCCTATGTAATGTATAAAATTAATCTTAATTAAGCAGTCCGAGTTAACTATTTGGGACCAATTTTAAGGAAAGTTACATTCTGATCTAACAGTATCATGTACAAATTTGAAATATTTTTGGTACTATTGAATCAAGTTAAGTCATGATGAATTTATCTTATCTGGTGTCATGCTCCTGGATTATTCAGAAATGTAACTATAGCCTTTTATTTTACGGCACTTATTTATTTTACTACAGATTTTATCAAAGCCAAATACTGTCCAAAAGGGGCGACTGGGAAAGAAGAGAAACAGGTCAATACAAGGTTAGATTCAATCTTTATATTCTTTCCCCATTTTGCCTTCATTTTCCTTTTCCTGTTTTAATTTTTCTATTTTTCTATTCTCAGATCATCAAGGGTTTCTGAAAGCAAACACCAGTCAGTTTGTTGAAAATATAAAGAACATTGATCAAATCATTGACGATCTTGACTTGCACAATGAATCAGTTGCAAATGTGCGAGCGAATCCAACACGCCGGATGAAGATGAGGGAACTGCTGGACTGTGTGATGAAGATGAGGGAACTGCTTGACTGTGTGAATTGTGAAAGCATTGCCAAGGACCTGGTCATTGATTTGTGCAAGCCCATCATCAAAATGTTTTAACATATCGTTAATTTCAATTGTTTGATAAATTATCTAACGATTATACCTAACTATCAACAGTTATATGTGAAACGAGCTCAGTCGCATTAGAGATGGATTCTTGTTTATATTGAACCGCATGTTTAACAGCGCTAGTGTTTTAAATTGTTTACCGCGGTTTCATTTTGAACAACACTATCGTAACACTTATCGTATCGCCGGGTGTGATTATAATGTTTTGTATGGTGTTTTTCTTTACACTTTCCCCCTGGATATCTGGTTCCTACAGTTAGCGGTAATGTTAGTCAACTCTATGTCTTCTCTTTGTTCATATTTGACAGTATTCGCATGAATTGGCGTGATTTAATAAAATGACGGTTTAAACCATCATCTTCGCTTGAGACATTTACATTATATTTTATGGTTTACAGTATATTTTACAGTATTTTACAGTATATTATACCATCCTAGTTTTAAATAGCGCTTAAATGTATATTTTACCCCTTTATGCGGCTACAGAACACCGCACAAGGATCTCTGAAATGTTTTTTGTGTAAAACATCTATGTAGATCTATCTATGTTTTTAAAAATACACCGAAACAAAGAATGAGTTTAGTTGAATCAGGTTAACATTCTTAATTTAGTCCAAAACTATTAAGTTCAAATAATCCAATTGTTTCGTTTATTTAGGGATAGTGTTCAACAACCTTTACAAATATATCTAATAAGATAACCTTTTACAAAATCTTTACTCGGTAAAGACTCTTATTGGTTTTGTCGCATCCAATGCATCCCCAAAGTAGTTGTTTTTATAATGATTAAAACCGCTTTAATTATTATTATCATGGTCTACACTTTATGGTAAAACACTAACATATCAGAAACTCTTTTAAATATAAACATTAACATGTTTTTATCTTGCTGTTAAAACACATAAATAACGTTTTATTTCAAATGTACACCCCTATACAGCATGATGGGATGGGGAAATCCACAGGCTCACTGAAATATTTAATCTCTGAAATATTCTCATCTAGTATTTATTCATTAAATTATTAATGCGCAAGAATCAAGACTTATAATACCATTTTATTATAAAATTGTGAAACTCCAAAGCTCCGACACGGTCGCAAAGAATGATGAGTTAAGCGGTACAATCTTTTATTTCAACAGTATTTTTCTTTACAAAATGATGATAGACCGACATTAAATATACATAAAGTAGACAATAACTCCATTTATTTATGATCCAACCAGAATAGAAAGTCTCGGCACGCTACCATGTCTTGGTCTAGGGTATAGTTGACGAGGCCTTCAACTATTTCGCCAAGATCTGTTTTGGCATTTTTTGATGCCAGTGACGCACAGAGATCTGTTACAAACGTAAACATAACGAGTAATTCATCGACCGCGAATTCGTGACTAGATGCATACATCACATCCAGAACTTTTCTGAGGATTACGCCTGTCGGCTCTAGGGTGTTAAAAAACATGGGCGTCACATCGGTTCATGTCCCCACCAACCCTCTTATGACATCCATTTCTTTTTTGAGATTTGTGACACGTTTGGTGTCCCGCTCACAATCGGTTTTCCTATCGCACGCAGCATCGATGATACTGTCCATCAAGTAAACCATCTGGTCTCTAAAATGATCTTTAAACATAGAGTCTAACGTGGCCCTTAAACGACACTCTTTCCCCGTGGAGCACTCACACACCGGATGATACTTGTGTCCCGCATCGCCGGAACTCGACGGGCAGTTGTTCTCCGTCAGCTTTTACGTCGCCATCTCAGAGGTTTTTAGATTTTCAAATAGGAAACTGTTTGATGGTGAAAGTCCCCGGAATCTCTTGAGCGAGTCCTTGCAGCACAATCGTCCAGGCCTAGTGCTTTAACGCTCGGAAGCTTGTGTTTTTGACAAATGCCAAATGCTCAGACAAACAGGAACATCTGATCAATTCCTTCCACTTTTGATCAATGAGATGTTGTAGTACCCCCGCAGTCGCGTTTTTTACGATATCGAATCTGACGTCGTTGAAGCATCCGTCCGTAGCATCGAAACGGGGTTTCGTCGAAAACGTCGAAACTCTGTGTAGAGTTTATTAACCCATGCGATTGGGGTCCGCCCTCGCACCCATGGTGTGTACGGTGGGGGTCGTCATCAGGACGCCGTAAATAACCATGACCTGCATGTCGTCCGAGAGAATTCAGCCGAAAATTATTTTACGGTACTGTTCAGTTTATTTAAAAAATATTTTTCATTGAACACCGTTATATTTGTTTTCTCATTCAAAGTCATGTTGAAAGAACCTGTTTCAGTTAAGTAAACCAAAAAAAATTACTTAAGTAAATGGAGTTATTGTCTACTTTATGTATATTTAATGTCGGTCTATCATCATTTTGTAAAGAAAAATACTGTTGAAATAAAAGATTGTACCGCTTAACTCATCATTCTTTGCGACCGTGTCGGAGCTTTGGAGTTTCACAATTTTATAATAAAATGGTATTATAAGTCTTGATTCTTGCGCATTAATAATTTAATGAATAAATACTAGATGAGAATATTTCAGAGATTAAATATTTCAGTGAGCCTGTGGATTTCCCCATCCCATCATGCTGTATAGGGGTGTACATTTGAAATAAAACGTTATTTATGTGTTTTAACAGCAAGATAAAAACATGTTAATGTTTATATTTAAAAGAGTTTCTGATATGTTAGTGTTTTACCATAAAGTGTAGACCATGATAATAATAATTAAAGCGGTTTTAATCATTATAAAAACAACTACTTTGGGGATGCATTGGATGCGACAAAACCAATAAGAGTCTTTACCGAGTAAAGATTTTGTAAAAGGTTATCTTATTAGATATATTTGTAAAGGTTGTTGAACACTATCCCTAAATAAACGAAACAATTGGATTATTTGAACTTAATAGTTTTGGACTAAATTAAGAATGTTAACCTGATTCAACTAAACTCATTCTTTGTTTCGGTGTATTTTTAAAAACATAGATAGATCTACATAGATGTTTTACACAAAAAACATTTCAGAGATCCTTGTGCGGTGTTCTGTAGCCGCATAAAGGGGTAAAATATACATTTAAGCGCTATTTAAAACTAGGATGGTATAATATACTGTAAAATACTGTAAAATATACTGTAAACCATAAAATATAATGTAAATGTCTCAAGCGAAGATGATGGTTTAAACCGTCATTTTATTAAATCACGCCAATTCATGCGAATACTGTCAAATATGAACAAAGAGAAGACATAGAGTTGACTAACATTACCGCTAACTGTAGGAACCAGATATCCAGGGGGAAAGTGTAAAGAAAAACACCATACAAAACATTATAATCACACCCGGCGATACGATAAGTGTTACGATAGTGTTGTTCAAAATGAAACCGCGGTAAACAATTTAAAACACTAGCGCTGTTAAACATGCGGTTCAATATAAACAAGAATCCATCTCTAATGCGACTGAGCTCGTTTCACATATAACTGTTGATAGTTAGGTATAATCGTTAGATAATTTATCAAACAATTGAAATTAACGATATGTTAAAACATTTTGATGATGGGCTTGCACAAATCAATGACCAGGTCCTTGGCAATGCTTTCACAATTCACACAGTCAAGCAGTTCCCTCATCTTCATCACACAGTCCAGCAGTTCCCTCATCTTCATCCGGCGTGTTGGATTCGCTCGCACATTTGCAACTGATTCATTGTGCAAGTCAAGATCGTCAATGATTTGATCAATGTTCTTTATATTTTCAACAAACTGACTGGTGTTTGCTTTCAGAAACCCTTGATAATCTGAGAATATAAAAATAGAAAAATTAAAACAGGAAAAGGAAAATGAAGGCAAAATGGGGAAAGAATATAAAGATTGAATCTAACCTTGTATTGACCTGTTTCTCTTCTTTCCCAGTCGCCCCTTTTGGACAGTATTTGGCTTTGATAAAATCTGTAGTAAAATAAATAAGTGCCGTAAAATAAAAGGCTATAGTTACATTTCTGAATAATCCAGGAGCATGACACCAGATAAGATAAATTCATCATGACTTAACTTGATTCAATAGTACCAAAAATATTTCAAATTTGTACATGATACTGTTAGATCAGAATGTAACTTTCCTTAAAATTGGTCCCAAATAGTTAACTCGGACTGCTTAATTAAGATTAATTTTATACATTACATAGGCGAAAAACTGTTTTAATAGTTTTTCATGCATCACACTTACAATTTGCCGGTACATTTGATTCGTCAGAAGTTATGTTGATCTCAAAGGGGGAGCCATGAGTTAAATCAGTTATGATAGGCGAAAACACATGGCCGCCATCAGATGAAGAGATTTTGCCTGTTTACATAAAATATCTGTCAGTTCATCTGTCAATTGTTCATTTATTTTATTATTGCAACCATGAATTGAGTTAATTCGTCGCTTTGATAAAATCATCAGTAAATAAAAGGCTAATGTAGTATAGTAAAATAATCCAGGAGCATGACAAATTTGTACATGACGCTGTTAGATCAGAATGTAAATTTCCAATTGGTCCCAAATAGTTAACTCGGACTGCTTAATTAAGATTAATTTAATACATAGGCGAAACTGTTTTATTACACTTACAATGTGCCGGTACACTTGATTCGTCAGAAGTTATGTTGATCTCAAAGGAGGAGCCATGAGTTAAACCAGTTATGATAGGCGAAAACACATGGCCACCATCAGATGAAGAGATTTTGCCTGTTTACATAAAATATCTGTCATTTCATCTGTTAATTGTTCATTATACACCCAATAGAGTACCTGCCCCCTTTTTCACAGTCGCTGGTTACCGGAAGTGTTTTTACTTCCAGAAAACGCCTGTTGCACTCTATAATGTTTCTCATTAAAAATAAATATAAACCACACTAACATGTTACTTGGATGTCCGGTTGTCCTGCAGTGTTTGCTGTCTCTAGAGAGAGAGAGAAAAGGAAAGACCATGTTATTTTAAATGGAAAAAATCATGCAATCATCCTATAGGCAGTAACGCAGTTCATTACAGTACAATGATGAAGTTTACAGTTCTTTTCCATTCAGGGGAGCATAATATCATAAATATTGAACCATCTGAAAGAAGACGCTTGACAGTGTCCCAGCGTCAGAATGTATAACTAAATTATGAGAATGTGAAAAACGCTAGGCTATATAAATAGCTTTGACT
Source organism: Siphateles boraxobius (assembly GCF_051911475.1). Taxonomy (NCBI): domain Eukaryota; kingdom Metazoa; phylum Chordata; class Actinopteri; order Cypriniformes; family Leuciscidae; genus Siphateles; species Siphateles boraxobius. The sequence continues at coordinate 17,766,692 of NW_027508855.1, read as the reverse complement.
TAACTTTTATATATTTTGGTTATCACATTGTGCCATTCATATTTACAGCTTACATTTTAAACAATTTTATCATGCAAAGTGCTAAAAGTTAAAATCAAAGACAAAGTAAAGGAAGAATTAAAAAGTAGCCTACCGAAATTTAAAAAGTAAGTAACTGAAGAGGAATAAAATACAGATTAAATAATTAGATAGGCCTATGCACATATAACCATGTTTGACTCAAATAATCTAAATAAGATTTAAAACTGAATAAAAACCAAAACATTTATTTTAAAAGTCCTTTATGGAAACCCCGCAGCGGCCAACTACAGTAAAATGTGCTTGGATGGGGGGGAAATATATATATATATATATATATATATATATATATATATATATATATATTTCTGAAACATATATGATGCCAAAAACATTTGATATAGAACATATAACAATGTGTAAGAGCAACAAAGCATGCTAGAGGGTAAGCTAAACAGCAATAGTACGTTTAAAACACTAATGAATTATACCGTCTTTTCCTTATGTATAAACAATCTTTTTAAATAAAACACCGTAGCATAAATGAATTATAGAGACAATACTCACTTTTAGACATGTCTTTTGATGAGGTGGTAAGAGGAGTGAGGGTGCAAAAGTTTTTGGTCCAGAAATGATTTGTCTTGACTTTTTATAAAGAAGAGGCTGGGCAAAATACTCTTGGAAAACGTCAGAGCTGCGTGTCCACAATGTTCTTTCAGTTTTTTTTTTTTTTTTTTTTCAGGTTACACATGGCAATAAATTACTATAGCCGCTTAAGGACTAAATTGTTGGGTCTTTAACAAAAAGCCTCCAAAATGGAGGAGGTCAAAGGGCATGTTTTCCTGCTATATAGTATCATCAGCTGCTCTCCCAAAGGCTGTTCATGCAGCCTACAGACAAACTGTCGCATCAACAAATGCTAACATTTTAAAGTTCTACATATATTTTGAGTAGATAACCGATAGTATATTCTCAGTAAAGGGTTTCACCCTGTGTGTTTCCACACTGATTAAGGATAGTTTGGGAGATACAAGAAAAGTAAAAAATGATATACACCTTATACGTGCAATAGATCATGTAGCTACCATAGAAAAAGTAAGATCATGCTTTGAATTAAGAGGAGTAAAATTAAATATGCTGTGTGATGGACCAAAAAGGTACATCGCGTCTCTGAAAATGTACAGTGGTTTTCTAAATGATACAACTTAATCTAAATAAGAGCAATGTAGAGTCCTGGGATTTCTTAAAAACAAAAAAACAACAACTACAAAAAAACATTGTGACAAACTTTGACAACATGTTTCATGCGGCATGGACAAAAAATACTGTTTGAAATATTTTTGTCTTAGATACCAAAGTACGGTTTTTGCTTTATTTTTTGAACAGACGCTTTAGTAAAAATAATAGCTTAGGTTAAATTTATGTAAAATCATTTATATCATACATAAGTCTTCTAAGAAAATAAATAGAAGATACAATTTTAATAAAACGTTTAAGCTTTGATTTAAACAGTCTTTTAATTTTAAAAGATCTAATTTAAGCTTTTAGGATTTTGAAATGAATTTAGTATGAATAAAACTTTGGAAAGCAGACTAACTTTACATATGCTATGAAATTGTGTCCCAGAGGCTCATCTGTCCTGTATCTCGGGGGTCATGCATTCATTTCACCCTGTAGTTTATCACTGAAGGAACCAGGAGGGCTTTGTTTATGACTTTGGATTGTTTTTATCATTGCATAAAGAACTACATCTTCGGCACTATGAAAATGTAAGGTAATTTTATATACTTTTTTATATAAATTCATTTAGCTAAAACTATGTTTAAATTGTTTGAATTCATTTTAGTAACATACTTGTTATTATTCTATATTTATAATCATTTAATTTAAATAAGGAGATTAGTTAATTTATGGAACTGAGTTAGTGTGAGTGCAATGTATGTAAAAACAATGTAAAGATGTTGTTTTCTGTGATGGTCGTGTTTGTGTACGGGATTAAATATGCTGTTACAGTACAAAAATCATTATGGCTATATTAATAAAAATTATACTTTAGGTCACCTTTAAATAAAATCATTACAGTAATCTTCAAAAGATAAATAGAAGATACGACTGTATTACAACGTTTTTATTAAGACTTTAAATAATTCATTGAATTGAATTTAAATTATCTTTTATTTTTAACATTAACTTTTAAGATTAACACTAACAAAACATCCTCAACGTCTCATACTGCTGGCTGAACACTCACACACACACACACACACACACACACACACACACACACACACACACACACACACACACACACACACACACACACACACACCTCCTCCACTCTGAATCACAGTGTGTCAAAACGCTGGTGTGGGAGAAAAACACTCGGGGATATTTTGTATCAAAACTTTAAACTTAATGCATCTTTGTAAATACATTCATACGTTATATGGACAATGATGTGTTGGGATTTACTTCTTCAACTCTCTAAAATGTAAGATGATTTTATTTTTGTTTTTAAAAGATTTTTTATAATCATTTATATACTTTTTAAAGAACAGAATGTGTTCAACTTTAGTGTAAGATATTTGTAAATGACTAAAATTTATAACCATTTTAAAGATCAATGTTTTTCAACTCTAGTGTAAAATATGTGAAATTATTAGAAAAACTTTTTCTCACTATACCCATTTATATAGCGTGCTCAGGAATGCCAGGATATCCGGTGTCACACAGACACACATTTAACTCAAAGACTGTCAAAATGCAAGGGGTGTGAGAGGGAATCACTCGGGGAACTTTTCAACTTTTCAACTTTAACCCAATTCTCTGAAACAGTAAGATGATTTTATTTTTGTAAACCCATTCATAACCTGTATGTATCTCTAAAACATGGAGGATGATTTTTATTTTGAAAAAAAATATTTTCTATACTTTTAAAGAATAGAATGTGTTTCAACTTTAGTGTAAGATATTTGTGAATGACTAAATGTACATTTCATTTATATACTTTTAAAGAACAGTATGATTTTTCAACTTTAGTTAGTATGAAAAATATTATATTTCTAAATGTAGGCTACATGTTTTTCAACTTTAGTGTAAGGTATTTGGCATTATTAGAAAAAATATATTTTTCTCACTATACCCATTTATATAGCATACCCAGGAATGCCAGGATATCATGTGTCACACAGACACACATTTAGCTCAAAGACTGTCAAAATGCAAGGAGTGTGAGAGAAACGCACATGGGGGCTTTTTTCACCATAGTGAAACGGTGAGATGATTTTATTTTTTAAATACTTGGATCAGTAAGATATTTATTTTAAAGGAATGAATGTTTTTCAAATCTACTTTAGTGTAAGGTATTTGTAAATGACTAAATGTACATTTCATTTATATACTTTTAAAGAACAGAATGTGTTTCAACTTTAGTTACTGGAAGATATTTTCTCACTATCCCCATTTATATAGCGTGCTCAGGAATGCCAGGATATCGGATGACACGCACACACTCACAGACAGACGCACACACACACACAGTGCGGAGACTGACAACTTTAATCCAATTCTTCACCATAGTGAAACGGTAAAATGATTTTACTTTTGTAATTCTAATCTATTCTAATCTATATGCGACATTAGAAAAATTATTTTCTCACCCCGACACGATGGGGATTTCCCACACCAAGAAGTTATTTCCCCCCGGGGTCAATAGGTCAAAATCAATGGGGCAAAGACAACTGGCAAAGACAACTGGCAACTTCATATATCATACAAAAGTCAATAGGGCAAAGACAACTGTCAACTTGATCGATCGATAGGTCAAAGGTTAATCCCTACATTAAAGGACCTCCGGAACATCCTCCGGAATGTACTGTCAACTTGATCGATCGATAGGTCAAAGGTTAATCCCTACATTAAAGGACCTCCGGAACATCCTCCGGAATGTACTGTCAACTTGATCGATCGATAGGTCAAAGGTTAATCCCTAAATTAAGCGACCTCCGGAACAACCCCTCCGGAAGGTCAAAGGTTAATCCCTACATCAAAGGACCTCCGGAACATCCTCCGGAAGGTCAAAGGTTAGCCCCGCCCACCTGTCAATCATAGGGTCATAAATCATTTTGACATAAGCCGAATCGTAATACTACTAGCCATTATTGTCAGAATAGATGGCATCAAAAGTGAGTACGTCAAAACTGTGTCCAAATACAAAGAATATTGCACCCGGTTTAAATTATATTCTTATAGAAGACAATTTTTAAAGAAATCATTGTTCTTTCGCAGTGTTTTAGCTCTCATTGTAGAAATAAGAAAAAGTCAAAGATGGAATGGTAACTCCGACTTGTCATAAAATATCACTGATTCCGACCTTTAAATTACAGCGATGTTTTTAAATGTTTTGTATACTGTATCTTCTCGTGGTATATTTGTTTCCCTCTCAGGGTGAAAAGACGGCATCATATCTTTGCGGCATCATATTTGCTGTGATAGGTCCATAACAGTGCGTTTTTACCTGTCCTTTTCATTATTTAAATTATTGTAGAAAGATTTAGACAGTGGTGAGCCTGCATTAAAGGCAGGGTAGGGAGAATTCCCCAAAAAATACTTCTTTCCAAAGTTGTTTAAACTGTCTTTATATATCAATACATAATTAAAATGTAAGTAATCTGGAAAAGAAACTATAAAAATCGAGTGTCTGTAGTCCTCTCAGGACTGCAATAAACACAGCTCATTATTCCATTAACTCCCACCCCTCCCTTCTCGGCTCCTTCCAAAGCCACGCCCCCAAAACACATGAACGCGCGATCCCGGCCGTTCACTCAGCTGGAAGAGTCGGACGCGTTTACCAGCGCCGAGCAGAGAGGAGCGCAGTGCATGTAGTGACATGTCCGAATCACAAGTAATACAATAACTAACTTTATCAGTATGAATGTAAACAATTAACATGGCTGTTAGTACTCACTATCAAGCTCGCACATCGATACTGTTAAAGTTTAAAATATTTTACTAGCTCGTAACCGAATCAAACTCAATATAAGGCAAAGCTATAAATAGCTTCATTGATACACGTTTGCCGTTACTATCAGTTACACTGTGATGAAGGTGAATTTGTAAGATTCATAACATAAGATTGTTTACAGATAAACTGAGTAACATACACTCAAACACCTTCTCACAACTGCATTGCAGACACAAGATAATATAACACACAACATATATTGTATAACACATACAGATACAACATAAATACATAGGTAAACATATGTAGAGCTTATAACAACAAACCAAACGTGAAAAAACGGAGCAGGTAGAGTTCACGGTGAACATAGGAACAAAGTTTTGGCAGAGGGTAAAGCTAGGTATAAAAATAGATCCCCTAAACTTTTTAACCTAAAGTTAGATTTGGGGAAATTAAACAAAACAGCTTTCAACTGCAGATAGGCCTATTGCTTATTTATCGTCTCAACCCTGGCTCACTAACAGTAACGTTAACGTTATACCAGTCGACACCAAAGTTACACTGTCATAGCTAAGCCAGTGTAACGTTAGTTATACTACGTAACGTTAGGTAGCTATATTAGGTAGCTACATGTGCTAGTGATACATGCTTCATGAAAAAATAAATGCCATCAAAATGAAAACAGCAAGATTACCTGTCCAGCAGAAATAAAGCCATCATGGAGTCACTTTTCAGCCCCTTGAGATCACTCAGTTGTCGCCACCGCTGGCAAGCCACGCCGATATTGACTCTCCTATGATTTCTTTATTTATCCAAAGACTTTTTGTTCATAGCCTTTTCGAATACTGTCTTCCTTTTTTTAACTTGTTTGACTTCGCTGCCTCTATATGCAGGTACTGAGAATTTTGACTGTTCTTTCTCTGCCATAATTGTTGTTACTAGCTTCCGTGCCTCTTCAAACGGGTGCGCGCATTTGGGCTGCTCCTGTATCAGCAGAGGTGGTATCCATGGTAGCGAGGGAGAGTGACAGTCGCCCCAGCCAATCATTTCTTTCGTCCCGAATGGAATAATGATTCCAGTTTATTACAGTCCTGAGAGGACTACAGACACTCGATTTTTATAATTTCTTTTCCAGAGTACTTACATTTTAATTATGCATTGATATATAAAGACAGTTTAAACAAATTTGGAAAAAAGTATTTTTGGGGAATTCTACCTACCCTGCCTTTAACTTCAATGTTGTTTACATTTTCCCAGAAAACGACGGCTCATTCATTTAAGACAGAAGTTGAAGAGGGACCCTCAACAGTTCTGCAGCAGGTAGATCACTTTCTGTTACGTAACATTACGTACATTACAGACATTTATTCAGTGGAAAATTTTTAAGTATTTTTAAGTGTCTGCGTATTTGTTTTTGATTTTGTAAGCACTTTGAGATTTGATGTCAAATGTTTAGTGCATTATAAATAAAATTCATCATCATCATCATCAATTCATTTGAATGTTTGAATACATAAATATTTTTTTCTCATTTTAACAGGAAGTCGAAGAGAATACACACACTTTTACTTTTCGTTTAAACTGAGACATATTCAGTGGTGTGTAAAACTTTCATGACTGTGCGTGAGGCTCTTAATACAATGCCAATTTTCTTGAGCGAAAAAGACAAACAGAAGAATAATCAGAAAGAAATACTCATCCAAAGATCCAATGGAAAAGATCCTAGAGCTGCTGTGACGACAGATTTCCCCTGCTGTCTTATTGAAGATGATGAGATCTTAGACATAACCTTCATCCAGAAGGATGGAAATAGTTCTACAAATCAACAAACAACTGCAGATCCTTCAGTCCTCAGTAAAAGAAGTAAACCCGAAACATTAGTCACCTTTTTGGTTGAAAAAGAAGGAGGGCCAACAGTGACATGTTTACTGAAGAGCAAAGTTACTAATGAAGCTTCAGATGCTGATGCGGCAGAAAATGTCGGGCAAAGCCAGAATCCCATCAACCCTGAGCAAAAAAAAAAACATGATGGAAACACAACAAAGTCTACCAATCCTTCAACTAAGCGGTATGTAGCTAAACCCATAGACAAATCTGAAGAGATTGCAGAAATTCTGCGTGATCAGTGTGAAGATTTATGGAAGACGGTAAAGCAGCGAGAGAAACTAAAGAACAATTCTGAGGTCCAGAAGTTTTTCAGAGAAGAATATCATAAAAGTGCTGAGAATTTCTTGGAGGTGAAGAAAGTGAGGGAGCTCTTGAGACTCTCTGACTCAGTGTGTCAGATCCGAGTCGGGGAGTCTCCCGCAGGAACCGGCTTCTTACTCTTCGACAGATTCATCCTCACTAATGCTCATGTTATTGGAGAATGTGACATTTTCTCCACGAAGACATTCACTGCAGTATTTGGATATGAATGTTTGGAAGCAAAAGAGACCAAGCACATACCGGTTAAACAACTCAAAGCTTACTTTCACGGGAAAGATGCCAGTGGCAGGCATCTTGACTATGCTCTTCTTGAATTGGATTCTGTTAATGAAATTGCAGAGTGTCCTAAATTGCTCGATTCTTACAGTCCAAACCCTCCTAACAGAGGTCAGATCTGCATTGTGGGACATCCAGGAGAAGGTGTCAAGAAAATGGACCCCTGCATCATCATTGAGAGAGACAATCGACTGGAGGCTGCAAATAAACACATATCTGAGAATAAGCATTTAATTCATGTTATGAAGGAGGTGTGCGCCGAACAGAAATGGGACTTTTTGGCATATAAAAACCAGTTTACTTATGATACTTGTTTCTTTCATGGATCTTCTGGCTCACCAGTTTTTGATGAACACTGCAAACTGATTGGCATCCACACTGGTGGCTATAAGTACAAAAAATTAATTTCTGTTATGGAATACGGCTTTACTATGCAGCCCATCCTGGATCACATCAAAGCACAGGCTAAGATAAAAGGTTTGCATGAGATTATCAATAAATTAGAAGCATACAGCAATAAAAGCAATGTGTCTGGGGCTGCAGATCAAGAGAATCAGACTGACATTGAAATGGATGATGAGGAAGAGCCCGAAGAGTCTTGAAATATCCGGACTCATTTTTTTCAATGTCATTATATGGTTTCTTTTTTTTATATATATTTTCATATATTTCATAATTTTATTAGACATGATTGTGTGTTCAAAAGCAGAGGTTACGCCCGGTTTCCATTATTTTTGACAAATCTAAAGTCGTGTATCTCACCTGCAGGTGTTTGAGAAAAGTGAACATTCTTCATTTCACAGAGACTAAAGATACAGTTGTAGTTCATTCTTTATTGTATTTTCTTTACATTGTTATTCATGTGTATTCATACATATATTCATTAACATACTCCTTTAACATAAATCTTTCACTCATTTATTCTTTATATATATATATGTTTACTTTACATTTATGTTGAGGTTTTATATTGATTTTACATTGATTTATCTTAATGTTTTGCTTTTGTTGTAAGTGATCGTGTTCCAGCTTCCACATCAATCATCTCTGAATCACACAAATACACCAAATTTTTCAATTTGACAGAATCGTAATATGAGACAAGAATACACAGCTACAATCAAATGTGTATCTCCACTACAGTAAATACATTAAGAAACATTTAGGAAAATTTCAGCAGATCACTGTCCTTAATGAGGAATTTACATGTAAATTCCATTAAATAAAACTATTATTATACCAAATACAGCTTTAATGTTTATTTCACTTACATGTATTATTCCATTTGCATGTACCTTGTGTGATTAAAGTGATATTGAGTGTCAATCATGTTGAGATGCTTCGGGAATCTTCAGTTTGTTTGTTCTGGAAAATTCTGTGAATGTCCTATAGAAGACGTAATCATAATCAATAAAAACTCTTTTGTATTTTTTACATATTAAATTACAATAAATATCCAATTCTTCGGTCCTGTGTTAAATTATTTCCTATTGAAACAGGACGTTTGCGTGGAACATGGAATAAAAGCACTTTTTGAAAATGTTTCAAATTGATGTTATAATAAAAGCAGAATTAAGGCCCGTTATACTCCCCGATATACTCACAGCGAAGTTTTTTTTTCCGTTCTTCGCTTAGGGGTAAAACAAAGTTCAAAATACGTGACCAGCGATATACTGTTAGCGAACATCTGATGCTGCCCACACTCCTGAGAGCGACGGTTAGAACAATATGCTGCACATTTTTGTCTCAATAACAAAATGTACACACAAAAAGTGAGAAAACGGCAAGCATTTTAATAAAACATAAGAAATGCATCTGATCATAGCAACATGGATATGTTTGCACGAGCTCTGCAATTCAGCACACTTTACATAATAATTAGCTTAAAATCAAGCAGCTTTACCGTATTAAACATGAAAAACTATCAGTGTCTCGTTTCATCAGAAGTACAAAGCAGTTCACGGACGCCTGAATTTGACAGACTGAACAGGACAAGATTTTAACGTAAAAGAAAATCGGAGAGTCTCTGCGCACACCTACCTATAACAATCGCAGTGTTAATTTTGGCAGCCATTTTTGATTTAGTCGTAGTCACATTTTAGTCATTTTGTCTTTCATAGATTTAGTTGACGAAAAAAGTCATTGGATTTTTGTGTCAACTTTGTCATTACTTTTAGTCAAACTGCAGTTACCGACATTAATTTTGGTAGCTATTTATACGCGGTCTTTAGAAAAAAAATGTAATTATAATTTTTCTCCCTAGGCCAATTCAATTAGGCTTATGAGAAATTTACATTAAGGTAACATGCTGTATTGACATTGCACTCTTTAGCAGTAGTACTTGTGCAATTCTACATATGCCTTTTCCTTAGTTCAGTGGATCTCCAGTTTTTTAGAGTACCGTACGCCCTGAAGCATTTGATGTCCTTCTGTGTACCCCCTTCTCTTCCACTTAGACTGCAGTCACACCTTTTTCATTAAGGGACAATATTTCCCTCCTTTAATCGATTTCTCCAGTTCATTTGTTTACCTTTATAAAATAAATAATGCTTTAAATAAAACAATGTTCAATAAATATGCAATGATGGTAAAAACGAAGTGATACTTTTAATATTAAATTAAAATGCCAGTAGGTGCCGGTAAGTCACTGTCTCTATGAGTGAGTCATCGAGTCATTCATTCAGTAACAAACTACCTAGGGGGGTTAAATGCGCTTCAAGAGGCACACACACATGCAAGGTCTCTCACCAGTGGCGGATGCAGAACGTGACAGATGGGTGGGCCTGGATTAAGTCGAGGTGGGCCTGAATCTAGGGTTTAGTATGCTATATTTATGGAGATGAGAAATAAAAACCGCACTGTACAGCTATGATCAGCTGTTCGGCCGAGCTTTCGAAGTTGTTAATACGGAAAGACCGATGCTGACCGGTTGTTTTTTGTCAAATGACCTTGCGGCACTCTCTGAAAAGTTGAGATGTTTTTCATCTCGCCGCGACATATAGGCGCGCCTGGAAAAACGAGCGCGCTGCAGCCTGCACCACATGCGTATGGCAACTGCAAGCAGTGTTGCCAGATTGGAAATGTCCAATTATCGTACCAGAAGTTCAAAATGATCTATTTGGAAGAACATTATCGTACATGACGTAAACGTGAAGAATACAGCTATTTATCCCAACATGTAGGATGGATTAGATGGAGCAGTGTTGACGTGCGGCCGGGCGACATGTGTGGTGCCTGTGTGTGTGTGTGTGTGTGTAGGCTATAGGCTACGTGCTTGCGTGCAGGCAGGTGAGCCTGCAAAATGATTCTGGGTCAGAGAGAGAAGCGGTAGGATGTGTGTTTGGACGAACGACTGAAAACTCTGAAATTATCTTACATTATGGGATTTTTTTCATTTTTGATCGTACATCGTACAGAGGTCAAAATTATCGTACAAATACGATAATTATCGTCCATCTGGCAACACTGATGGCAAGCTAAAGTATTCATAAAGCATGCGGGACGCGCGATTTGCCATAAAAGCGCGCGTTCTTAACGTGCACTTTGTGGTCACGGAAAACGCGCGCCAGAAATTTGTGGTTTTTGCATTAAAAAAATAAATAAATAATGTATGAAACTTTATTGTAAAGTGTTACCGGAATTACAACTGGAAAATTTGCGAGATGTGTCTCGAACGAAGGGATTAAGGGACTGTCCGAGGTGCTGAAATAAAAAACAGTGAACTTGAAACCCAGAGTTGTTTTTCTTTTCTTGTTACAAAAACACTTCAGAGGCATAAAAGACCTGCAGACAGAAACAATATCATTTAAATAGCAGATCACACGTCGAGGACGCACGTTTTGATGCAAAAAACGCGCGTTTCTGACGCGCATTTTCCGTGACCACAAAGCACACGTTAACAACGCGCGCTTTTATGACAAATCGCGAGTCCCTTGGCAGTCGAAACGCATGCGTTTGACGAGTCAATCAGATGCCTGACCATGTCTTTCACGACCGCGTCGCTTCCATTATGAGCCGTAGGCCTACATCTGAAATAACAAACTTGAGCGCGCAAAAAACGCGATATGTGAACGGGCCCGTCTTTGTCTTTCCAAGACACGGTGTTCATGTGAACAATGAGCCTCGTCCCCTCTCCTTGCAAGATTGTCAAAGTCTGGACAAAATATGTACAGTGACATGACATAACTGCCAGATTCAAACTGTGCGTTCGCGCGTTGTCTGGCGCTGAGCCAGAGATGGACGCGCTCAGGCTTGTCATATATCATATAAAGTGTTCGGCGGGCCGTAAATGGCCAAACTTAATTCATTATTATTATTATTATTATTATTATTATTATTATTATTATTATTATGCAAATTAAAAATTTCGTTTTTATTAATCTGATAGGGTGGGCCACCTGTCAATCTGGGTGGGCACGTGCCCACCCAGGCCCGCCCATAAATCCGCGCCTGTCTCTCACTCTCTCCCTCTCTCACAGTTCTCCTCACAATAATGACGGTAGACGTAGTCACTTCTAGATAAATGAATACAGAACCCCTATGATTACAATGACCATCATTTGAAGTGTCACAAAATTCAGAAATTATCGTACGTTATTGAATTTTTTCCATTATTGATCGTACATCATACAGAGGTCAAACATTTTCGTAAAAATAGGATAATTACTGTACGTCTGGTAACACTGGCAGTGTAGAGAGAGAGCGTGCGCATGGTTACCAGATACTATTGAAAAGATCAGGTAAAAAACGTGTTCTTTTAACAGAAAAGCTCTGACTGGGGGTTTAAATTATTGTTATCTGGCAACCATAAGCAATGGTCAATGTGCTGTCGTCTCCTTTATTTGACTAAAACAAATGGTTTTGGCCCAGTTTAATTAAAAAAAAAAAAACATTTCAGTCTTGTGTTTTTTCGTCATCGATATTGCATGTGTTTTGATATAGTCACAGTTATCGTTTAATGACGTGGGTGTCGTCTCTCATCATCTTGTAAAAAAGGTCATCAACGACCATTTTTCGTCATTTCGTCAATGCTTTTCGTTAACGAAATTAACACTGCATAATCGCCACGGACCAATGGTAGTACAAAGGTGTTTACCAGCCATGGCAAACTTTTATGGAAAGTTCGCTTTGACAAGCTGTTTCGAACTAAAAAACAAACTTCGTTTCGGCCTGATTTTGTTCGAAATTACGTCACATTAGTTCATTCTTCAATTTCGGTTGTAGTATATCGAGGACTTTAATACATTTAGTGCCTGGACTCTTCTATGTTGAGATCATTAAATCCTTAAAATAACATTTTTATATATTATTTGAACTGTATTTAGTGTGAACTGTATTATGTGACATCACGTGTTTGTGTGTTATACTCACAGGAAGCAGGTACTGTGAGGATCCTTCTATTAGATCCTGCAGAAAGGGATGCTGGGAAAGTGTGGAGAAAGCAATCTTCTCCTCATCCTTAAAACCCAACTCCTCAAACACCTTCAGCAGCTCCTGAACACACGACAACACATTAAATAAAGTCCTGAAGAGACTCAGGATCATCTGATGATCTACAGAACCACAGAATGGACACAATGATTTCACAAAATAGCTCTACATTTATGAGACTATTATGAGAGTGAATAACACATGCACACTGTTGGCTATGGTTATAATTGTTGGGTTGGCTATGTTTATGGATTTGTTAAGTATTTATGCCATCTTGCTTGCTATTTTAAATGGAAAAGTTTCTCATTTGTTTATATTTTGAATGAAAATAGTTCAAATGAAATGGGGTTTAGTTGGGCTGATGGATCTTTATAGGTTTGGATCAGAGCTGTTCTATTCTACCTCTCTGAATTCATCTCTGATCCTGCGGTTCGGCTGGAATCGGTTCAGATGTGAAGAGACGTGATCGTCTCCACGACTCAAAACTCTGAGCACATCATCAACTGACACGCCCACTTCATCAGACTCCTCCCCTCTCTCCTTATCAGACTCCACCCCTCTCTCCTCCTCTTCATCAGCCTCGACTCCAGCGCCCTCCATATACGGCACAGACTACAGCAGGAACAGTGGTTTGAACCAATACAAGACTAATTAATAAATTATGTTTGCACATTACAGTGATGACAAGTAGAAAACAATAAGCATTTAAATTTAATCATTTAGTAGACGCTTTTATCCAAAGCGATTTACTTTACATTTTCTTTCTTTTGATTTTGGTGTAAAATATGACCCCAACAAGCTCTTGACAGGTTTTGTGAAATTCACCAACAAACTTATCAGCTCAGAAGAAGAATATGTTAACTATGTCATACTGTGTGTGTTTGCGTTTGTACAGTTAACTTTGTGAGGACCAGTTTGAGTTGTAGACCATTGGAGCGAGAGTAAAGTGAGGACGTTTTGGCCAGTTCTCACTTTCTGACGCCCTTTAAAGGGGTCTTTGAGGGTTAAGACTTGGTTTTAGAGTTAAGGTTAGAATTCGGTTAGGGTTCGGCAATCAGTTGGGGTTAGGCTAGTTAGGGTAAGGGGATAGTGATTGCTTTTTATAAATGAATATCCTCACATAGATAGCCATACAAATGTGTGTGTGTGTGTGTGTGTGTGTACCTGTGTAAGTGGGCCGGTGTGTTTATAGTGCAGTGTGTGTCCGATCACGAGGCCGAGCGCTCTGGTGAAGCCCTGAGCCGGTTCAGGATGACAGCAGAAATACAGCAGCAAGCTCAGATAGTCCAACATCAGTGGAGATGAGTGTGAGCTCGCAAACATACTGAAGAAAAACTACACACATAAAGAAGGGGAAAAACATATGCATGTTCATACACAACACAGATTATATGTTCAGAACATTTTTAGTGAAATATTAGTTTCAGTGTTTCAAAGCCATCAGTATTAATGCATTTACTGTATTCAGTGATGATGCTTTACTGTTCAAAGCATTAAAGGGGTCATTCAAATCACGAGGAATCAACTTTCAGAGCTTCAGAAGTGTCCTTCTCAAAAAGGCCATTTATTGAGACTGTTCAGGAAACAATAACTCGTTCTGATCTCCAGCACCTCAGATGGATCCCAAAAGCTGAAGTCTAACAGTTTGAGAGGCACATCAATGCAGATTGTGTTGTGATCATGTTGCATTACCTTCTTAAGGTTGGCTAGTCTGTTGTAGGGCAGAGGTTCAGTTGGGTCATCCGGGACAGGAAGATCTCTTTCACTGGGAAACCACAATTCAACCTGATCATAGAACAAAACAGATGATAAACTGAACTGACAGACACATGCAAATGTAGCACAATAATATATTTGAGGCTTGCTACAATTGAATTTTAATTGTAGAAGTAGCATGCAATTGGAATAAAATTAACTGTGCAACCATATTTTCATTATAAAAATGTTGTATAGACCAGGAATTCCAGGTCAGTTATCCGATGGTATAGAGAATTATCAAAACCCCAGCGATATAGCAAACGGTTTCAATGATTTCTTTGTGAATGTTGGTCCCTCACTGGCAAAAAATATTACGAATACAGGAAAATTTACTTCTCAAATTTTTGATTTGCCATATCCTTGCTTAAATGAATTTGATCCTCCAACTTCTAATGAAGTGCTTGAAATTATATTAAAGATGAAGGACACAGCTCCAGGACATGATGAAATTAGAGCTAGTCTCATAAAGAAAGTAGTTTGCTCTTTTATTGAGCCTGTAACTTATGTTCTCTCTTTGTCACTTAAAACAGGTGTTGTACCAAGAGATTTCAAATAAGCTAAAGTAATTCCCTTGTTTAAGTCTGGGAATTCACATGTATTTAACAATTATCGACCTATTTCACTATTACCTTTCTTTTCTAAAATACTCGAAAAATTAGTTTATAAAAGGATATTAAAACACTTGACAGAAAATTTGATCTTATATGATCATCAGTATGGTTTCAGAGAGAACATGTCTACAGAAATGGCTCTTTTACAGTTTGTCAATAAAATTACAAAAAATCTGCATGAGAAAAATAACACTATTGGTATATTTGTAGACTTGTCGAAAGCATTCGACACTGTAAATCATAATATTCTTTTAGCAAAATTAGAAAATTATGGCATTAAACATATAGCCTTAACTTGGGTACAAAACTATTTGGAAGAGAGAGAGCAATTTGTTTATGTTAACAATCTGAGCTCAAATAGGAGACAACTTTTATGTGGGGTACCGCAGGGGTCCTTTTTGGGACCTCTATTATTTCTAATTTATATCAATGATTTAAGAGTTGTATGTAAAAATGTTATGCCACTCATGTTTGCAGATGATACATGTCTTCTATTATCTCATTCTAACATTGACACATTAATAAGAGAAGCAAATGAAGAATTACAAAATATTTCTAAATGGTTTAAAGTTAATCAACTCTCTCTTAATACACAAAAAACTAATTTTATGATTTTTAGTAAAAAAAAATAAAGGAGATTGCCAGGACATAGAGGTATCAATTGATGGTTTAAAAATTAGCCAAGTGAACCAAATAACATTTTTAGGTGTCATTGTCGACCAAAAACTAACTTGGAAATATCATATTCAACATGTTTGCAGAAAAATAATGAAATCTGTTGGTATACTGAGTAGAGTTCGCTCTTTAATTGATATTTCATGTATGAAAACATTATATTACAGTTTAATCTATCCCCACATTTTGTACTGTAATATTATTTGGGGTGCAACATGCAAAACATTTAAATAAGATTTTATTAATACAAAAGAAATTCTTGAGAATTATGAGTAATTCCAATAGATTGTCATCATCTGTTCCGCTATTCATAAAATATAACATCTTAACAATATTTAATGTTAACATCTATTGCATAAATATTTTTATGTATAAGTATGTGAATATGACAAATATTATGCCCAGAGCTTTTAATAATTTTTTCATGTATTCTTCGGATGTTCATGCCTATTCCACAAGGCGTTGTAAAGAATTTTATCTTTCTTTTTGTAGAACTACAGCTAATCAATCTACACTGAAATACAGAGGGCCTTCCCTCTGGAATCATTTAGACCCCGTTTTTAAGACTAAAATCACTCTAAACTCTTTCAAAAGAGAGCTGAAAAAAATGTTAACATATAATTAAGTTTATCTGGTTAATTTGTTATATTAAAATGATTGATGTATTGATTGTATTGTCTTGCTTGATCATGTAATTTTATGTCCATTTAATGAGATTTTGGGGAGGTGGTTTTATAAGACCTCATGGTCTTCTCACTCTCTCCCGCACAGTATGTTTTTTCTTTCTGTTTTTTCTGTTAATTGATTTGTAAAGTTGTATTTTAAATGTTATATGTGCAAATAACCTTTCAACTTTCAACTTATACTACTCTATGGACATGTGTTTGTGTTTATAGATCTGTGTTGTTTAATATGATCGTTGCAGTGATGTTCTGTGAAATGTGCATGAGCGTAATAGACCTGTGTGTATTGTTCTTGTGTGATGAGTCCAGTTCCTGCAGTGTCGACGGCTCTGAAGCGCTGGAGGGTTTTTAACAGCTCAATCTGAGAGGGAAACGGCCATGGCAGAGCAGCACTGAGGAGAAACTGACGCCAGTCCAGCATCTCAGAGTCCTGAGCTAATACACACACCAGCTCATCTACCTACACACACACACAAAATAGCACATACACTATCAAACGGACTGTAAGGCATCATGTCATTTGACAATTCGTTTTTGTCAATTATGTCTTAACGTTGATGATCTCAAAATTGTGTTTTCTTCATGTATTGTCTTAAGTTTAAAGCTCTACCAAACTAATTTTTAAGTTATATTTAATTTATAATTTTAGCTAAAAATATTGTTAATATTGGTTACTATAATTTGACATTTGACATTATAATCAGATCAGAATTTATAGTCTAAATGTATAAAGTAGATTGCTTGACAAGCACAGTTTTTTTTATGTTCATATTGAAGCATGAAGCTGAGGAGAAAAACATTAAAAATAAGGCCTTGTCTACAATGAAGACACTCTCAAAATGAATAAATTCTAGCCACTTCCCTCTTAAAGTCACCATGACATAAAATGGACAATTCTTTTTTTTTAATGGAATATTGCACTGTTCATTATAAATGATCATTATTTATAAATTCATGTGCCTTTTATTCATGTAATATTTAATAAAAATATCTTCCTCTCCCTCTTGCAGCATCTTCGCTTCTCTGATGATGTGTTCACTGGTGTGAGGGCGGGACAACATGTCACTCAATTGAGATCCACCAATAGCAAACCACAACCATCCAAACAATTCCTGAGGAATAAAATTAAGTCCCGTCCAAAATTCTTTCTGGTTGGAGGAGCTGTTTTACTTAGATATATGTCACATCAGGGAACAAAAGACACAACTTCCGTTTCATGTACTTTAAGCAAAGTTATGTTGGGAAAGAAAATTAAGTATGACTGTTAGCAACCAAAGACACACAAGAAACCATATTTTGCTCTGCTAGTCAGAGACGGAGGTGTTTGAGTGGAGATGTACCTGTGAGGGAGTGATATGCATCCAGGGCTCAGGTAGGACATCACTACCCACATGAGGAGAGCTTAATTCATGCAGAACTTCAGTCAACTCATTACTGCACAGCAGACCTAAACACACAACACAATAAAGTTACTAACTTCAACTGAAACATGTTCAATTCAGTTCTGCTTAGTTCTGTTTAACTCTAATTCTGTTCATTCAGTTTAGCACACAATTTTGAAGGAATTGTTCAATCAAAAGAACAAGTAACAGAACAATCCCAGGCATGTTAGTTTGACTTCTGTTTTGTAGTAACGCTGAGTCTGACCAGTCGGGGCGGTCTTGCTCAGCTGAGCACAGAGGACGTGCAGTTGTTGAACTGTGAGAGTGCTGTTTTTGGGCTGTTCCAGCATGGATCTGCGCGGAGCGGATGCTGGACTCGCCACCACACGTGTGTCTCCATCCACGCAGAAATCAGCGCTCTGCAGCACGAGCTCATGCTGGATCTGAACTGCATTCTCAATGTGCTTCCGCACAAACTCTGTCAGCTGGTCGATACTAGAAACAAATGCAAACATATAATCCACATATACATGTGTACAGTATGATGAGAAGCACATATGATATCAGTCGGTCGGTCGGTCGGTCAATCAATCAATCAAATTTTTTTAATTTAAGTTTTTCATTGACCAGAAGAAACTATATTTCAAGTAATAAAAAACCTACTGGTCAAAACTTTGGAATAATAATCAAATCAAATTTGAATGTTTTTAAAAATAAGTCAGGCTTCATTTGATCAAAAATACAGTAAAAACAGAAATATAGCAAAATATTACTACAATTTCAAAGATCATGTGACACTGAAGACAGAAGCAATGGCTGCTTAAACTACATTTTAATTTAAATTGAAATAAAATGACAATATTACTAGATAATATTGTGATCAAAATAACAATATTTTTGAATAAATAAATGTAGGCTTGACGAGCATAAACATTAAACATCCTTCTTGCAAAAACATTAACAAATCTTTAAAAAATGTATTATTCCAAACTTTTGGCCTATAGCGTATAGCTTAAGTATATTAAATAAGTTGACTAAGGATTAATATTGCAAAACAAGATTTAATACATCATGGTATTTGTTGTACTGAATTAAGTTTATGCTAATCTTAATTTAAAAATAGAATCATTTGAGTTAATTTAGCAAAATTAAATTTTTTTGCTTTATGTGGTGGTTTTGGGAGTGACATACGACCAGTGTATTTGAGATTTTCAGCCATTTATAAGTACATTCATCATTCATCTCTGCAGCTAAATGGACTACAATCCAGAAAGCCGAGACAGTGTCCTCCTCGTCTCCTCTGCCGTCCCCCTCGTCCTCCTCCTCCTCTCACCTGTTGATCTCAGACAGAAAGCGAGCTCCCAGCCACTCCTCCATGTTCCTGTAGACCTGCTGCGCTCTCTGCTGCAGACTGCTCACGTTTCTCAGCGCATGAGCCTTCACCAGCTCCAAACGCAGCTTCACCGCATGTTCTGCACACAAACACAGCACATTCTTACTGTTTATACATCGCATGTACACACAGACATCCAGAAGCTCTGTACTGTAGATATACACAGTGATATACAAAAGCACAACAGACACCATGAGACAATGTCAGCCAATAGCTCACGGCGTACCTTCACGTTTCAGTGCGGCTGTGAACTCCAGTTTGATTCTCTTCCTCTCTGCCTTCCTCTTGACCTCCTCAGGGTTCTTCATCACTGTGGGCTGAGGACTGGGCACCTGAGGAGGGGTGGGAGCACCTAAAACAACACACACACACTCATGTCAACACACACCAGCGCTGAAACTCATACGTATGATGGAGTGGAGGGTCTGCACCTTTCTTTTTCCCTGCTTTCTTATTGTCCGTAGCAGAGTTTGAAGTCTGCACTGTCTGTGGTGTCTCTATCGGCTTCTGTTCTTCATCACCTTCCTCTTCTCGCTGCTGCGTCTCTGCCAACACCTGACACACAGTTGTGTGCAAACACATGTGAACAAGACAGATGTGCCGGCACAGGTGAGCATATCATCATTACACAACTCATAGCTTATCCAAACAGAATCTTGAGTAGGAACTATCGTTTTTGTTAAATAAATTATGAAATGTCTAAACATGTACAAAAAGATAAAAGAATCAACATTATAATGAAACATTAATGAAAAATATAAAATAAGTCTCTTCTGCTCACCATGGCTGAATTTATTTGATCAAAACTACAGTAAAACAGTAATGTTGTGAAATATTTATAATTTATTCCTGTGATGCGAAGCTGAATTTTCAGCATCAGTACTCCAGTCTTCAGTGTCACATGATCCTTCAGAAATCATTCTAATATGCTGATTTGCTGCTCAAGAAACATTTCTGATTATTATCAATGTTGGACAAGTTTAATATTTTTGTGGAAACCATGATACACTCTGATGATCAGAAAGTTCAAAAGAACAGCATTTATTTGAAAGAGAAAAGAAAATTTATTTGTAACAATGTAAATGTCAATGTCATTTTTGATCAATCCTTGAGGAATAAAGTATTAATTTATTTTTAAAAATTCTTACTGACCCCAAACTGTTAAACAGTAGTGTTTATGAACAATTTATTCAAATTAGTAACCAACATTAAAAATTACTTAATTAAAAATAGCTGTTTTTCTGTTTTTAATGTGATTATGAATTCTTGCATTTTAGATTTTTCTTCTCTGTTACAGCATATTGTATGTATAAACAAATGTACACACAGTATTAAACCATTTTTTCAATCAAATTATAGATTATCTATCCATCTGCATTTTGACCCAGTTTCTAAATATATAAAGATTTTTTATTTGATTTGAGTTCCCAAAACTGTCTACAAAGACACTGCCTGATGTAGTTCAGAGGAATATTTCTTGCCTTAACTGAAAGATGCTGCAAGTTTTTTTTTAAATAAACCTATAGCATTTGTCTGTCAGATGTAAATCAGTAATGGCAAATATGGCCCATATTTTTAAGCTCAACAGTAAAAAGATGATTATATCTTTCTAATAACCAACACACCATGCTCCTGACGGCGGTGAGTGCGGTCTGGAAGAACTCCTGCAGGAGTTTCTCATCAGGATAGTGCAGAACCTCAGAAGTGGGAGATCTGCAGGAAACCAACGGAAACCTGACAGCACAAACATATCCAGTTATTCAACAAACATGCTTATTTTTTAAACGCACCCAAAGACAAAAAAATTTAAGCACACATACACTTTAATTTTCTTCTTATCCTCCATTTCACAGTCTTTTTCATCAGCACTCTTTACAGGTTTTTCTAACAGCGCAGGGCCAGGGCTGAAATAAGAATACATAATATTTACATAATAAAACATACCAAACATCAGGTCTCACTGTGGTCCCTTAGAGTCTATCTAAATATCTTTACTGTAAAAAACAAATGTCTACGTTCAGAATTGAATACTATATAACATTTACTACATAGTATACACTACTGTATATTGCAAAGACAAGAAATATTCAGTAATAATATCGATTTAACTGCACTGGCACTATAGGACGAAAACTCAATTGCGCTGGATAATGACACTAACGACTGTTATTGAACTCATTTGAATCAACATTGAACTGACTTGAACTGAGTCTTCTGTAGAGCTGCTTTACAGCTGAAATTGAATTTGTTTCATAATTGCTTGATTTTACATTAACACTGTTATTTTCCTGTTTATTAATGTGAAGCTGCTTTGAAACAACCTGTACAAAGCGCTATATAAATGAATGTGACTTGACCTTATGTAAATATTTAGCTCTGCAAGTGGTGACCAGGTATTGTCTCTGAAATAAAACTTTTGGCAGTATTATCAAAATGTTACATCAGTTCATTTGTCACACTGGAAATAGAAGGTTAAAATAAAAGCGCACTGCATTTTGGGATACAATAATCCACACACTAGTGATGGGGACGAGACCGCCTATGCCGAGTCCGAGTCAAGACCGAGTCTTTGAAGGAACAAGTAGTACTTAAATAACGAGTACTACATCACTACCACACACTATGCTTTGTTTTATACTGGACATGTTGGCAAATAGGTGAACATTTGCATGTACACTGCAAAACTAGTATATGCTATTCTAAACACAGCTAAATGGTGAGACAGACAGATGGTCAACTGCAGTAGCTTGGCAGAAGATCTATAGTCCTGTAATGTCTGTGACATGATGATAAATCATGATGTGTAATGCTTCTTTTTACATTTTTGACTCCTCTTGCTCGACACGCTCCTCTGCAGTGATGTCAAGCAATGGGACGCGAGTGAAGCCACGTGTGGATTCAGGAAACGCAGTTTTACACATCGCTGAATAATAATCTCTCAGCAGACACAGGGAGTCTTGAAAGCGGCCAACTTCTATCTGTACACACACACACAGAACCACTTCAAACTCATCCCAGGCAGTTTTATGAAGTATTAGAGGAGTGTGTGTGTGTGTGTGTGTGTGTGTGTGTGTGTGTGTGTGTGTGTGTGTGTGTGTGTGTGTGTGTGTGTGTGTGTTACCTGCAATAATGCAGAATAATGGTTGATTAGTACAGCAGTGTGATCGTCTAACCAGCCATCATCAATGACTCCTGTTCTCTCCTGCTCCGCCTCTTCCTTGCGTTTATCACAGATGTCCCACAGACGCTCACGCAAGTCCTGCACGAAATGAAAACACTGATTAGAAGAAAGTTTTAGCTTTTTTTTTGTATATACATTTGTCATAACCCTGCAGCAAACGCTCACTGAAAATGTTTTTTTTTTAAATTGCACCAAAACTTTGGCATCTGTGAAAAGTTTGCACTACTGCTTGTTGACTTTTTTTATTTTTCATCAACTTTTTATTGGTTTTTAACAATAAATACCATGTAACATCAAAACAACTGAAATACTTGAAAAACATTGAACAAAGATAGGTTTAAATGAAACTCGCACAGAAAAATAAATTAATATTTTAAATGCATATCCTTGTTTTATTACTGCAAATAAATATATGGCAAATATTACACAAAACAAGCTATTTATGATTTTGTACATCTGTGTTTTCTGTGCTGAAATCTAGCATGTTTTTGGCTGTGAAAATACAAACTTGCAGAAACGTCTTTTTTTACGAGTTACACTACAAAAATGATTTTCTAACTAAGTTTTTTAGTCTTGTCTTTCAGTACACATTTTTTAATCAAGATACACTGACTTGAGAAGCAAAATGACAAGATATTGGGTCTCCTGAAATATGTATCAAAATTCAGTGATTCTATACTCAATACGAGAAAGCAAATCTGTCAATAGGGTAAAAATTAAATGTAGTTCAAAGGGAAAACAAGTTTATTTTTCTTCACTTGCTTTAAGCATAAAGTCTTTATATCTGATGTCATTTTTCTTTTCGAATAAATGTATCTTGAATGTTTAGATATTTGTACTGGAAAACACGACAAAAATAAGATTTTTTTTTGCAGGTCAGGAGTGTCTCACATCCAGTCTTTGATGGAGCTCTCCTTTGGTCTCCTCGTCCTCTCTGATGTTGTCAGGAACGCTGTTATAATCACACTGCCATGCGCTTACAAACTCCTGCTTCAGATCCGGCTTCTGTAGGTACTGCCTGAAGTTCTCCCTGAAACACACACACACACACACGTCACACACTCACACACACATTCACAGGCCCTCACGTCACACACAGACAAGCGCTGTTCTCTCACCGGATGTTGTAGAGGTGGTGAATGATGAGCTCACGTTCACCGCGGAGGTTCTGCATCACTGTTTTGACGTTAGTCACATATGAATTACAGACGGTCTCCCAGTACGGAACAAGATACTTTGGAATCTCCTGCAAAAATATGAACATAAGAGAAAAACACAAAAACTGACATGATGTAAATTGATCATACAATACTTTTTATGTGCCAAAAACCGTTTCAGTTCAGTTGTTCACAACCATTGAACACCCTCTATACCGTCTTAGATGTTCTATATTCAATTTCAGTTTAAAATAAACGTTGTCCTTCTGAACTTTCTATTCATCAAAAATCCTTAAATAGATGTATCATGATTTCTTCAAATATATTAAGCAGCACCACTGTTTTCAACATTGATAATAATCAGAAATATTTATTGAGAAGCAAATATTGGAATGATTTCTGAAGGATCATGTGACACTGAAGACTAGAGTAATGATGCTGAAAATTCAGCTATTACTTATTTAAAATTTTAATAATATTTCACAATATTAAGTTTTTTTACCAAATAAATGCAGCTTTGGTGAGCTTAAGAGACTTCTTTCAAAAACATTTAAAAATTAATCTCATCAACTCCAAAGATTTGAACAGTAGTGTATATCAGTTTGATATCAGAAAATCAGTGTCATTTCTCTAGCTTAATTGGAATTCTCTTTTTGGAATGGGAAAAAGTTGTGTGTTGATTTTGGTAGTGTGAACTTGCCTTTACAATAGCATACAACTCTTTCAGGATATTATTTCCCTTATAATATAACTCTTTTAAGAGACATTAAGAGTCATACCAACTTGAGTATCAAACTGATAAAAAAAATAAAAAAAACTAGATAAGTGTAATCTCTCTCCATCTGATATTCCAAATCAAACAGACTCTTTGAATGTCGTTTTTCCATGTTTAATGGAAGCATCTGCCAGTCTTTTGAGAGAAGGTGTGATATGTGTGTGTATGTGCCTTGGGTAAGGGCTCATCCACGTAGACCCTTCCAGCAGATTTTGGGGTCGCTGATGAAGACTTCGCAGAGCACGCACTTTCTGGACGGCTGTGTTCGAGTGAGGAAGACATTTTCCTGGACTGACCCAGAGCTGCTTCTATTGGTCAGGGCAGAGAGCACACTTCACTAGAGATGCATTTACACAAGGAGCAAATCAATGATGTTAAAGTTGTAGGTAGAAGAATGGAAAATTTTCAAATTTTCAAGTCTACAACATGTTTGAACTAGTCTGTACCAATTAAAACTGAATTAATTGCAGAAAATTGTGAGAGAAGAGCAGAAGCTTAGCCCTATAAAGCCTCTTATTTGATGAAACTTCTACACAATCTACATGCCTTCTGTAGTCTGATTGATAGTTTATACTTTTTACTAAGTGAAATGCCTTTTAGTATAATTGTAAAAACGATATACCTTTTTCAACAGAATCCATAGTGTCCATCAGAACCGTCTCCACGTTTTTGAAGAGAGTTTCCTTATCTACATCTGCTGTGATTTTTACAAGAATATTCTGCCGATCACCAAACCATTTCTCCAGTTTTGGCCATGTGTCATGGAACCCACTAATTCTATTAAAGAATCCACAACAGAAAACTATATTATGATCATTTTGTGCTTTAGAAAAATCTTCATTTCTTCAATCTGAAAGTCACAATATTGTTTCTCCATACTATGATTTTTTTTAAAGGTGAAATAGCATTCAATGAAAAGAAAAAAATGTAGGATGAAACTTCATTTTATCCATCAGGATTTGCCTGGATCTAATGTTAATCTATTTTACTGGAAACTGGTGACACCATATGTTTAAGTTCAAGCTTTTTATCTTTCCAACTGTAATTGTGTGTAATGTAGATATATGATGAAAACATGTCCCGTGTACTGAAAACAACCACCGCACGTTTTTACACACCTGTACTGAATCTGTTTCGTCCCCAGGCTTTTGTCATCAGATAAGGATGCTGGATCTTGTGTGTTAAAATCTGTCATACTTGTTTTTTCGTCTGGATGATCAATGCTTTCTCTCTCCTGCCCTCTGCTCTCCCCGTCTACTAATAAGTGAAGATAGCACAGCTTATTCCATACTAAAAACAACAATGTCTGTCATGTCGTTAAAGTTGATAATATCTAGCATTTCATTATTCAGCATAAACTCACCATCCCGGTGATAGGCTCGCTGCAGAACCTGCTCATCTGACACGTCTAACAGCAGCACTACGTCCATTGCAGGGGACGGAGGACTTGGATCTTCAGGCGTGTTTTTATCTGTGGATAAGTTGCTTTGTGTTTTTGTCTCGGTCTCATCAGGTTCTGTCCCGTTCAGAGCTTTCTCCAGCATGTGAGCCTGACTGATGTCCACTGGGAACCCGTCAAGAATCCAGCCACTATCAGCAGGGATCTTCCTGAACAACACAGCAGGAGGGAATCAAACTGGTTTTTAAAGAACTAACGATGACTATATTAGGGTCCACACCAGTGGACAATACCGTTCAGTTTATTATAAGCATGCGCTGCAGTTTTGCCCTCTGCCGCTTTAAATGCTCAAGCTCTTTAAAGTTGGAAGGATTCTGATTACCTGTCATAGTTTTAATCGTTCATCAGCTGGATAAAAATCGTTCTAAAAGTGATTCCAACGATATTGTTTCTCTGTGCCTTTATCATTATAGCTGTGATTTAGAATGATTTTTAGAACTATATCTTTATCGTTCAAGGTACAGCCCTTGGTGTGAACGAGCCTTAAGAACTTAATGCGTAATAGTTGCATTTAGCATATTAAAGCTGGTCAAGTTTACATTTTACGACGATACAAGCAATCAAGCCATTGATATTTGCTATATAGCATAATCGCCCTAAACGAGAATACTGTATGTATGCGGATAAAGTTGGACATACTTTTGTATCCAACTTTATATATAGAGCTGTGCAATAATATAGTTTATCTAACAATCTAGCAGTTGAGATTTACTACTGCATATACATTAGGTATAGCACATCCTGATGACCCGTTCCTGAGTCAACATATTTTGTTGATATTGGAACAACATTCCTGTCTGAAAATGTAGTCCTGACCCTATCCATAAGCCTAACCCTACCCATAAGTTATCCCTAAAATCAAAGGGAAATGATAATGAATAACACTGATGTAGAAGCACCTTTGTAAGCCTAAACTTGACAAACTAAACTTTTCCAGGATCAACAAACAAGGATCACTTGGTGAAATCAGGTTCTGCATAGGTATATACACTTAATAGTAGTTGTATAATTCATTATTAATGTGATAATTAATTCACCAAAGGAAATGAAAAAACTAATTAAAAGTTTTTCATGTGGACTAACATGAGATTACAATACTATAAGTACAGTCACCACCACGATCACATGACCAGCTGAACTGTACTCAATTTATATCAGTTGGCTAACTGTACTAATGTATATAGAATTGTCATCTCATCCTAAATATGGGACAATGGAAATGTTTTGCAGAATAAATAACCCCCAAAAAACTATTTGAATCAAAATTATGGGATTAACGAGTCAGAATCAAATATTCCAGAGAGTGTTTTGTAGTAATGTAATATACAGTAAATTAAAGATTTTATTTTAACTTGTGCAAAAAACAAAATTTGAAGTCAGAAAATAAGCATTATTTATAAGTAAGCATTACAGCTTTTTACCTGATAGCATCCACAATGATGTCGACCAGAAGTTGATCAGGAACAGCTTTGCCTGTCCTGAGAGCCTTCTCTACCGCTGCACCACACTGCGCTCGCAACGACCACTGCACAACACAGCACTGAGCATCATGAACCATATCAAAGCGCTTAATGCTGATAAATACAGAGAGTTTATGTGGAGAGTGGCTATGTGTTTGCTTTTACTTTTTCTTTATCTTCTTTTTCGTGAAGTCCGGATGTCTCACGAGGCTCCGGTCCTGATGTGAGACACACAGAAGAGTCGATCACTATTGGAACTTGAGTGAGCATTGCTATAGTAAATAATGTCATTATTCTTTTTAAACCTTATCTTTATTGGGTTTTTGGGTTTGGTATAGAACATTTATAGAGAACCAAATAACTAATACACAGTTAAATTAATAAAAAGGAAATAAATGTACATGATACATACAAGAATATTATAAATCAATAATTTATTCTTGTGTTCAAAGCTGACTTTCCAGCATCATTACTCCAGCCTTCAGTGTCACATGATCCTTCAGAAATCATTCTTATTATTCAAGAAACATTTCTTATTATCAATGTTGAAAACAGTTGAGCTGCTTCATGTTTGTGGAAATCGTGATAAAAAATTCAGGACTCTTTGATGAAGGCGGTGTTCGAAATTGCCCCCTATACCCTCATGTACTATTCCCTATTTACTTCACTAATATAGTCCACTTGAAAGAGTGAATGAACAATGAAAACGAATAAGTGAATTCGGACACTGAGTGTGCCAGAACTCATAGTTTTGCATAGTTTGTGCTTGCTGTTTAATAATCATTTGAAACTTAGCAAACTGGCAGCTCCAGTAGTCAGATGAAAAGATTTATTTTGAACTCTGTCATGGAAAATATCATGTATAAACCTTAATTAAAAAAGATTTCTAATTAATTAAAAAGCCACATTAAACCAGCGGTTTGGAAAATGGATGGATGGATGATTCGACTGTGAGCGCCATCTTCTGGCGAGACACGGAAATTTATTCGGCGCGACCGTCACAGTGCATTATGGGTGTTCTCTAGTCGTTGGGTGTACAGCGGTTGTACACTTGTTATTGTGGTGCATTATGGGATTTAATGAGTGCCCTCAATAACATCGACTATGGTTTCAGACACCACTACAAATGGCTGTCCCCTCAAATGATGCCTTATTTAAGGGTATAGGGGCGATTTCAGACACAGCAGAAGAGAAAGAGAAAGAAATATAAATCTTTTGTAACATTAAATGTCTTTACGATCACTTTTAATCAACTAAATGCATCCTTGATGAATAAAAGTATTCTTTCCCCCGAAAAAAACTTACTGACCCCAAACTTTTGAATGGTAGTGTAAATAATGTCCGTTTTACAAGTTGTCTAATATTCTCACAAACCTGATTCTAGAGGAGAGGATGTCTCCTCCTCTTCATCTCTCTGAGGCTGCTCAACACCGTCTGTCGGCGAACCATTACTCTCCAGGTTCTTCTGAGCAAGATGGTCAGCCCAAAACAGGAGAAAAACAGTGTAAATAATGTAGTAAATAAAATGTTATTTACAATGCAGTGAAATTCACAAACTGTTCTAATAAAGGTTTTGCTGAAAAATATGATAAATTCTGTTGAGTTTCTACCTCAAGAAACATACATAATACTAAGAGTATTAACTTAAATACGTTTTCCTGACCTGTGACACTTTTTGGCTTTCAATCGCAGCCTGTTTTTCCTTCTGATAGTCTGATAGAGCATCCTGGATCAAAGCGTTGGCTGAGAGCACATGTATGCCAAGAACTGATTCCCAGAGATTAACAAACAGCAAGTAAAGAAATGTAGTTAATACAGTCCTGATGTATCATACCAATTTTCCTTCCAGTACAGCTCTTACTACAGTATGATGAAGCATCAACTCCTACCGTTGCTGATCCTGGTGAGGCAGGAGGTTTTGCCCGAGTGGGTTTTTCCCAGCATGCACGCTCTGATGGTGAAACGGGGAAACTGAGGAGGAGGAGTGCTGGCACTGGGTCGGACTATCATGCTCTGTAGACGACTCAACACATGATCCAGAATATCATTATTCACTGGGGAGGCTTGACTCTCGCCTTCTTCATGCAAAACCCACTCACCCATCATGGCCTGAAGTGAACAGACAGAAAGATACACATACATAATACTTGCACTGCCATGTAAATGAGTCCATCCCTCGACTGTTATTTCATAGGAAACAATTACATGGATTTCAAGAGAACAAATGGTCAGAGATATGAAGTTAAAATACTCTTAACATACTGTCCTTACCACATACTCGTTGTAGTCTTGATTATTGAGTATACGGAGCTTCTCCAGCTCAATGATCTGTTCTGGTGTGGGGTCAGTAGGGGTGGGCTGCACACTGGCCACTTCATACAGGGGCTTACCACAGTAAAACAGCTCCATCCACTCCTGCATCAGCTTCACTGGTATCAGACTGAGAAAGAGTGAAGATGGACATTTTACAGTTTTCTATACCATTTTTTACTTACCATATTATTTCCTAACACACACACTACCGTTCAAAAGTCTGGGGTCAGTAAGAATTTTCATTATTATTATTATTTAGAAAGGATGCATTTGATTAAAAGTAAGACATGCAAGCACAACTATTATCAACATTAAAAATAATAAGGAAAGAATGTTGAGCAGTGAATGAGCATGATTTCCAAAGGATCATGTGACACTGAAGACTGGAGTAATGATGCTGAAAATTCAGCTTTGATCTCAGGAATAAATTAGATTTTAAATATATTCATATAGAAAACAATCATTGTCATTTGAAAAAAATTCACAATATTACTGTTTTTCCTATATTTATGATTAAAAAAACAGCCTTGGTGAGCATAAGAGACTTCTTTCAACACTCCACACTTTTATACAGTAGTGTCTATATAAAAAAAGATATATATTTTTATTATAATGCACTACGTTATTTTTTTATTTCAAATAGCAAGACATTTTTTATTTTTCATCATATGAGCTTTTTAAACTCCATGAATGCAGTTTAGTAGAGTGATCAGGGAAAAAAATACTTGGATGTAAGAAGCCGATATTCTCCAGCTTTTGTAGCCAGATCGACAATCTGTCCCAGAATTCCTCTGCAGATGTCGAAGTGCTTGCGACAGCGAGCCTGAAGGCGCTCGGCGACTAGCTGTTTGTGTAGCTCATGCTCCATCCTGATCTGTTCACTGCGCTCCAGACGCTCCTGTTGGGCCAGAACCTGGACGGCAGCAGTGATGGGACAATCATGATCAAAACCACTCAAAAACACTTATGTTTTTTTTTGTTTCTGCATGTGTGTGTATGTATATTCTCTCACAGCTTCTCTATCCAAGGCCTCTTGGAAGTCTCGAAGGCGGCGTTCCTGGTATTGTCTCTCTTGGAAGATCCGGTTTTGTCGAAGTACCTCTTTCTGCTGTTTTATTTGCATCAGCTGCACTGCGATCCTCTTCTCCTGCTGCGTCTGACGCATCAAACGACTGACCATCTGTTCCTCTCGCAATACCTCCTGCAGACAAATATCAACGCAAGAACCAGATATGATCAAGAGGCCACTGCACTATGCTAGTATTGCATTCCTAACACAGCTGAAGTTTAACTCTGTAAATCCTGACATGTATAATGAATTAACAATAGAAAAATGTATTTCTTTTAAATGGAGCTGTTTATTGAACCTTTATCTGAAAAAAAAGTTTCCATGTTTTTTGAGTATCATTTCTGATACATCAGGCTTTTATGGCTCATATAGTATGATATAGTGAGAATATTGAGCCCAAAAAACACCTCAAATTTATTCAGACGCCCAAACTGAGCAAAAATGCCATCTGGTGCAGTTGCTGATATTTACTGTATATCAACAAAAAGGTAAGATGAAATTCTGATAGCTTGTTATGTAAATTAATGAGATCTTTACAACAGTATAGCAGATACTTACAGTACATAAACTGCATATAAATAATCTCCCAATAATGTCTTAGTAAGATGATGTTTCAATTCTTATTTTTATGACCAAAGCTCTGTAGTTTTTATTATGGGGGGGGGGGGGGGGATGGGGGGGGGGCATTTAATGCAATGACTATTGAGAGACGAACAAATAAACGTTCCTCAAAAGCCTGATGGATCACATTTGACACTCAAATTTTAACATGATTTTTATACAAAATGATGTATGGATAATCAAGTAAACCGATGTTGCTTCAGTCCAGTAAGTGTTCATCTTGAAATGTTCCTAACAATATAAAAGTTTGCTTTATAAAGATTGTTAAAGATTTCACAGCAGACCGACACATGAAGAACCTGAACGGGGACGTTTTTACAATGATACTAAAAAGCCTTTTAATTTCTAAAAAAAATTATAAACTATCAATCAGACGATAGAATGCATGTAGCAGATTGTGTTCAACAGGCTTTCCAGCAAAGTTTTGATCATGTTGATAATTTAGAGGCCTTAGAAATTTGCGTATCAAATATGATGCAGTAGGCTTTATAGTGTTGAAATAAGCGACGTGATTGGTCACCTGCTGAGCCTCATGAGCTTGGAGTTGTTCCATCAGAGCGCGTCGTCTCCGCATCTCTCTCTGTTCCCGAGCAGCAGCGTCTTCCTCCAGGTGCTGACGGATGTTCTCGATGTACTCTTTGTTCCACTGTTCTTTGTCGCCTGTACTCATTGGCTGGGTCACACGGCCACTGTAAATCCAGGTAAAGTTACATGTTACATCCCAGAGCTTACCTAATGAAGATAATATTTTCCTGTTTGGTGTGCAATAAGACGGTCAGTGAACGAACTGTGAACGGTATGTCAGCCTGCTGTCTGTAGCATCTGTGTGTTTTTTTGTTTGTTTGTATTCCTAGATTTTCTTCATTATGCAAACATACCTGAGTAAGGCTTTACCGCCAGCTGGAGAAATCTTCTTCTGGTGCTTCTCAAACTGTTCTATCTCATGATGAACAAGCTGAAAATCATACTTCATCTTAAAAGGTCATAACCACACAGTCAAATCTTGACAAAACAACCTTTGACAATTCGTTGTTTTTCAATATGGACTGTTTTTATTCCAGTCTTATTCATCCCAAAATCAAAAAGAAACAAGAAATTACCTTATGGTAATTCTCATCACTGTAATAAAAGATAATAAATGAAATACAGCATTTACATCACAGTGCTGTACTGCAGGGTTGTTTTAGTCATATTTATATACAAACAGTAAACATATATTACTATTGTGAATAAGCTTTTATTTTTAATTTCATTTTAGAAATTGTGTTTTCTTTTTTGGGTTGTTAGCTTAATTTTTTTTCAGTTTTGATAATTCTTCAACTTATACAAACATTAGAAATGTTGCCTTACGCAACTTATTATAAGACTTTTTTACATTTTTTAAATCTAATTTTCATATTTTATTTTATTTCAGCTTTATTTCAATTACCAAAAAGTTAACTTTTTAGTTGACAATAACAACTCTGATGTACTATATTACAATAACGAGAACTTAGGGCGGTAAATGTGCATAATTATCATGAAAATAATGCCAAAAGTGCTGTTGTGTGTTGTTCACCTGAGCCTCTTGCTTTTTGCGAAACTGATGGTGTTTCTCAGGAACTCTTGACGTGCGAGTGTGTGGAGGCTTCGGGATCTGGACTACAGCTGACTGAATCTGAATCATAATCTCATTCTGTTTTCTGCGTGCCTGGCGGTGCTGACAAACAACAAATCATATTATCAGTTTCAGTCAACACTATTATATGCTGATTCACCAACCATTAAACAGTCAAACGCATTAATGAAAAATTTAGAAGGTTCATGCCGGTTTGACGCTACTGAATAATAGAGTTAAAGGCATATATTTATCACTGGGAAATGTCAGCTGTGGTTTAGCTCTAGAAAGGCAGACCTTTTCAATGTCCTTGCGCCTCCTCTCCTCCTGGCGTTTGAGCCGGTCCTCTTCCTTCAGGAGTTCAGTCATGACCGAGCGCTTGTACATGTCCTGCCCTCTTTTATGGAAACGATTTGCGATCTTCTGCATCTTCAGATCCGCCTCACGTTTTACCACCGTCTTCAAGCGCTGTGAGACAAACAGCCTGAAATGAGACTCTTTTCTCTGGTCCTAAGGTTGCAGTGTTTGGTAAAGCTAATTAAAACATGAAAGTAACTAAGCTACCAATTATTACAAGATGACAAAAGTAGCCTGCCACATTTGAACTACTTTTTAGTACAATATAAATAATAATTTAAAAAAAATCTAATATTTTATTAGAAAACATGCCGTTTCGGGAGCAGCAAATCAGCATATTAGAATGATTTCTGAAGAATCATGTGACACCGAAAACTGGAGTAATGATGCTGAAAATTCAGCTTTGCATTACAGGAATTGATTACATTTTAAAATATATTCAAATACAATATAGTTATTTTAAATTGTAATAATATTTCACATTTTTTTCGTGTTTTGCTGTATTTAGTGAACATAAGAGACCTCTTTGAGAAATCATACAGACCCCAAACTTCAGTAAAGTAAAGTTTATGATTAATATGAAAATCTAAATGATAAATAGTGAAATTACCACCTTTATACAGAGTAATTGTATTGTACACAACCATTCTGTGTACACAGTTAATGTTAGGGTTCTTTAATACATTTCAAGTTATGTCAAATAACCAGAAAATAATGACCACCACTGAGAAAGGAGGATATAAATGAATTGATTTGACCTTGTACTAACAGATCACCTCAGTATAGATGCTGTTCTCTATGCGGTGCAGACGGGCCGTGGCCGCGGGCTGCATGACCTCCATGGCTATGGCAGTGAGGCCTGATTTCTTCTTCTTCTGCAGAAGGATGTAGAGCTGGTAGAGCAGATGTGTGGCCGCCCCATGTCGGCCCTGCATCACTGCTTTGGCATTGCCCAGGTCAAAGGGCACACCTAGCAGCTGCAGCGTGGGCTCAATACGAGTGAAGTTATTCAGCTTCGCATTCGCTGTGCTGTGGAATAACACAAATATGAATTAAGATATTTGACCCTGGATCACAAAACCAGTCTTAAGTAGCACGGGTATATTTGTGGCAATAGCCAACAATACATTGTATGGGTCAAGATTATCAGTTTTTCTTTTATGCCAAAAATCATTAGGATATTAAGTAAAGATCATGTTCCATGAAGATATTTTGTAAATGTCCTAACGCAAATGTATAAACATTTATTTTTGTGATTGAATGCAGCACAATTGTGAACATAAATGGATGACTTTAAAGGCGATTTTCTCTCAGATTCCAGATTTTCAAATAGTTGTATCTCGGCCAAATATTGTCCTATTCTAACAAACCATACATCAATGAAAGGTTATTTATTCAGCTTTCATGTGATGTATAAATCTCAATTTCAAAAAAATGACCCATGTGACTGGTTTTGTCATCCAGGGTCACAGGCTGCAAATAATTTTAACATCCTTCATGGAAGTATCCATCACGATGAATCTCACAAAAACGTCAGACTTAGTTCACCCCAAACTCAAAATATAATCTATCTATCTATCTACCCATCAACATCTAAAGTTATTCATTCACCGACCCGGAAATAAACAGATATATTAGAAATTTACATAAATACAAACATAAAAATATGTAGGCCTATGTCCATCCATCTATACCTTTGTTTGGTAAACAGGTGGAAGTCCTCCTGAAGCTCATATTTATTCAGGATCTCTCCTATCAAATAACCGTTTGCAAAATCCCTGGCGAAGGAATACGGCTCTGCAATAGATTCATATGACATTAAGAAAGAAAAAAGTGATAAATCAGGTATAAATACATACGTTTAAAGACGGATCGTTAGCTAACTCGTTTGCTAACGGCTATTTCGTAACTTACCAACGACTTTTGACAGCTGGAGCTCTGAATTCAGCCACTGGCAGATTATGTCTGACATTCTGAGCGCTTAATTTTCTTAAGGAAATTTAATAATGTCTATATATATATATAGGCTTTAGGAAAATCTAGACATCTGTGTAGTTTATGGATGACATTGTTTTGGGGAGTGTCTCGTTTTGGCTTGGTGTTGCCACAGTAACCAAACTGGCTGAGCACAAAGGTCCAACTAAATTTCCCTGATGGGATTAGTGGCAGAGAGAGTGGATGTACCTTGTGACCGAAATTACCCAGACCTTTGTTGAAGTACTCTATTTGTTGTCACGAAGTCCTGTTCTTTCGTTATTTTAAATGCAGTTATAAAATTTTAAATTTTATTTTATTATTTAATTTCAATATAAACACTTGTGTGTGTGTAGGCTACACAGACACTTGTATGTTTAGTTGAATTTCTATACCATTTTGATATGAACCGACAAATTTTAAATAAGGTTACCAAAAATCAAATCGATTTCCATTTGAGAATCTGTAAGAAAAAACAATTTGTTCTTTAAATTATTCTTTAATTAAATTGCGATCATTTAGCTTTGGCTCCAAATAATCATACATTTCTAAAAGTTGTATTATTTTATTTAGTTATTTATTAATGTACATGAATTAAAAATGTATCTGTATATTCAAAATGTTCTGCCATTTTGTTATTGCTGGTTGTTTGAAAATGCATCAATTTATCTTTCATTAAAATTTCAAAATATTACCGTCACCTCACAAATATTAAATTTTGCGTGTTTTATTGGTAATGGAGAAAGTCCATCATCACAACCCAGAAAAAAGACTGAGATTCATTCGCACAGAACTGAAGGAACATGAAGCATTAGGATGGAGCACCAATAAAACAAGAGAAGGCTGAAAGGGGTGGGTTTATAGAGGTGAAAATGAGGACAACTGACCTACATCAGATGTTCCTCTGAATGTTCCTGCGTTTATGAGCACTGATGCCATCCTGTCTGGAGAAAACAAAAGCATTCTGCACATTATGATGATCAGGCACATTTCACACTGGACTAAGAGTACAATGGGGTTTAGAGCTTCAGAAAAACATCACTAGGGGATTTACTGACAAAGAAAACATTACTGCACTTTCTTGCACACAGATTTCTCAATGCTATTACACGCAATGCAACGTCCAAAGGCAAAAATGACAAATGAAAAACAGTGGTTTATCTGGATTTATTGTCTTTAATAATACAGAGTGCACAATATTCTGTTAGTGTATTAGCAGAGTATAAAGAGCTCAAACGCCTGGATACATCTTTGTTTTTTCTACACGTGTTTACACACTCATAGTGTTTCTAATGAAATCATTCCATATTCCTCATTCAAAGTTTATCTTTCTTCTCTCTGAACACTGAATGTGGAATCTGTCATGCATGCAAAGGCAACAACATTATTGTAATATTAATTAGTAATTATTAACTTGGTGTAATATTCCCATCTGATGATCGTCATGCTCAAGAGAAAAGCTTATTTACAATAGTGTTAACATATTTACATTAATGCCTCAAGCTTGAAGTGACATTCCACTGATCTCTCATCTTGATCGCATACGGAAGTTGCTGAAATCGGATATAGATATTGATCAGATATATATCAGATTTGTCTCACATTCTCCCTGTAGTGTAGCCTTTGAGATGATGTTGTCAGAAAATATATCATTAGCTCATTTTCCATTTTTACTGCTACTAACACTCATCCGGGCTATAAAATCCCCAGCTAAGACTTTCTATGCATATTCTTGAACAGTTAAAAAACATTATATAGACAATGACATTTGTGCATTTCACATTCATACAAGCAAATAAAAAAATAAACATAAGTAAGCTCATCTCTACTTACAACTACAAAAATGACATATTAGTAACTAATTATTCCAACGTAATAAAATCTTTCACAGTAGTGTTTAAAGCTTAAGCAACAGTAGATGCTAACCTATCCCATAATATTTCATAATCTTGCTCCTAATGTTAATCTAATGCCCTTTCAATCACATGCCACATTAGAAGTTTAATAACTGCTATCCGAAGTTCTTCAAAGTCAACAAGAAAGTGCATTGCAACCCATTTTACTTCCGTTCAATGATGTTTCAGAGGGAAACTAAAAAAAAAGTAAGGAGGGGCTTGATTTTATCTATTAGACATTGATTGGATGGTGAAAAGTGGACATTTCATGGAATAATAGAATCAGACATCAATTAAACTATTGTTTCAGAGGTTGAGCACCTTATTAAAATCTAAATAAAGTCACAACAGCACAAAGAGTAAGAAAGTAAATAGGGTCGCTATGATTTCATGTCGACTTTTACCATTCAGGCTCAGTGTAGTGACATCATGACAAGCGACATGTTGTCCTGATGTGACGTATCTGTTGTTCTGACTGCTGCACAAGGATTTGGAGGACTAGCGATATGCACAGTGCTCAGGAAAAGGCATTCACAGTAACATTAACCGCATAGCTCCCATATATCTGTATGTTGGAATAGCAGGTTCCTCTGATGTAAGGCCAGTTAAAGTGATTTACCCTGTGGTAACCCATCCTAATGATGGCGAAACTGCTCTGAGAGAAGGTGCTGTTCTTTGGATATAATATGACTAAGCTCCTGAGGCACTGTGGTCATATGGAAACACGCAGGAGTGCATCCTGGACAGACACATCTACGACTAGGAGGTGCAATGCATGTGTGGGAGTTGAAGTGAGTCTCGTATTCAAGGACTTTTGGGTGTGAAATACAAAGTATTCATATTCATAAAACTGAAAAGGTGCATCACATATTGTACGGATAATGCCAATTTCAAATGTTACTGACCTTTGTAAAGCAAAAACAAAAAGACTAGAAAACTTGGACTAGAAGAGTCCAATATCATACAATCTTGATTTATTAGACCAATAGCAGAGTTTTTTTTTTTTTGGTAACACTTTATAATAAGGTTTCATTAGTTAACAGCAGTTAACTACATTAGTTAACATGAACTAATAATGAACTGCATTTCTACAGCATTTATTCATATTTGTTAATGTTAATTTCAACATTCCCTAATACATTATTAAAATCAAAAGTTGTATTTGTTAACATTAGTTAATGCACTGTGAACTAACTATTAACAGCTGTATTTTTATTAGCTAACATTAACAAATACAGTAACTAATGTTAACAAATGAAACCTTATTGTAAAGTGTTACCGATTTTTCTTTAGAAAAATGTTTGAGAGAATAGGGCTTAATATTTTTTATATTAATACTTTTTAAAAAAAAAATCTATATAAAACCGAATATGGCCTAGTGCGATTATCAAATTGCAAAGGCTGTTTGGTAACAAAAGTGAACCATGTGGTTTTCTGCCAAAATAAAAGCTTGTTGGTTTAACATTTGAAAATAAAGAAATTAAGACAGCTATAACTATTAGCATTGTAATTTTACAGTTGATTATTATTATATTTTTCTTAATTCATTTTTTATTTTAGACAGAAATTTTACAATAGTAATATTTCTTATTTTGTTTAATATTTTTATTTAGTAGTAGTAGTAATAATAATAATAATAATAGTTATTATTATTTATTATTAAATAAAATGAATACTATTATTAGTGACATTGCTATACAATAACAAAATGTTTGGCCAAATTGTGCAGCCCCACAAACAAATATTGTAAATCTGGATCTTTTAAAAAAAAAAAACACACATTTTAAAAAAATCGCACTCTCAAAAAAATATTTCGATTTTCTTCCCCCGTTAAATTGTGCAGCCCTAGCCGAGATGTACGTTTCAGCAAATTATACTGATCATCATCAACCTCTATACACAAAACTAACTAGCTGCATTAAGTAACACCGAGTGTGTTTACATTCATTTTACACAGATGAAGCGGGCAGTGTAAGATCATGTGAACACTTCAACTGTGTTCCTTAATCAGGGAAATGTCATAGAGGGTTTAAGCAAAACCCCAGATGCATGTATCCCAATTCTGCTTTTCCTTTTGTTCTGTCAGCTTATTCAATGTGCACATATCGGTTTACATTCACATCGAGACTGGAGAAAAAGTAGCTTGAGGCTACATAATATATATTTTTTAAAACACATGAAGAGGGTGCAGCCTTCGAGAATGCAGAATTCGTTTTACCGGTCCTCCTACATTTGACTGCTACAAAACTGTTAAATTAAGAATAAAAAAAAAGAGCAGTAAAATGTTGTGCACAATATAATGCTGTAAGGGTGTAGATTTACAGCGATCGCTCCAAAAACACTGCAGAAAGAGGCACGAACACTGTTGAATGAACGAAAACGGCGTTCCAAGGGGTAAACGTCATACTGCTCTGGGCGAGCGGAAGAAGATACGGCCACATTCAGCTCTTCAGTAGTACTTCACCTCTCTGGCCAGTAACACAAGTCATTGAGAAACAGTAGTGATGTTGATTACATAATTGTGAACGATTTCCAGTAAGGGCACGAAGTCTAAAACGAACCGAAAACATCCCCGTAAAGGTGAACGGCACAAACTAACGTGAAAACATATGTGAAGTAGTGCGTTCTCAGGATTTCCCGGAGAGAAAACTGTGGAACCAGGTGCTGGAAGACTGTGGTTTCTCCTCAGAGGATTCTGGAATAAGAAACTGGGATGATGTGACCGATGTAGGGCTGCCAAGCGAACCACTTAAGTTTTCCGCCTCTGGAGAATCCAGCTGCCAGGAACACTGGGGTTTATAGCCTGTATTCAAGCCGTCGTCTTGGAAGTCGGCCTCAAACTCTCCTTGGGGCTCGGCTGGATCCGCGGCGGACTGCATTTGAGGCTTGTAACCGCCACCGTCACACACACCCTGTGAAGAGGTCGGGCTCTGGATGCCTGTGTAGGTGACTTCAGTCTGTGTGGAGCCCACGGAGGTGGTCGAGGAACTAGAGGTGTCTGAGACATGGTTACTGTGGGAGCTGTCACCGACAACCTGGTTGTAATACCTCAGGAGGGCCGGTTCGTCGGAATCTGCGTCTACCTCGATGTTGTCGTTCTCAAACTCCTCCTCTTCCTCTGGTACCGGGACCAGACCCTTCTTACTGAAATCCCACTCTGGACTCTCCTCAATGTGGACCAGACTGTGAGGAGAGGGCTTCACATCCAGAGGACGCTAAACACAAACAACAGCAATTTCAGGAATCATACATGTTCGTAGCACAAAGTTATTAGCAATAGTAATAGTGATTCCTGCTAGAGCTGCATGATTATGGTTAAAGGACAATTCCGGTCAAAAATGAACCTAGGGGTAAATAACACATGGGTACCGAGTTGACCATTCTCTGGGATGCGTTTTCATCATAATCGAGTGTACCCGGTTTTAACTTTAGTTTTACCACAGATTAGCTTATAACGCTAGTATATAGGAAATAGAAAAAGTAAAACTAAAAATCGCTAGTTAATACCACTAACAAGGCTCAAAATAGCTCCACACTAACACGGTAGCATAATGAGGGTCCCTACCTGCAAACCGAAGCATTGAGAACTTTGTAAGTGTACAGACAGTTTAATAAGAAGATACTTTATAAAGACAGTACACTTCGCGTATATAGGCAGGAGCCATCTTTGGAAAACAATCTCGACCAGTCGAACCACGAACGCCGTGCTACGCGAGCTGAACTGTGACTATCGACCAGCGCGTAGCACGGCGTTCGTGGTTCAGCCAGGGGATCGCGAATGAAATTAGCTAATGTAATATGATCGTTTGGCGCTCTGGCGATTAATAAACATGCGTTTATTAACAGAATAATGCGTCTTGCGGAAGAACATTATAGCCGGAGCTACTTCTCTCTGTTTATGTCTATGACGAGTCAAGCAGGCACTGGGCTACACCGCAGCGGTGCGACCCGAACCAGTGTAAAATAGTCCCAATATAAACACTTATTATAGGTGTACCATAGTGACTCAGGATAAGACAAAAACATGGTTTGGAAAATGGATTCACGATGTACTCGATCATTATATAAATTTAGTAAATTTTGAACACAAAAAAGTTACGGACTGCTGCTTTAATGCTCACTGTTCAACACTTTTCAAAATATGACGCGACCCCCCAAAGAGCTCGCTGAGACCCCCTTGTGGGCCGAGACCCCCCTGTTGGGAACCCATGGTTTAATAGACACTGGCGAATCATTGACATTTGAGAATGAGATTGCGTCTGTGTTTGAATCAAGATCACGATCTTTTAACGATTAATCGTGCAGCTGTAATTCCTGCCAAACACCACTAAAAACTGTTTTACCGGTGGGGACGACCAGTCTCCAGATACTTTAGGTCCAGGAATTTCAGGATAGAAAGCTTTCTTTACCCTGGAATTAAATAAATGACACAAATTCATTAAGAAAACACGTTAATAACTGATTTACATCAGTGTTGTTTTCGTTAAAAACACAACAAAATTACTAAAACCAACTCAAATTCAAATGAATGTACCAATTAATTTAATCCAAATACTAATATACACTGTATTAGGATATTAACATTACCAAAATAACACTGAATGATCAGTAAGACTGAAAGAACACTGTCTGTGGTAGCAAACATTGCTGTAGGTCAAAATGGTTTGATTAAGTGGATTTATAAAATGATTTAACATTAAAAACACATGAATAAAGTCCTACCACTCTCTCTTCTTGTAGCAGCAGATGCTGATGAGAATGAGACAACAGAACATGGCTGCCAACGGCACAAGAATACCAACAAACAGCATGTCGGCTGCTGGATGAACAGAGAAAACGAGAAGTTAAGGAGAAGGACATAATCTTGTGTTATCTGAAATATCTGAATTTATTAGTTGTTCTCTTTAAGCTTTTAAAATATCCAAACAAATACTGACATTGATAATAAGTAAGGCAACAGATCAATGGCAGAATCTGAATGAACATCACAGTGTCTTACTGTCCAACTCCATTTTAATGGCCACAGTCGAGCCCGTGTCTTCCCCAGCTGAAGTGTAGGCCTTCACTATGAACTTGTAGGAGCTCAGAGGCAAACCCTTCACCCTGTATGAGCGCACCTCAGGATCAGAGATGTTAGCTAGGAGCACAACCACAAGAGACGAGCATTAAAATGTTTAACAAAAAGATAAACATTTTGGTAACAATTTACTTAAAGCCTTTCTATATGATGCATTATAAAGTATTTAGTATGGTCTCATGCATAATTGTAACCACAGTTATAATACATTATAGACAGACTGTCAGTTCAAATCCGATTTTTGTGCATATCCGATTGAAATCCGACCAGATTTAGCTAGTTTGAACGGCAAAAAAACAAACAAAAAAACACATAAAATCGTTTCGAGCTTTGCATAATGTAATGTAATGTAATATAATACATGATGAGATAG
This sequence comes from Siphateles boraxobius, assembly GCF_051911475.1. NCBI lineage: Eukaryota > Metazoa > Chordata > Actinopteri > Cypriniformes > Leuciscidae > Siphateles > Siphateles boraxobius. The sequence goes on along the minus strand of NW_027508855.1, from coordinate 17,723,987 downwards.
AACTTTTAATTTGGAACAAGAGGTCAAATTCCTGTTTTGGTCAACTTTCCAATGACCAGTCATTTTGCTTGCACTATAATGCAATAATAAATCATTTCTGTTCTTATCAGCAGATGTTTTTTCTACTCACAAATGTGTGAAAGTGCTTACCAACGAGATGCAGACGTGTAGCATTTGCCAGGTAGACGGTGTATCCGCGAATGAAGCCTCGCTGGTGTTCAATCGCAGAGGCTTTCCATGACAACAGAACATCCGAGCCAGTTTGATTGGCTGATAGTTCGCCAACTGACTGTGCAGGAACTACAGAAGATCGAACGAGAGAAGCAAAAAGATATCATGCAAGTAAGCAAGTAAGTAATTGTTTTGTGGATCTTCATTCATGTCTGTAAGCTTAGAGGACTTAGATAATGATATGTAAGCATACTTGACTTAATGTTGACTAAATAAAGTTGCAGATACACATATTTAAATACAAGCATGCACAAGGGTGTCTACTAATTTGAGTCCAACAAAATTTGCTTAAACGCCATGTTCCTTCCGCCTAAGCTATAAATATCTGGATTCCTCAGTGCTTTCAGTTTAGCGACATATAGTATTCCCCAAACTTCAAATGTGGTTGGAATTTTTTTGCTTTATTCATTGACTTTCATGATACAACCTTACAAGTGATTTTTCCAGGCTATAACATAAATGATATGAAAAGAAAGGTCCTCTTTTATATGTCCTGCCCCAACTTCCTGAAGGTAAACCTGTGCTTGTTAAACCATTGCATGGGTTATTTAAACTAGTGGTTAACCAAAAAAATGACCAGATGGGAATTTTGCATCAGTAAAAAAAGTCAAAAGCCAATTCACACAAACTTCCCATAAAATTGGTGAAGTAACATTTCCAGTAAAGGTGTGAATATGCTATTCACACAAGCATCGGCCGTCTGCGTTTTACATAAATTACATAATGCTGCCATTCACATGCCTGCACAAAAAGTTGAATGATTTGCCAGCATTTTATCAACTAGTCACACAGGACTTCTTAGTGTAAAAATGTTGTGGAAATTTACGGGCAGAGGCTGTATGTGTGAAAGCTCTTCATGAGTGGTGAAGTGCAATGGTTCTCTTACTCATTTCCTGCGAGTATCCCTGCCATCTCTGCAGCAGCGAAGCAGCGCCGGCTGAGAGAACATACACAGATACGGTGTACCTCACTCCTTCCTCCAGAGAGTCTGAAATCAGCAGAGACTCATCAATCAACCAGGCGCATGGAAAAAACATTGAGTTGTTGTGTAAATAAAGCATGAAGAAATTCAAATTCCAGTAGATATTCCACAGTGTATTTGGACACTCAAGTCACACATTTTAAAAATTAACAGCATTGCATCAGAAATAACAAAATATCAAACCAACTGGCATGTATGTGAGAATTTTCTCACAGTGTCTGAAAAAAAGTTCAATAAAGGATCCAGTCACTCTAAACACAGCTCTACTCTGATTGGTCAGATGGCCAAGTCTGTTACGGTTGGTCTAACACTTACAGTGTGCGTAGGAAACTAAACGCCTGTTACCACATGTGAGTTTCAGCTTCCTCATCACTTGTAAGCACAGTGATATGAACAGTAACAATGAAGTCTTTGTTCGTGGGCAGTCAATGAAGGCCATAGATGGGCATTATGCAAATTTGCTACAAACCTACAACAGTTTCAAGAAGGCTGGAATTACTGACGACTCGTCTCAGGCAGTTCAGAATCGGTTCTTTTGGGAGACAATAACTCCATTTATCCTCCACTTTGATTTTTAAAACTACAGACCTTTTACATTCACAAACAACTATATAAAAGTTAATATCTGGAAGAAAAAAAACATATTGGGGCACTTTAATGTGATGAACTTTAAATCTGTGGTTCTCTGCTAGGACACCCGTGTGAACTTGAGAAGAACTGACTTCACATATCCACTAAAAATCCCCCAAAACAGCTGTTTTTAATGAGTCAGTGAAGAGAAAAGACCCTACAGCTTTTGAGAGCAGATGGTATTTTATTATCTAATTCAATGGAATGTCCAAATACTTTTAGGGATCACTGTATTTACTAAAAGAACTGGAAATTTAAAAAAAAAATCAATAGATAAGTAACTTGTAGATTCATTTAAAGGACTCACCTGGCTTCACAGTGAAGCTGTTGTCTGATTCTGGAACTTTCTCCCAGTTAACAGGGCACATCCCACGGCAGCTGGTCGGGACCCACTCCACCACGTACCCTCTGCTGGCATTGGCATTAGGCTGCCAGGAAAGGTCAAACGTCCCATGTGTGCCAAGCAGCTCAGACTCAGGCAGCTGGGAATCTACAGGGAAAATGACCAAATACAAAACACATGTAGTTTAACGCTAGTTTGAAATTACTTTTGGTTTATTATAACTGTCAACGGTAGAGTTGTGACGTTCGTGAACGAACCGATTCTTTTGAACGGCTCATAAACATGAACGATGGGAGCCGAGTCGCGGCTGGAGGGGAGCCGTTCTTTCTGTCGTTCTTTTTTTCCTATGCGTGTTTCACACAGATGCACACAAATTAGCTCCTCAGTTATAGGGGAAGGGGCGCACCCAGCGCAGGGGTACTACTGCCTAACAGCATGATGATAGTAGTTGTGCATGCGCGCCCATCCTTTACGTGAGTACTCCAATGGAAAAAAAAACCTACGTGCCTTTGTCATTGGGTAGGAGCGGAGTTGTGCGCGCTGCCGTCAAGCTGGCTTCTTAAAACTGACTAAATATTTAAAAAGAGCCAAAAGAGCCGTTTTTTTTTTAATCAAAATGTTCTTGTGTGATAACAATGTTCTTGTGTGGAAGTGTTACTGTTTGTAGTAAAAGCTGATTTGCACAGAAATTCATTGCAGCCGGCTTTGTTTTTTATGTTTATTTGTGAGTAGGTATTGTATGAATAACATAAGTCAACATAGCTTTACACATACACACACTTTGTACTAAAGGTGAATCCAAAATAGTGATGTCACTTTCTAAACAGAGGGATGTTGTGCAACCCTATGGTATATAGTCCACACATGACAAATGAGGTAATAATCTATATTTCAGAAAAATTCAAACTCAGATATTGGTGTGTGATATCTGAGTTTAAATTATTTGACTACAAATCTCACCTCATCATTCCTCCCAGTGATTATTTCCAGGATAAACTGAGATGCCCTCAAGCTGGCTTCTTAAAACTGATTAAATATTTAAAAAGAGCCAAAAGAGCCGTTCTTTTGAACGGCTCTTTGTAAGGAACGGATCGCCAAGATCCGGATCCCCTCAAAGAGCCATAAATCCCATCACTAGTCAACGGATTAAAACATTAATTGCATTATATAGCAATCAGTGCTGAAGTGCCATTTTAAAGCGTAATTAATTAGAATTAATTAGAAACGGAGCCCTACACATGACATGCAGGGAAAAAAATATGTCTTTATAGCCACGGATTAACAATTAATTCCCACGATTTACTAATATGTCAACACGTTTTACTAATTCATTCCCAAATTTTAAGATTTAAATCGTTCGCACAATAGAATAATTAATTCCCTTGAGTTACTAAATCATGGCCACATTGTAATAATTTTTTCAATCAGAACGAGGGAACAAATGAATAAGTCCTGGGAACAAATTCTTAATTTGTGGCCACAATATATCTATATTTTTGTCCTCATGTCATGTGCTGGGGCTCCGTAATTTAAAGTTATTTAGTTATTTTTATTTAAAGCTGCAGTCTGTATTTTCCCTCTTTGTCGCCATCTCTGTTCGAAATCTGCAATTGCAGTTATTGGCGGAATTATCAACTTTACGTGGGTTGTGCCTCGGCACGGCACAGCACGGATGAATCCAATGTTTTGAGGGGAATGTGCGGCTGTCAGTCGCCGCGCCGGTGTGGATACGGTCATTCAGAAACACAGATTATACTTTTTGGAAGTATGACCAACATAAGAATTTTCACCGGAAAATGTAATCTGAACAACATCCACTTTTGTTCTGACCAACTAAGGGGAAAAAAGCATTGCAGTAAATCGCGCTGATTAAATCTAACTATCGCTTATCATATCACTTCAAACCGTGCAAATTATACTTTGTTCTCAAATTGTTCATATTAACAACATCAGCATTGCGTGACTACATTTAATGCCCTTCAGATATTTATCATTGTTTTCGCATGGGTTTGGTTGCAGTCTCTTTTTTTCTGTAGCCACTCCGAAGTCCGACATCTTTTGCATTTTACAACTGGTGAATCTGGTGAATCTCTAGTTGTCACTGGTGATTGTCGTTTGAACCTTTGGATCCGCCATCAAATTGATAAGTTTAATTATATCAAGTGCTGAGAGTAAAGGCTATAAATCTCCACCTCCAACATCCTCACACGCAATATAGCCTACTAGCCGAGACTCCTTCTTTATGTGTACAGATGTGATGTAATGACACAAAGACATGCCCGAATTTCCCGCGGAAATCCACCAGTACCACTGGAATTAAAAACATTATTACAAGCTTACCGTTTTGAATCGAGCTAAGGCAAGCAGATAGATTTGAACACTGGCTGGTTATGTACTTGCTCAATTTATTTTGGATAATTTTTAACCCAAAAAAGTTACGGAATGCAGATTTAATTTATACATAAAATAGCTATAAAAGAAGGCTTTTTTGGGATATTTTTTTCACACAGAATACTGAAATTGAAAGACAAACAGTTTTAATGTCAAACTAGCTATCTTAAATGTTTTTAAAATATAATAATCATAATATTGATAAAAATGTGTGTGTGTAGATATATAAATATACACATAATATTAATATATTCACATTTTTAAATAAAAAACTTGTATTTGAATAAAGTTTTTTTAGAAGGTGTGGTAAAACACCAAATATGATGCACAAAACATTTGAATCATCTGGTAGCTGAGGAAATGTCCCAGGCTCCCTCTACCTGCTCTGTATGCTGGTATGGTCACAGTGGAAGGCTGAGAGAGACCAGCTGGGTTCTGTGCTGCCACGGCAACGGTGATGTCACTGCTGTTGTTAAGGATGATGGGATAGTTTAATCTCTCAGGAGGAAGAGAAACCGGTGTCCACCCGTCCTCCTCTGCTGAGCTCTGAGAAACCTTGTAGCCGACTAATGCGCCGTGACTTTCCCTCACAGACAGCGGCTGAATGGAAAGAGGCAGATGGCACCATGTTTACTTCTTAGAAGAATAACACATTATTCAGTTTAATGACATAAGCTGCGTTTCATATCCTAGATTATGACGAATGTAAAACAATGTTTTTTCCTACTTTCCAAAAAACACGTCCTGTGTTACTGCTGTCCATCCAGAGCCAGACATCAAGAGCATCAGGATCTGGAAATGAACAGACTTTGTTATAGATCTATAGAAAATTAATATACTGTATAATAAACATAAAAATATCAGGAAAAGCAGGGTAACAGGGTAAACAATTAGAAAATTTTAGACACATTTTAGAGCATGTGTGTGATTAAACATAATTTATCTGACCTGTCATATGTGGTGACTAAGTAACAGACAAAGTAGATTAAATATTTTCAGATTTATTATTTAATTTTCTGCAAGTTATTTGAAACACTCACGGTCCATTTTTGTGTGGATGCTGTAGGGGGCGCTCTCATTCCCCCACTTCCAGAAAGCGTGCTTAGATCCGCAGCGTACAGTCACAGTGTAATCCACATCTGGCCACAAGCCCTCCAGAATCACAGATGACAAACCTATGCCACTGTAGTTACGCTATAGACACACACAGAGAAATATCAGCCCATCGGTTAGAAATCAGTAGCCATTTTTAAATATTATATATAGTCCTACATGATTGGTTAAACTGATTTAAAAAACATCATTGCCAAGGTGGCTTGAGTAATAGTAGTGTGCATCAAAAATAAATACAAATGATGCAAGCATTATCCACCTCACATTTTTGTTTGGTCTTGTTTAGTCATACAGTAATTTTCTCAAGATCTTGACATAAAAGCAGTGTTTTTTGAGTAAATGATGTCAGAATTTTAATTTTTGGGTAAACCACCCCTTCAACTCCCAAGACCACACAAAAAGCAAGCAGTGTTCTGGGATCTGAAATCTGAGCAGTGAACTTACTGTGCTGGAAAGTTCATGGCCGATGAGCTTCAGCTGGCAAATCATCTCCAGCTTTTTATACGCCGCCACAGGCCAGCTCCACTGCAGTGTGGCGTTCCACGCCTCGACTTCAACCGCTGTCACGTTTGCTGGAGCCAACAGATGTACTGGAAGAGAGACAACACCGTCAGAGAAGAGTTCTCACTCATGAGAATATTAAGACACAGTCGCTTGGACTCTATTTATAATGTAGATATTCTGGATTAAAAGGGGAACGTATTGAAAATGTGGTACCGCGCTCAGCGAGTTGGGCAGAGTCAGTAAGCCGAACGGTTCCAAGAGGATTTCGAGCCACCAGAGTCCAGTTCTCCTCCCAGACCTTTGAGCTACACAACAAGGTCTTCCCTTCATTAGCCTCCAAACAGTCCCTGCGGACAGAAATTTGGCTTATAAAAACTTCATTTTTTGTTCATTCATTCAGACAGGAAATGGTGCAATAATTTTATTGAATCAGCAGTAATGATATGCAGGACATACATTAATAATAAATTAATAATACAAAGCAGCAAATCATCATATTAGAATAATTTCTGAAGGATCATATGACACTGAAGACTGCAGTAATGATGCTGAAAATTCAGCTTTGCATCACAGGAATAAATTACCTTTTAAAATATATTACAAATTGAAAACAGTTATTTTAAAATGAAGTTTTTACTGTATTTTTGATCAAATAAATGCAGCCTTGGTGAGCAGAAGAGACTTCCTTTTTTTTTTTTTAAACATCAAATAATCAGACTGAATCGACCCTAAACTTTTGTATGGTAGTAGTATTATTATCATTATTAAATAATATACATTTATAAATATTCATATGTAATATATATATATATATATATATATATATATATATATATAGACATCAGACAAGAACTAATGGAATTCCTTGATTAGCAGTAAAAATATACTTGACCTAAGTATCCTTTTCCATCTCATTTAACGTGGTTTACTGTTTGGTGATCTTTTTATGTACCAAGGACATTACGGTCCTGAGCGCCAAATGCTATAGTGTGGTCAGTGGTTTTTGTGTAGTGTTTCTTGCCTTCCATTAAGGGTGTAGTTAGTGCGGTTGATCTTTCTTTTCAAGTGAGTGTCTCGTCCTTTCTTCCAAGAACATTCTGCGGATGCCAGGTCCCGCGTTTCGCAGACCAACCCCTCATCGCCCGGCGGATCTGCAGCAATTACATACAACAAAAGCCACATGCAAGTCGCTCTTTAACACTGCACAGCAATCATCCAATGCTAAAAATGAACACTCAAATCTTCCTATTTTCTGAAATTGTATGTGTATTTCACAGTGGTGGATATACATGCTTATTGAGTTTAAATATCATAATATTTTGACAAACCACTTATATCTAGCTGGGGGGAAAAAAAAATACAGACACGGTCAACCATATAGCCTTTTACATAAAACTACTTATTTTATATATAAAACATTTTTTTTTAATTACTTTTTTAATTTAATCATATAAATTCAAAGAATCCTGAAAAAAATGCAGCACAGTTTCCATAAAAATTTTAAGCAGCACAACTGTTTTCAACTGATAATAAGAAATGTTTCTTGAGCAGCAAATCTGCATATTAGAATGATTTCTGAAGGATCATGTGACACTGAAGACTGGAGTAATTATGCTGAAAATTCAGCTTTGAAATTACATTTTAAAATATTTTTAATAGAAAACTGTTATTTTAAATTGTAAAAGTATTTCAAATTATTAATATTTCAGTGTTTTTGATCAAATAAATGCAGCTTTGGTGAGCATAAGAGACTTATTTCAAAAATATTAACCCTAACAAACTTTTGAATGGTATGCATGTATAATTATAAATATTTAATTCACATTTCTCAATTATTTCTAATATAACAATGAATTATACTCACAGCCTACAAACACCACAGCTCCTGTGAGGGTCAATATTGGGGAACAGCAGACCACATTTGTGCCTGTGTTGGCAGATGCTGGCTGGTTGGTTACTGTGATGGCGTAAGTTCTTCTGCTCAGACGTGTGGCGCTCATCTTCTGACCCTTGTACAAAATTTCTTTGAAATTGTACTTCTCCTTAACAATACAGCAGAAGGTCATATTACTGCCCACAGGAACCACCTTATCCTGGGGATACATGTACGACTCAGACTTCTCAGGAATATCCGACCCTAGAGACAAAAGGATGGGGGGAGGGGGGTAAATGGTTTCAATTAGAACTTTAAAGAAGAAATGTTTTCTAGTGCATCCAAAGGGCAACATCAAAACAGAAAATGCCCTTTTATAGCTTTCAAAACAGCTCCAAGTGCAGAAACAAAACTATCTGGTACAAAATTAGATCACTGCCAGTATAATCAACAGATGTGTCTGTCTACATTTAAAAAGGCCAGTTCCTAAATTTGTCAGACTGCAAAGCTACTCCAGCAACTTTATTTTCCATGTCTGTCTGAAATAAAACATCTTTAGATCATAAATATCATATTTGTGAACAGAGCATGTGAGCGGAGTGGAGCGGGCGGATCTTGTACAGAGCGCAGAGCGGCATTTTTAAAAGGACGGAGCGTCGCCTTATTTCCCGCTCCAATTTCGCTCCGCTCACACCACGAATCTGAAGCATGCTCAGTCAAGCCTGACCCAGAATCTACGTCTTTTCCCCGCCTGGCTAAAGTAGCTCGCATTGTGTTCAGCATCCCAAGCGGGTCTGCGAGCGCAGAGAGGGTTTTCTCCGCTGCGGGCCTGCTGTCAGGAAAACCACCGCATGAGTCTGAAGCCTCAGACATTGTCCAAACTTGTGTTCTTGAAGGTGAACTCAAAAGAACTGTAGATAAGGAAAGCAAATCATTTTTTTTTTTTTTTTAAGTTTGACAACTTAAGCCAATTTAAATTGTAATCCACGTGCACTCTGCGCAAAAGTGCGGTTATAATAATTTTGGCCTAATAGTTAATTTACTTTTAAAACTTTGATCTAAGCCTATAGCCTGTATATTTTTATTTATATAATTAGCCCCATTGATTCGTTTAATTTTACAGCAGTTTTTTTGTACAATTGATATAGGCCCATGTCAATTTAAATTTGAATCGTGCGCGCAGTGCAAAAGTTCAGTTATCAAAATTTTGGCCTAATAATTAATTTACTTTTAAAACGTATGTATATTTTTGTTTATATAATTTTTATTTATATTATTGGGCCCATTTATTCGTTTAATTTTATAGGACTTTTTGTTTAGGCTATATTGCTTCTTATATAGGCTAGGCCTAATTTGTAATTTGAAATAAAAGATTTCTATTTGGAAAATGTTGTTGGTGCTCTTTAGTTCTTTGGGAGGTAAGGCTGTGGTCTAAGCCAGGGGTTTTCAAACTTTTTGTGTGTGTGGACCACTATTTGTAATCAAGAATTTTCACGGACCACCTCATAATACACATAATAAAATATATCTACACACAGTCCTTCCTGAATTAACCCGCACCTCTAAATAGGCTTACTAACATTAAAACTATAACTGGTCATCACATCAGTACAACAGCTTGTTAAAAGAAAGTTTACTGCACACAACGGCTGCCACATATTTTATTTATTTATTTACTCAAGCGCCCGAGGGCATAATCAGTTTCATTTCAGGGATGCAAACATGTATGGTCAAAAAAGAGAGAGGTAATCGAAGCCCTCGCCCCGCGGCAAATATCCAGATACTTACATTGCCGCCAACCCTTGCCACCCCTATAGGCACATATAGTAAAATGAAATTCAAATAAAGTTAACAAAAAAAGGTTTTATAAAAAGATAAACCTCACATATTTCAGCCTTTAAATCATTTTTATAAAAAGAATGAGTCAAAAAAAGATAAATTACTTGACATTTACATCCATGCACATTAGCTTATCTTTTATTATTAGCTAATAGTAAAATTCGGTCCGATTTTCCCGTGCCGTCTGTCATTGCTATGCGCGCTCTCCACAACTTAGTTGTGCTTAGTAGCTAATAGATTTCCACCACCGAAAAACGCTTGCTGTAGCTCTGCTACAAGAATTATTTACGGAGAAGAGAAAAACACACGTAGTGTTTGGGTGCACGTGCATTCTTACATTCTTCATTGACTGAGCTTTCAATGTTTACGGAAAGGATGAAGCTGATTTGTTTGTTTTTGTCACATGAACTGCGGTGCGTTTGCGGCATTATGAACTTAAGGTGAACTTGAGGTGTTTTCATCTCGCTGCGCCTAAAAAAATGAGTGCGTCACTTCAATTATGAGCCCACTTGCCGCGCGCCTACATGAAATAATGAACTTGAGAGCGCAAAAGACACGATATATGAACGGCCCCTTGATGAGCTACCTCCAATCGAGCGACGTGTTGGAGACCCCAGTAAAAGATACGCACCAAGAAGAAACACTAGCGTTTCACGCTTGCGCGCATGCTGCTGTTTTTGGCGTGCAGTATTCCGATTTGCTTATTTCCTATTTACTTGTTTGGTGGAGGCAATCCAGAATTACTGTTGGTGAAATTATAATCAGACAAATATTTTATATAATGACAAAATATTTGCCTCTGCCACTTTCCTCTTCAGAGAACCTGTTGCTATCCACCGATCCATGTTGTGGTTCTAACGGCACTGAACTTGAACGTCACGGCCGAGCACCACTAGCCTATTTTAGTAATCACACAATAACCTGACAATTTAATTTAAATTTTATATCAATAAAGGCCTACATATTCTTTTTACTTTTAATTTTTTTTATGGGGATTCCTGGTAAAATGAAGGTAAAAAATATTATTTTATATTTTATTTTGCCTTTCCACGGACCACCTGCAGTACCCTCACTGACCACTAGTGGTCCGCGGACCACAGTTTGGGAACCACTGGTCTAAGCTAAAAGTGAAATACATATGCAAATTTTTTTATATGCAGAGCGGGGAGGGCGATTTGAGTGGAGCGCGAAGCAAACTGCGTTGAGCGCTGAACGATAATAAGCGTAGCGATGTAAGCGGGGGAGCGGAGGGGTGAACAGGTCCGAGGAGCTGATATTCTCACCGCTCCACTCCGCTCATATGCTCCGTTTGTGAAATACTTAACACATAAAACTCATAGTATAAATTGAAATAACTTTTGACTGGACACAATAGAGCCACTGAACTAAATGACTTTGAATGATGAAATAAGTTCTTAAAACAAGGACCACAAAGACCAGTTTCAGGACCAGCAGAATTTCGGAAGTGTTTTTTCAGTACCTGGAATGGTCTGAAGGGGGCTCCACCGGCTGACCGACTGCTGGTTTCGTGCTCTGATTTGCACTGAATGAGAAGTGCACTCCAAAGGTGACGGTGAACGCCAGGTCCAACCACGCTGTCCTGTCACAGGATCTGCTTTAACTGCCACCGTCTCCTACAAATCAAAACAATGTAAATCACAGCATCTGACAAATTTATGTAAATTGTCTCTCAAATTTAATCAGTTCATACATTCCCAGAGAATGGAATGCATGATCTACGTGTTGAAAGCAACATGCTCTACATTATGAAAGTGATAAAATCAGTTTTGACCCTTTGATCTTAAAGTCAGCATTCGCTACCCGATTTCACTTCCATAATGTGATTCCGAGTGAAACAACATAAAGTGATGTTGATTTAAACCATCTGCATTTGACTGGATGGTGAAAGTCAGAATAGAGTGTAACAGTCGGGTTCTGGAAGTAAAAACCCCATTACTTTTTTCAATAGGGGTATTGATTTTTAACAATAACTTATAAACCTTTAAAGACAGACCTACTATGAGCTCCAAGGTTGTTAATTGATGGTATAAGATTTTGTTAAAGCCGTCAGCCGACATTTCAACTTTTTTAAAGAATCGTGCTTAACAGCGGAATGGTGAAAACATTACCAATAATTCTGCAAAAAAAAATCTAAGATTTGTGACAACTAAGCAAATGTCACCAAAAGAAGTCTTTGGTTCCCTTGAAGCACAGCAAATTATGTAATAGTCAGACTTAAACTACTTAAATATTTGTATATATATTTTGTAATAAAATTAAAATAAATATATTTTACGCAAAATATACAATAAGTAACTTATTCAAATTAATAGTTTTATAATTCCCCATTTTAAATTTGATTGTCATTCTCAATGCTTCATGGAACGGTAGTTCGTTCCCTCATTAAAGCCGGTAAGTACACAGTCTTGTACCTTTTTGTCTGATATTCAAATACTTTTTTGCTTCGAATCAAAGTTTGTAATGGCGTGGTTGACCATGAAGCTGGTTGGTTTGTTCATGCCATTGCTTGTAACTCTAAAACAAAGTCTTTTGACAAAACGAATTGAAAAATACTTCAGGAACAAAGGCCGCTGAAAAAGTGGGAGGGCACTAATAGAGACTCTATGGAGCTGAATGAGTTTGCAGTGGATTGTGAGTGATCTACTCCATTCAACTTTTGACAGGGACGTGTATGCTGGAGGTTAAATTCACTCTCCAAAGCATCTCAAAATATCCCATAATGCTATAAGTTCCTGTGTTAATTATCAGCAATATATTTAGAAAGGTTGCATCACCTACAACAACAGCTTTTTGGCTATTGGTTCACATTATTTTCCTTCCTTCCAGCCCAAAAAAAAGAAAAGAAAAAGAAAAATTCATCAGCTTAAATAGAAAGATGGTTTAGAAGCAAAGGAAGGTTTTTTTGAAGACAGATATGGAATTACGTGCACTATTGAATTGTACTCAATAAGTACTCAGTAAGTAAACACATAAATTCAGATTTCATGTTGACATGAATATTCTAAGGCATTTACATCCGAATTACTGACAGGGTCTGTGGCATGCCGTCGATTACCACAGGAAGCCATTTAGACTCATCCCTCAGTTAAAAAGGATCAGTAATGCAATTACGAATGAAAGGGCAGCAGATATTTTTTTCTGTGGTAATCAACATTGTGCCGATAGAGTTGCATTTAGCCTTGATTGATTGTTAGTACATTCTAGACCCATAAAGCAATAATCCAAATAAGCAAAAAATATTTTGTAATATTGACAGACTAGCATTAGCCAATAAATTCCGAAACAAGTTAGACATGAATGTTATCGCTATCATAACATGTAGCTCTTAAAGTCACAGTCGGTGACTCATAGGACATGGGAAAACATAGAGCGGAGAAACTGGTTTGAGTGTATTTGCATTTAATCTCTTGTTATTGAAATTGAAATGAAGGTGGAACTGCAGTGTGTCATAAAGACCTGGATGTGGCACAAAAGACATGATGTTCCAGTAATGATTCCCAGTGCTTAAAGGGTTAGTTCACCCAAAAATGAAAATTATGTCATTAATGACTCACCCTCATGTCGTTCCAAGCCCGTAAGACCTCCGTTCATCTTCGGAACACAGTTTAAGATATTTTAGATTCAGTCCGAGATTCTGTCCCTCCATTGAAAATCTATGTACGGTATACTGTCCTTGTCCAGAAAGCAATAAAGACATCATCAAAGTAGTCCATGTGACATCAGTGGGTTAGTTAGAATTTTTTGAAGCATCGAAAATACATTTTGTTGCAAAAGTAACAAAAAAGACGACTTTATTCAGCATTGTACTCTCTTCCGGTTCAGTTGTCAATCCGCGTTCATGAGTCCGCTGACGTAAGACGAGCTGACGTGTTATCTGGTGCGCCCGAGCTTCGTTTACAGTCTGAGGGAGACGCACGCTGTAAACAAAACAATCTTTGCAAACATGTCTAAGGATTTTGACACAGGGGAAGACTTGCATTTTTTTTTAACCAGACATATTTATTTGAACCCGAATACACGGACGCACCAGATAACACGTCAGCAGCGTCTTACGTCAGCAGCGTCACTGGCCTCGTGAACGCGGATTGACAACAGAACCGGAAGAGAATACAATTCTGAATAAAGCCATCGTTTTTGTTATTTTTGGAACAAAATGTATTTTCGATGCTTCAAAAAATTCTAACTAACCCCCTGAGGTCACGTGGACTACTTTGATGATGTCTTTATTGCCTTTCTGGACAAGGACAGTATACCGCACATACATTTTCAATGGAGGGACAGAAAACTCTCGGACTAAAACTAAAATATCTTAAACTGTGTTCCCAAGATGAACGGAGGTCTTACGGGCTTGGAACGACATGAGGGTGAGTCAATAATGACATCATTTTCATTTTTGGGTGAACTAACCCTTTAATGGCTCACACCATAAACAACCTGCATCTACCCTAAATAACGAAAACACTGATTAACAGTCGAAATGACATCCAACGGCAGAGATGCAAGAGCGCTTACATTTAGCACCACATTCATGAGCTCGGTGTGGAAAATCTCAATGTCAAAAAGCGATGAGTCGCTTTGCCATGTCAAAGAAAGAGTCTGCGTAGGTAAATCAGGCTGTAGTGTTAAACCATGGGGCACAGGAAGTTCACTCAGACCTGTACAATTACAAAGAGAGAGAGAGAAGAAGAAATAAATTGGTCATTCATTTTAGTTGGTAAATCATAGGAAACCTGTAATGAATTAAACCATCTATACACTGAGCAGTTTTTCTATTATCTATGACTGTATAACAGTACAATCAAGTTTTCAACATTGATAAGAAATGTTTCTTGAGCAGCAAATCACATATTAGAATGATTTCTGAAGGATCATGCGACACTGAACATTTATTGAAGTGTCAAAATCACACTAACACTACAGGGTGTTATCTTTAACCAGGGTTACGACATGTTTTGATGATGTCATGTAATCCGAGTTAAACCTGGAGGTAAACCTCCAGTGTATTACTAATTCTCTAACATGTCCTGATAAATCTGGCTAGGAATTTGGGACACTCACCATTCTGCCCTCGAGAGCGCAAGACCCCGAGGCTCAGCAACAGAGCCAGAATCACCCAGCCCTGCATACTGACCGAACCAGCAATGCTTTACCGCTTACAGAAAGAGCTGAACACAACCGAGTCCTGGACAACACAACCTACAACAAAACACACAAAAAATCAGTTTTACAGGACATAAATCAGAGAGTATAACACAATCTGGGAGAAAAATAATAATAATAGCATGCAATTGTGATACTGACACAATTTTGATACCAAAAATTGTTTTTTTTTCCATTTCATCATTTTCATCAACCTTTTTTAATTGCAGAAACTTTTAGCAAAAATCTGCAAAATCAAAATTTTGCAAAACCAACAGAAAAAGATGCTGTGTTCAGAACTAAAGACTGTTATTAAGTCTATATAATTTTATTAACAAACAATGATGCTGCTTTCACATTGACTTAAACAACAAGCACTCTTGAAAATTTGTGAACGATCACCTTGCAATTCCTATTGTCGGAGACCTGCAAAACTGTTTTGTAGCCTTTAAAATAGCACAAAGGGAGCACTTACATAAAAAAAATTAACATACCACAATTTCACTGTTTTCTTTACACACACGTACATAAGTAAAGAAGGCTGGAAACTGGAAAGACAAGACCCCTTAACATGAGCAAGTACGTACACACACGCACACACACGCACACACACACGCGCACACACACGCGCACACACACACATACGCTATAGATTTCAGCAGTTCTATAACATATTCTTCTGTATTAAATGTCGATTATTTTTTTCTTATCCAATAGAATACCGGTAGGTTAACCCTAATATAATTATACAGATGCAATTTCAATCAAAACTAATCACACTATTCAATGTTTTGTCTTAAAGCAATAATACAAATCTACCTCATCACTACCCTTATTCCCCGAAAATCCAGAATTTCTAGTCCTCACCTGCTTTTATAATGCATAAATCATCAACAAAACATCAAACTGAGTTTTAGGAATGCAAAAATCAGATTAAACAAGCTCTCTCTTGTATAGATTCAACATGTTCAGTTGTCTTTAATGGCATTCACACAGCAGTTCATTTGATAAGATCGTGATCTGATCGATCATATTTGAGGACTGAGGCCAAGAAAATATGGCATGATGTACGCATCATGAGCATCTTATCAGCGCTGGACATTCCAAAGTTAATTCACGAGAGAGCAAATACACAAAAACATCACATTCCTTCCTATGAAAGATTAAATTAGCACAATGCTGCAGCTCCTACTTCACTCCTACCTCACTTAATCAAAGAAACTTCTGGATCAAAGCCGGAAAAAGAAAAAAAAAACACATGAAAACACTAACTAAATAACTAGATGTTTACATTTTCACAAGAACGCTAGACGTTGTGGTTGGCAGGGCACTGTTGTGCAATCAAGGTCAAAGGTCTTCTGAGCAGCTTTTAGCACATTTCAATGTGAATTCTAGGTAGTTACTTACAGGTCTAAATAAAGCAAGTTTGAGGAATCATTTACGTTTGCAGCACAAATGTTGCATGATGGGTTGCAAAGCAAAGCTTGATGCTTCAGGTAATGGACCACTGACTACCAAGCTAACAGATTCAGCAACCCACTCCATTCAAGGTATTATTTAGATCAAAATAAGCAAAATGGATCATGAAGAAACACAGGGTGAAGTTGCAGCTTATGATACCGATCTGGCAATGGGCACCGATGCCAAATACAAGTTTAAACAAGCCTCCAAACTCGGCCCCTCCCGTAAGTGAATCCCCAAACACCATCTCATACTGAAACTGAAGCCATTTCACTTTTCCAGTAAACTGAAGCCTGAAAAAAACATTTTAAGCAGAAAAAGAAACTGTTTAGAATAAAAGCTTATTTTGGCTATGCAAATAACCCAACAGTTTCTGCCAGAATAACCAATAAACATATTTAGTGGTGATTCTTGCACCAGAAAAAACTCAAAGTTTAAGCAATAATGTAAGCAAACCCCTAAACCCAAGAATGTATTTACCTTCAGCATGTAACCAATCCAGCTATATTCTAAACAATAGGACTCTGAAAGACAGACACAATGCATATCTCGAGACTAAAATATCTGAGACTTTGTCAGAAAGCAACCCCTCAGGGCACCCTAGCAACCGCATAGCAACACCCTGATAACAACCCAGAATCATAGACATTCATAGATGCCTCATTAGTGTTTATGGACTGCTATATGTAAACCATCCGCCATGTTGTAACAGTCAAATCCAGTCTGTGAACACTCGAGAGCAAGTTATTTGTTCATCTGAAACTAGTTATGAATATCTTATATCTGTGATCAGACATAGCAGATGTTTTTCACAGCATTTAGTTTATCATAAATGTTATAATTTTGCAAATGTATATTGCATATTGAACACAAACCAGCACATTCTCTCCTCTGAAAGGTTATCCCATTTCGTCTGGAATGTATAGCTTGCTTGTTTTTACAGCCATAGGCTGCACAATGCTATGACATTATCGATAAAAATGCATTTATTTGTTAGTTGAGTGAATAACAGACTCATGTTAACCATTCCAATATGGCGGACGCGTCGATGTGTCTGAAGCGATTGAATTTGTGGCATCTACTACACAAGGATCATGCTGTAGAGGTTTGCATACAAGCACCACTTACATTTTCTTCAGAAAACAGAAAAATCATGTTTTGGGGGGAAAAAATTAATTAGCCTTAAAAAACCCAGGAACATTCATTCAAGGCAAGGCAAGTTTATTTATATAGCACATTTCATACACGGTGGTAATTCAAAGTGCTTTACATAGAAGAAATTAAAATAATCAAAAGAAATCAGAGTAATTAAAACAGACAAACCATCAACATTTTTTGCGAAAAAACAAAGTAGTTTTCCATTTCCCTACTGGGCAAAAAGCACATCTAGCTTGTTTTCAAATAACAAATGCGTTAGGAACAGGATTCTCAATATTGACTTCATATCAGGTCAGCGATCCATGTGCGGCAGGCTTACAGTAAAATAAAATATCACGTTTGTGTTTGCAGACCGTGTTTGCGGTTTTGTTTGAGAGCTCACAATGGTCTTGCTGACAGATCTTTTTAATGTTCCAAAGGGCGTGAACAGCCAGAGGGCAAAGAACAGGAAAACAGACACTGTTTTTTACTGAAACAGGGGCTGGAAAACAATCCCATGGATCACTGCCAACCCGTTTCCTTACATCACCAACAAAAAGTCATGATTACTAGAAGTCATCTGAGATAACATGCTTACAGTCTTTGAAAGGTTACCATATTTTTCATAGATTTATCATTTCGCTCTTATCATCCAAATATAACAGCCCACACATGCCCAGACCTCGGCAGGGCGCTGGAATCCAGTGTTTGTGTTGGCAGCCTGTGTGGTGTGTCTGCAAGCGAAGTGTGAAGCTCTAATGTTCAGTGTGTTACAGACAATACTGTGAAACATACCAGCTACTCACAATTTTTAGTCAAATAACAGTCAAGCTACATTAAAAAAAGTAGTTAGTAATGCAAAAAAGTTACTAAAACAAGTATATTGATGATATTTAGGGGGGACAATAGCTCCGGGCAGCAAATTAAATAGTCGTAAATATATTATACAACCATACTGTAAATTTCGTCAATTTTTGCAAGTCCTTACTAGTAACAAGTCAGAGCCAATTTGAACACAAATGTGCACTAGTCTACTAAGGGTTATTTTCCATTAACTAAAACTAAAAACAAGAAAAATTTGGTTAATTGAAATAAAAAGTAATAGACTTTTTTTTTTTACCTTGGCAATTAAAGCTCCAGTAGGTAACTTTTGTAAACAAATATTTGTTAAAATTGTCATTATGTCCTGACAGTAGAATATGAGACAGATAATCTGTGAAAAAAATCAAGCTCCTCTGGCAACTCCCTTTGGTCCTACTGCCATTTGCAGAAATACACCGCTCCCGGTCAGAAACAACCAATCAGAGTCAGGAGGAATGTCTTAGCAGTGTCAATCACGCTCGTGTACGCGCTGATCACCCCTCTCTTGCACAGCGCGAGCGCGTACCGTCGTTCGTGACTCTCCTGTTCGAACTCGTTCATCCAAATGAACGAATCTTTTTTCAAGTCATTTCGTTCATTCAACGAACGAAATGACTCGAAAAAAGATTTGTTCATTTTGATCACAAGGCGAGCATTTGTGCTTATAAAACTTAAACTTTTTATTTTATTTTTTAAATGACTGATCGTTTCGCTAGATAAGACCCTTATTCATCGTCTGGTATCGTTTAAAGCCCTTTGAAGCTGCACTGAAACTGTCATTTGTCCATTATATGGAGAAAAAGCCTGGAATGTTTTCATCAAAAACCTTCATTTCTTTTCGACGGAAGAAAGAAAGACATGGACATCTTGGATGACATGGGGGTGAGTAAATGATCAGCAAAAGTTTTTTTAAAAGTGAACTAATCCTTTAACGTTATTTACTAGCTATTTATAACTTCTAGAAAGAGTGCAACGTTATAAAGTTACATGTATTGCAAAATACATAATGATTTGAGGACCAAGTTTGTAGTCAAAGTATGGGCAGGCCATAGTCAATGTAAAGCATATTGTTAATGTTTAGTCCCTATTAGTGAATGTTCCATAACTGTTTATAAATCTGCCGTCATCGGTGGTCCTGCTTACTAGCCTGCGCGTTCACGGCAGGCTCCGCTGTGGGGGAGGAGCTGTGGAGGGAGGACTGTAGCGTAGCAGAGAGCAAGGGGGGGTTGGACCTGTAAGTTGTGCTTGTTCAAATTTTCAGGTTAAGTCAACATTTTCTCAAAACTCCCTACTGCAGCTTTAACAGAAATTTTTAAGTTGAAGAACTTAAAGTAACTGGAAATAAATAAAAACAAAACCTATATTAAACTTACATTTTTTTTATTAAACCACAAAACAAAATTACAAAAAAATTTAACAAATTAAAATGAAAACTGAAAATAAAAAAAAGCTAAATAATATATTAATAAAAGCTGTAATAGTACTATGCTAAAATAACATTGCCACTAAATAGGCAACAACAAACAAAACTTAAAACATGAATAAATAAATACTGGTTGTGCTGCAAAAAAGAACAGATGAAACGCCATAAAATTTAAGTATAACATAAAAATGTGTGTCTGCTTTAAAGCCGATGGAAAAGCGAGAAGGAGAATACAGTAATTTGCAGCAGTTTCCAATACTTTGCAGGAACTACAGAGTCTGAGCTCAGATCATTCCTCTGGAATATATGGAAGATCTGACAGAATTCTTACGTGACATCATCATTTTCGTTTGTTTTTTCAGCGCCATGAATAGACACAAATTCCTCTTTCCCACCCAGTGCATTTACACATGCTGAGAACAATGACAATCTGTCCAGAGCAGTGTGCTCTAATGGCTTCCTTCCACTTACATCACACAAAACTACACGACTGAATGAGTCGCACTGATTCATAAGACATCCAAACCTCTAGGGAGAAAGTTTCACAGATTACCACATCTGACCTGGAACAGACACATTGTAAGGGTGACCCGAATAGGTTCATTAACTGAAATAAAGCTTAAAAAAAAATTAGATGGAAAACAAACAACTTAAAATTAGAAATGCAGCTCTGGTAACTAACTGAAATAAAAGGAATTGGAAATAAAGAAATAAACAACAAAAACTGAAGAAAATAAATCAATTAAAGCTAATACAATAAATACAAAAGTACATTAAAAAATTGCAAAATATTTATAAATACTATAAAAGCATATAAATAATACTAAAATAACACCGAGGGTACGGCTGTGACATTAATCATAATTGATTTTGGCTTCCAATAATTACACTAAAAAAATGCTGGGTTGTTTTTTTTCTGGTTGTGAGACCACTCACATAAACACTGTGGGTGATGATAGCTAAAGTAAACTTACAGAGTTAAGAAAGAAAATGTGTGTGTAACCGTATGTTGGATCTGTTCATTAGCTCTTAAAGTGACAGCAGCATAATATACCTGCTGCAGTCTGTCTAATGATAAACACACAACAAAAGACAGGAAAATCACTCACTGATCTTGACTGAATAACGCCAGTAGCTTTAATAAGGATTAATCTATATTTAATGTGTACATTAAGTTTATATAAGTGTTATTTTACATTTGATTATTCAATGTTTTTTTCTAGGCTTACAGAATATCTGAATACCAGTGTTACATCTCCCTGAAAAACTATTTAACTTGTATTTTTGTTTTGTTGTATTTATTTGTCCATTTTTGTTTGTAATTAGGCTAGTTCCTTTGTTCTTATTGTATTGCTGACTGTTAACTTGTCTTATGTAATTATTTTGAGGATCTTTTATACATCATATTAACCCAGTATTCATTTTTTCTGAAGTTTCGATTAATTGTAAAATTTCACTGATATTTAAGATTACTCATATCGTGAAAAGGGGCTTTTAAACATATCACCAACCAATAATCATGTTACAAAATCGATACATCAATATTGACCAAAAATAATCATGATTATGATTTTTGCCCATAATTGAGCAGACTAACTGAGGGTGACCCAAATTCTGAGGGCCACCTGACCCAATATAAAGTAGGGCTAAATATTAAAGGGATAGTTCACCCAAAAATGAAAATTCTGTCAGTATTTACTCACCCTCATGTTATTCCAACCCCGTAAGACCTTCGTTCATCTTCGGAACACGAATTAAGATATTTTTGATTAAATCTGAGAGCTGGATCACTCCTCCATAGGCTTCTAAGGGATTGAAACTTGTTCCCCGAAAAGTTATTAAAGACATGGTTAAAATAGTCCAAGTGACTACAGTGGCTCAATCTTAAGTTTATCAAGTGACGAGAATACTTTTTGTGCGTAAAAACAAAACAAAATAACGACTTAATTTCAACTATTAATTTTCTTCTCAGTGGGCCTCGAGTCAGTTCACTAGTGTAATAGCGTAAGCTTCTGTGTTATACGTCACACGGATCACACACATAACCTGCGTCGGCCAATAGTGAGCCTACGTGTGACGTAGCTCTACGCAATCACACTACGTTAAAGGTGCTCTAAGCGATGTCGGGTGACATCACTTCTTGTTGACGTTTAAAGTATTGTCAAACAAAACGAAGGCTAGCTAAACCCTCCCTCCTCCTCAACCTCGCACTAACCCCCCAAACCCCACCCCCGAACCCTTCTTATCGGTTATTGGCTGGAACAGTTTGTTATGTTTCGTGGTGCGGGTAAGCCCAGTTTGTTTTTGTTGCCGTTTGTGGAGCCTGGGAGGTCTGCAGAGACCGTGTTTTTTACAGTGTGTTCAGGGGACAGGCAGCTAGCGGATACTAAGGAGATGTTTGTTGTATGTGACAAAAAAAAATTTGCCCTAAAAAACGCGTGACATCGCTTTGAGCACCTTTAACTGACTCGAGGCCGACAGAGAAGGAAATGAAAATTTGAAATAAAGTTGTTATTTTTGTTTGTTTTTGCGCACAAAAAGTATTCTTGTCGCTTGATAAACTTAAGATTGAGCCACTGTAGTCACTTGGCCTATTTTAACGATGTCTTTAATAACTTTTCGGGGCTGGCAAGTTTCAATCCCTGAAAAAGCCTATGGACTAGTTTGGAGGAGTGATCCAGCTCTCAGATTTCATCAAAAATATCTTAATTCATGTTCCGAAGACGAACGAAGGTCTTACGAGGTTGGAACAACATGAGGGTGAGTAATTACTGAAAGAATTTTCATTTTTGGGTGAACTATCCCTTTAAATATCCAAGATAAGTTTAATAAACATCTGTGTGCTAAAAAAAAAGTCAACAGATGAGATCTCATCAGGCATTAGTTTACAGGGACGGTCCACACGAAAATGAAATCATGTCATTGTTCTCGTTTCGTTCCAAAAACGTTTGGCATATCATGACAGCTTCAGTCACTCACCATTCAATTCATTTTATATAAAAACAGACGACAGAATATTTAGGTCTCAAGGCCAAGACCACAAGATCAAGACTCAAATTCAGCTAATCACGGACTGCTGGTTCTGTTTACTTATAGTTCAAAGGACCTCACATGTACAAAATTGTTGTGTAATAACTTACTCACTGATTCATACAGTCAACACAAGCAATGGTACAAGTTGTACCATTAGTGGAAATTTTCCTCTAATTGTTGATTTACAATAAAACCTTCCATTGTCACATTCACAACACTGATATCAAATTATCACATGGTGCTGATAACCAGTATATAGTATTTAAAAAACTGAGTCTCACTTTACATGCACTAATAGAAAGTACAAAAGCACTATCATTCATGAACCATGATATTGGTATTCTTCGAATTACTTCGTAGTACCACTTAAATACAGCAATAATTCAGTACTATGGTACGTAATAAAGTACCATGGTGTTACATCTGATAATTTGATGGAAATGCTTAAAAATACAAATTGATGTACGTTATAGTAGCACATGCCACTTGATAACATGGACGATACAAAGTATTCTGGGTTAAAATATAAAAAAGCAACGCCCCAAAATACTGTTTACAATAAACCACACCAAAACGGTCAAGGAAAAAAACAACACCAACCAAACCAGCGTCTTCTAAAATAATATATTTCCTTTAATTCTCCTCATTAGGTTATTAAAACTAACAAATACGCACAATTCAAATGCCTCCAACGGAATGGTCATGTCGAGCATAACCACAATTCCTCTAACTAATCTTATGAGTAACGTTACGTTATTAATTTCACAGTGAAACATTTCGATATGTCAATAAGACTACTATTTTAAATCGTTATATTAATCAAACAAAAAAGCAAACGTCACGAGCTAATACAGATAAACAGGGGGATATCTAACGTTAAAAAAAAACATACATGTTCCCAAACTGTTAAGTTACCTTGATGTTTTTAGTATCCAATGTCTTCGAAATCACCCGGTTATATCCATAAAAATAACGGCTGCTATTCGATCTGGTGTGTTTGAGTTAATGGCAGCGCATGGCCTTCCAGACGAGTATCGGTTGTCGGAACTGGGGGGACCGAACCGGATTCCCATTCCCAAATGGCTCCAGAATATGAACTGTTCTAACAAGAGTTCATTATGTGACAAACACTTATCTTCCTCCAGGGGGCGAATGCTGGCTCAAGAATCGCAGCATGTTTTAGTTTTTATTACGTCATTTGTATGGCAGTGAATATAATGGTTTAAATCTAGCAATTCCAGATTAGTACCGGACACGTATATTGATATCCAACTCGGTAATCTCTGTAAAAAATATTAAATGGCATTCTTGATCATCTAAACGACTTTGATTAGTTCTTGATCACCACAAATGACTATGGTTAGTTCACCTCGACCAGCGCTGAGAAAAGTAACAGCTACCATGTAACAAAGTTATCGGTGTGTTTCTTCAGCAGTAGTACGGATAATATTTTTTTTACATGAAACATGATACAGAGAAAATTGTATAGCCACCAAGTTAAAAATAGGCTACACAGTGAAGAGTTAAAACTGGATAATTATTATTAAGCCCCTACATACTTGACCAATCAGATGCAACGTTCTGTGCGCCATGCCACGCCTATTCTGTTCTTTCAGTGGTTCTGCAGTTGGATCCTGGTCTTTACTTTTTCCAGGGATTTATTTTATTCAGCAAGGCTGCTGGACGCAGGACGGAGGACTGGAGATGGGACGGGCCATGGGAGCGTGGGCGGCTTCGTGACGTGGGTGAACAACCACTGAACCAACACCAAAATGCACGACAAACAACATAAATTTCAACATTTATGACCACAACATGTAGTTATAATGGCAGTGGCTCAGTGGTTCATGTAGGTTGTCTACAATCCCAAAGGTTGGTGATTCTATCCCCGGTTCCACCTAACCAAGTGTCGAGGGGACTAGGTAAAAATACATTTAGATGTATTTTTACATTAGATGGGTTTTTTTTTAAATGAACAAAAATACATGTATAATTTACACATTTATAATCTACTAATATTTATTTTCTACATATATTTTATATAGGCCTATTAGATATGTATTCATTCTTAAGCATTGGTATTAGTAATATAAATATGAGATATAGTAACATCCAAATCTTGATATAAACATTCAGAGATTTATTTTTGTCTTTTTGTTTACAGTATTTATTTAACCTGCTCAGACATCACATTTTTGGTTGTGTGCAGCATAATACTTAATTCTGTGTAACTTGAACATGTTTTTCACAAACGAGGACACTGCCATCCTGTGGCGTCAGAAGATATTTTTTTTTACATACATAATTTAAAGATGGCGGTGAACACAGGTCACATGTTACGCAGCCACACCAGACCAAAACGTTCACAAGGTAAAACATCTAATAACATTTCATCGTTGATTCTTGTTAAGTTATGCATAATAGTGTTGTATGATTAAAATGGCATGCACTTTTGACAAACTTTTGTAACAATAAAGATTTACTATGCTGCTAAAGTTGATGTCCACATATGTGGACAGTGGGACTTAACTTCGTTTAAACTGTATAAAAAAAATGAAAATTTGTAGTTGCATTGAGCTTCGTGACGCACACTTGCTCACTCACTCGAGCGCGCACACACACACACAACGGGGCTTCACTCACGATCGCGCGTGCGCGCGCGCACACACACACACACACACACACACACACACACTCTCTCTCTCTCTCTCTCTCTCTCTCTCTCTCTCTCGCTCGCGATCGCTTACACACACAGGGTGCTTCTCATTTCTTATTTGTGCATCCCCGTTTCCTTTCCTCGCTTCCTTTCCTAGCGCCTCAGCTCCTCCCCCTGTAGGTTGTGAGGGAAGGACCCTATGGGAAGGACGCAAGGAAAGAAAACGATGACGGAGGAATCGAATGAAAGCTTTTTTTATACATTGGAATCTTGATCATTCGAGCGTCACTGCACAGCGTCATCAGCAGCGCTCAAAGCATCTGCCCTTCTGTTGTTGAAGTTTGTTTATTTAAGAAATTCATAATGAATAATAATAAAGCAAGACACCCTGTTGAAATATGTGAGATGTGTGGTATATAAACTGCATAGGTAAACTATAATTTAAAAAGATTGTGACCGATGTGAAGGGGGAGGAGATTGTATACCTGCGTCACGTTTAGTCAATGGAACAGTTCCGCATAGGATACACGTGTGTATCCTCGCTCATGATTCCTCTGAAAGCCGCCTCACTCCTCGATCCTCGCGGTGCAATTAGATAATTGAGATGTCCTTCACGATGGCTGTGCTTGATTGGTTTCCGGGTCATAGGATGGAGGACAGAGGAGCGAGGAGACAAGGAGGGATATTGAGAAACACCCACAGACACGCACTTGCTCACTAACTCGCGCGCGCACACACACACACTCTCTCTCTTGCTCGCTCGCTCACTCGCGCGCGCACACCCACACTCTCTCTTGCTCGATCGCGATCGTGCACACACACACACACACACACACACTCTTGCTCACTCCCGATCGCGCGCGCACACACACACACACGCGTGCTCTGTTACACAGGATCAAACCTCCAGGGCCTCAATGGCTGAGACCCAGGCCGGAGAGAGTGCACTCTGGCTGGGGAGTGAGTTCAATCTCCACGTGGTGGATCTCTGAAAAACATGAAAACATTGCGCGCGGCACACACGCACACACACACACACACACACACACACACACACACACACACACACACACACACACACACATTCTCTCTCTCTGTTGCTCACTCACTCGCGATCGCACACAGACACTTGCTCACTCCATTCAGAGCTCAGAGCTCCATGCTACTCAGACCTCCTTGGCCAGCCAGGGAGGGTGGCCCGTACTGGGCCAGAGTCAGATTCGCCAGCCACCCCTGGAGCTCCGTCTGGAGCAAAGACGGTCCTAAAACGGACCTTCGGGATTTTGTAGAGGAGGTGGAGCAGCCTTCCTGGGAACGAATCAAGCTCAAATGCCCATGGCGGGTTTGACTCTGGAGTCAAGCTTTTAAAAACGACAAAGTCCAAAAAGTTTCGGTGGTCTCAAAGCTCCAGGGCCTTCAAGGCATTGACGCAAGCCTGAGAGAGTACAATCTGGCTGGTCGCCACCGTGGTGGAGCTCTGAAAATCATAAAACCTCCAGGAAAAGACGGGTTGATTTTTCTGAAAAGAGCATCCCAGTCATGGCGCACCTCTCCTGGGCACGAATAAAGCCCATGGTGGGTTCAGGGGCAACAGTTACACAGTCTTTCACACCGGTTAAGTGTGGTCCACTGTTCCCACATATAAAAAGAACATTCCTAGTTTGGAGAAGCAGAAGTTACAAAAAAGAAAGCAAAATTTCACATTTTTTGGGATGTTTTTTATTTGGATATTATATATGGATATTATATTTTATTATTATATTTATTTTGTTTTTCTATATCAATGTTCAGAAGTTATACATGCAAGAATAACAACGAAAAATGTTCAGGCACAGTGCTCAGGCTGTAAATAAAAGATGCACTTTTTGCACTTTGTTACACAATGGTGTCTTGATTTTTTTCTGTGAATACAGACCCAGTGTCCACATATGTGGACATCATTTTTTTCTAAAAGTGCTTCATGTTCAAAGATAATATCTGGTTATTATATCTATATGGTCCCTCCTAACCCCAAAAAGCTAGAAGAAATCTAAAATGCACGCCAAACCAAAGCTCAGGTCTGAGGAGGTTAAGAGTAAATTTGTTGCTCAAGTTTTGGTTATAATTATCTTATGATAAAAAGTATTTTATGGTGTCAGAGAATAGGTGTCAAATTATCTATTTTTTTTAAAAGCATTTGAAGAATTTCAAAGATGGAGCTCTGTGCTTATATGAAGAATGCATAGTTTGAATAAACTTAATGATTTTTAGTATAACAACCATGACACTGATATACATGGATTATCATCAGTGTACATTTATGTCCATAGTGATTTCTGAACCAGAAAATAATTAAAAATTACACAAAAGCATCTACATCTTGACTTCAGTTCATGACTCGCAGGCAATAAATCTCAAGTCTGAAGGCATAATTTCTTTAACCTCAAACGGAAGGCAGCAGTGGGAGGAGAAATTTAACGGTTCATAACACCTCCTACACTTCGACAGAATCACAGAGCAGAAAGCGAAGCTGAAAGAGTTTACATCCACCAAAATGATTCTCCGTTGGACAAAGTTGCTTTCAATTGTCATCCTGTTTCAAAATGCTGAAGGCTGGAATTCTTTTTCAGGTCAGATATAAATCAGAATTAGTTTTGCCTCAAATTCATTGGTCACACTTTAGTGTTCTTTTTCTGTAATGTATAATAGCATTTATCCTAGAGGTTTACAATGCCCAAATCATTTTACCACAGATGCTGTCTCTGTGCCGACCATTATTAAACTTCAGGCTTTGGACATGTGGACACTGGAGATGGAGTGGACAATGAATCAGAAAGAAGAACGCAGAAATCAAACTTATGAAATACAAGTTGGACGCACAACAAACATGAATATTGTCGACAGCGTGCGTGAAACTCATTCCTTTCTATCACATTATTACCTGATTTTTGTTTTTGCACTAATGGTTTACAGTCTATTCACAGATAAATGTTATCAGAGGATCACTGGACACAGTTCACACGATGGTTTGGACCTCAGAGCTCCCGCTGAACTGTGTTGATCACTCTGTCAGAATAAGACTCATCTCTGATGCTTCACCATCCAGCTCTTGGAGTTTATGGGAAACCAACTACGGTAGGCATTGAAAGTTCATAACCAAGAAGAACTCCATAAAAATGTAGTTGGGTCAGAAAACTGAGATATTTGGATCCCACTGTAAGTGTATGTGTGTGTATGTATATATATATATATATATATATATATTACATGTATATATGATTTACTCTTTGTCTTTTTTTCATGACCCCATTTATTGCAAGCCGTTGTAATATGCATATCGTGATATATACATTTGTGATATTTCGATAATTTCAATATATTGTGGAGCCCTAATTTATATATATATATATTTATTTTTTCTTATATTTCTTATTCCGTCCATATTTTTATTCCTCACACTCAAGTCCGTAGAGTGTGTAAAAAGTACTCATATTCATGTATGTATGTATATTTCCGCTATTTATTTTTTATGGATACATTTAAATGTGATATATATTAGAAAGCACTTTGACACTAAAGTCACCATGAAATCACAATGGGCAATTTTTTTTTATTGGAATATTGCAGTATTTATTATAAATGATTTATCTGTGCACATCATAATTCTTTTTTTATTCATGTTTCCTCATAATCTTGAAGGTGAGTAAATGATATAAGCATCTTCCTCTGCTGCTCTTTCGCATTTCTGAAATAATTCCTCATTGCATTTTCTCTATAAAGTATCATTGTACGCAAATTACTGGACCAAGTTAGACCCTTTATCATTTAACTGGTGAAGCTGGTTAACCAACATGCTCTCAGAAGTGCACACTCATCAGTGACAGTTGAGAGGCAAATAACAGTCATGTTTAAAGTCAGGACAGTCATGGGTTAAAAGGGTTAAAAGAGGAAGTTAAAGGGATAGTTCACTCAAGAAATTTGTGTGAACTCGCTTTGGAGATTAATATTTTGTAAATAAAGTGGTAAATTATGTTTTTTTGCACATGGATTACTTTATTGATGTCTTCACTACCTTACTGGGGTTTGAAAATGGTAGTTGCATAGCTGTCTGTGGAGGGACAGAAATCTCTCAGATTGCATCAAAAAGATATTCATTTGTGTTTCGAAGCTAAGCGCTTACAAAATAATACATCACATTTACCACTACAACAACAACAGAAAATATGCTAAAAACACCTTAGCAATGCACTGGCAACAAATCATGTGACCATAGCATTGTGGCGACAATTTCTGAACATACAAACACCATTGTTTAAATTTGTGAAGTGTTTGGATGGTGCTATGAACATATTTATTCATATATTTATTTACTCATTTTCTTATAGGGGAGATGAACTTGACTCACAATGAAACCCGGTTGTTCCCAGATGAGCAGGTGTTACGGGAGGGTTCCACGGTGATGTTCTGCTGCATTTTTCCCACAGAGACACATATCACCTCTATGTTCTTCAGCAACAACCCCTACAAAGTCATCAACATAAGCCCACAGGTCAAAGCCATTAGAGTGGAAAACATCAAAGCCACAAATAGCTACGGTGTCAACTTCTATCTCAGTATGGACTTTGATGTAGCAGTGAACTATGTCACCTGTGAGTTCAACTGTCCAACATCATTTTCAACAGTATACAGTACAGGTTAAAATATTTCTGGAGTTATTATGACAAATATGTTAGTTTTAAACTATTTTAATATTTAGTACTTTAAAAAAAAATTACTTAGTCTTAATATTTATAACTTAATTCACCTCGGTATGTTATGGAAACCACTAATGAGACATGGTGAAGCATAAAAATATGAGATGGAGGAATTATTTGTCAATGGTTCTGCATTCTCTCGCCAATGTGAACGCAAAGTTTCTCGGGAGAACGCAAAACATTAACGACTTATATTTCCTCCCATTTCATTTTTTTCTCACCATCATGCCCCTTTAGGGGCTCCGTAGTATATTAATTGAATAAACCACAATTCATTTTGTGATTCCTGAAGTTCCAAGAACATGTTCTGAATAAAAAAAGCGAAATATGATTTCATGTTACATTTTTTTTCATTATATTTTTTTAGCACTAATCAAGTTATATTGTTTTAATGAATGAAAATGTACGTCTTTAAAGGGCATGGTGAAGGAAAAAAATATGAGATGGGAGGAAAAATTATTTGTCAATGCTTTTGCATCCTCTCACAAATGTTTTGCATGCAAAGAACTGTTTCTCTGGGGAACACAAACATTTTACCATCGAAAGCATATATTTTTTCATCCCAACTCATATTTTTTCCATCACCATGTCCCTTTAGGGGGTCCTTAAAAAAGTACTGTAAATATATATATATACTGTTAATATATGTTTTGTGAATACAATGTTATACAAATAAACCTGAGTAGAACCTAACTAAAAATCATGATGGGAGATTTCTGATTAGAGATTTTAATTTCTGTTAAACCTTGTTCAGTTCCTCCTGAGAAACCTCAGGACTTCAGATGCGAGACCGAAGACATGCGAAACGTCTCCTGCTCGTGGAAAACACGCAGAGCTCCTAATCTACACGACCCGCAGAGAAGGAACTACACATTACTAATCAAGTTAGTCTGATCTGATCACTACTAAAGAACACAGTGTACTATCTCTGACCTTGTGAGGTTATCTGCAATATCTGGTGATTTTCAGTGGAAATTAACCAGTGGCATTACACTTCAAAACGAAACTGAAACACCTGCCTAATAAGGCTTTAAAAAAGGAATATGCAAAAGGAAGAAAAGATCAAAAAGATGTAGTGGTTCAACACAACACCGCAAGACATTCATTTATGCTCTTAAAGGGACAGTCCACCCAAAAATGAAAACTCTGACATACATTATCTCACCCTCATGTCGTTACAAACTGGTATTGCTTCAACATATTTTGAAGAACGTTTAAGGTTCAAACAAAATTGATTTTCATTATAAGGACAGATTTTTCAGAATATCTTGTGTGTTCATAAGAAAGTCATACAGGTTTGAAATGACGTAAGTGTGGGTAAATGATGAAAGAATAGTCATTTCTGGGTGAACAATCCCTTGAACTGTGTTCAGCAGGGCCAAATTCACAGTAATTTGAGTTTTGACACATTATGAGTTGAATAAAACTCACTTTGACTGCATTTTCTCTTGTTCAGTGACTCCAGGGCTGTCAGATGTAATCCTGAATCAAATGCCTGCAGTTTTGAAGTCGTTCCACAGCAGATCCACTACAACATCACCTTACTTGTGACAAACAGTTTGGGGCGAGAGAGCGAGACCTACATATTCGATATCAGAGACAGAGGTGAATATGAATATGGAAGTGAAGACTAAAATTCATACAGCAGAGTTAGCAGCTTTGAGGGCTCATACAACTCAGTGAGGCGGACTAGCTTAAAGATCTGGGTCAGATAAACAAAAGGTTGTAAGATGAAACCTCATATGAACCATCACAATTGTACCCTAGATCAAGATGCTTTACCTCAGGTTGCAGAGGGATCGGCCTTATAAGTAGTGAATTTCACATTGCTTTTTGAGGGAATAATGTCAAGATTTTGAGAATCACCTCATTAATTTCTTAACCATTCAATCTCGCATTAGTTTTTCCAGTCCCTGTGCGTCTTGACGTGGCTGTTGGTGTGTTGGATTCAGTGGTGGTCTTACAGCTGAATGGGAGTTTCAAAGGACTTCTTTTGAGTTGCCAGATTGAAATTGAACCAAGAGTGCCAATAGAGGTAATGCGTCACATTAAAGGGATAGTTCTCCTAAAAATATAAATTCTGTCATCAGTTACTCGCCATCATGTCCAATAAAACCCATAAGACTTTTGTTCATCTTCAGAACACAAATGAAGATTTTTTTTTTAATTATACCTGAGAGATTAAAGTCCATTCACCCAAAACTTCTCTTCAAAACATTCATAAAGAGAATGTAAAAGAAATCGATATGAATCAAGCTATCACTTTAAGGTGTTTTTTTTTTTTTCTTGTTTCACAACATGTTTTTGTGTCTTTATGTTTTGAAATAATGTTGTGGCATCTGAAATACGTCAAGAGGGAGTTTCAAAAGATCTATTAACTTCTCATGAAGACTCGCCACATCAGATAAAGTAAATGAACTTAACAGAAATGTTGAGGCACGTCCTGTTCTTTTCTCTTACAGGAGTTAGATAAGAATGGATCTGACTCGATGCAGAATTACCAATTCAGACTACAGCACCTGAAGCCCAGCACACAGTACTCCACTAGGGGACGCTGTGCAGTTCAGGGGAACGACTGGGGGCGATGGACAGAACAATGGCCATTCACCACAGGTCATGGGAGAATCATCACTAATAATAGATAGAAAACTAAGGGGTTTTCACACTAGGGTCCATAGAAAATTTCATATATGTGTGTGTGTGTGTGTGTGTGTGTGTGTGTACAGACACACATACATACACACACACACACATATATACATACACACACATACATATTTAAAAACTTGTGTTAGATGCAAGAAATTGTTTTGACAGCACTAATAAATAAATAAATAAAGAATATTTAATGCAATCAAAGCAGCATTCGATTTTTCTGACCGAGATAGAAACTTCACTATATTATTATATAGACAACATTAAAGGCGCAGCTAAATGTGACATCTTTAATTCCGCCCACACTGTTTGTGCTACAGACGTCAATAATCCCTAACATCAGAAAATCACAGAGGCGCTTTTGACTTGTGAAAGTAACCAACCACCCAGAGCGCCTCAGAAAGCACACAGCAAAACACTAAAAACACAGTAGCAACCGAATAGCAATGCCGTAGCAAACACCCATGACACACTGTCGCAGTGAATTCTGCACAGCGAGAACATGCAAAAATATAATTCAAAGTCATTTTGTTTTTCAGAGCCTCTTGTGACCATAGATCTGTGGAGACGAATCAGGGACGATCCCAATCGCACTGTCACACTTTTGTGGAGAACTGTAAGGTTACATATTCAATATTATTCAAACTTATTCATACTTCTTAAGAATTTCCACCATGCATGGCACTTTATATCTTGTTTGGTACAGTTAATGTTATTGGCTGAAGTGCATTGCAGCTACATTGGCAATATATTTTTAGCCTTTTTTAATATATATTTTGAAATGTATTTAAAAATATCAGATTTTTTTTTTCTGTAACAACACAAGTATTCATACAAGCAATCTGTTCCTCAGGTCAGCAGCGACCCGTCATCTATTGAAGCCTATGAGGTGTGTGTGAGCAACAGAAATCCACAGAGGAGCGTGTGCATGAATGTCACGCAGAAACAGACGGAACTACCCTTAGATCTTCACATGTGTAACATCACCGTGAGGGCCGTCACTCAATCTGGCTTATCTATACCATCCCACATCACTATTCCTCCAGCATACACAGGTGACAAGCTTAATTCTCAGTGTTCAAGGGCCTTCTGTATAACGTGAGATAACTGACTGTTGGTACTGCTGCAGACATACTGAAGGAGAAGAGGATTATGGGTAATGCAAAGGCATTTCAGCTCACCTGGATGAGGGACTCAGTCGCCACATGTGATTACATCGTAGAGTGGTGCATGCTGGGTAGTGCGTCCCCCTGTAACTTACAGTGGAGAAAAGTCCCAGTTCATCAGACCTCCTTAAACCTGGACGCAGGTATAAAGCTATTCTTACAATTCAAGTTACAACAAAATAAAATAGTACAGTTAATGTGTTTCTAGATATGTGACAGCATTACTGTATATATAAAAGCTCTTACATAACATTAGTGAACCTAGTCAGCATTTCATGCTTTTTTTGTTGCATTTAAAAAAAATGTACTCACAATTTCTAGCTGAAAATTATTTTAGAGCTTGGTATAACCACAGTGTAAAAAAGACCATGATTTTAATGGTAAAAGACTGTAAAAATGTTAGGGTTGAAAACTGTGATAAATCTAAATGAACAAGAACAAGTCATTTTAAAATTTCCATATAATAATAATGAATGAGCTTTGATTTATCAAATGGTTTTCTCATTAGCACTTGTGTTTTTTGGTGGTTGTCAGTATATTATAAAGGTGCGAAAGATATTTTTAGCACTTCAGTAGGTTGGTAAATTAACATTAAATCAGTTAATTTTACTATAATATGATTGTTTTTTTTTACTGTAAATTTAAATTCAATCTGTAAAACCAAAATGTTGCTACTATATTTTTTTACAGTGTAGATATAAAACTGCCCATGGAGTTTTAAGATTGACATGACTTTACGTTTTAGAAATCACACTTTTAAAAATTAGATCATGGTTCTTCAAAGAAAAAAGAAAGAAAAAAGTTTACACTTTATTTTAAGGTTTCATTGTTACAGTATAATTATATATTTAAGTACTGAGTAATATTAATTAACAACATGTACTTACTATGGGTTAGGGTAGGATTAGGGTTTGGTTGAGGGTTACTTGCATGTAATTATGCATAATTTACTGTCCTTACTAAAGTAAGTACATGTAACGTGTAACAATGACACTGTTAAATACAGTGCTACCAACAGCAGTTGAGGGGGTGAATAAAAATAAGAAATATTTAGATTTTTAGTTGTTTATTTTAATGCTTCTCTTATTTAAATAATTCTAAGTCATCTTGAGAAAAACTAGTTTTTTTATTATTATTGTGCTTAAAAATCTCTTTTTTAGATTTTAAAGCAGGAGTTCAATACACATTTACAATCTACAGCTGTAGCGCTGAGGGACACCGACCTCGTGAGAAACAGATCGGATATTTAAAAGAACAGAGTAAGATTGCACACACACTTTACCTGCTACACATCTATAGGACATTAAAGTAGAGCAAAACACAGGTGCTTATACTGTACTATAGGTGCTATGTTGCACTGGAAAAATTGCATAAAAATGACAATTTCCACATCTGCCTTGTGCAATATAGCATACAGTATAAACAGTATTTTTTTGTGTGTGTTCTGAAGAGCCCATGGAGTACCCTACACTGGACACTAACCCAAACATAACTTGGTCATCTGTAAACCTGAAATGGAGTTTCAATGAGGAGGATCCGAGCCACGCTGGATTCATCACAGGATATGTGATAATGGTACAAGAAGATTCAGAGGCCGGCTCAGATCTCAGTAAGTCCTTAAACGAGCATTAAAACATGAGCCTCTTCATCCTGACATATGAAATAATAGTCAAGTCAAATCTTTTTTTTTTTAAGTTTATTGAACCTTCAGAAAAGGTTGAACCTTTGTATATGTGTTTTTTTGTTTTGTATCATATTTGATGAATCCAGCTTTTATGGTTCATATAGTATGATATAGTGAGAAAAAAACACTGAGCAAATATGGACAAAAGGTAAGATGGAATCCTGATAGCTTGTAAAGTAAATCAAAGTATAGCAGACAACTTACATAAAATACATATAAATATCAATTACTATATATCTCCCAATAATATGACTTAGTAAGAAGATATTTCAATGCTTAGTTTAATAATTAAAGCTATGTAGTTTTTATTAAAGGGATGGTTGATTATGATTTCACTTTTCTAACTTCAGTTAGTGTGTAATTTTGCTGTTTGAGCATAAACAGTTCAAAGCAAAGGAAGATATTTTCTTTTAAGAAATTCCTTTTTAAGGAGTACAACAACGGCAGGTAGGGACTACAAGACATTCCTCCCGGGTTAGTGACATCACCAACCCTAGAATTTACATAAACCCCGCCCCCGGAACATGATTTATAGATTATTTATAGATTCAAGACAGAATATGCTAATCAATGATTAGAAGATAACTACACATAAGCTACATAAATTCATCAACTAACCATTCAGAAATGTTGTCTACATGTTGTCACTTCTTCTTGAGTCTCTCCATCTTTCTGACTCCGGTTTGAACATAAAAGGTTACATTTTTTTGAAATTTTTAGTGCATGCCTTTGTGAGGTAATCGAAGCTGCAAAGGACACAAGTTGTTGTAGCTCCGCGCTTTGTGCGTGGAGCAGCAGCTCATTTGCATTTAAAGGGACACACAAAAACGGTGTGTTTTCAAAAACTTTAACATGCTATATAAAAAATATCTGTGGGGTATTTTGAGCTAAAACTTCACACACACACTCTGGACACATCATAGATTTATTTTACATCTTGTGAAAGGGGCATCATACCTTTACCTTTACCATTTAAACATAGTGCAATGTGATAAAATGATGATTGAGAGATGAACAAATAAACCTTCCTCAAAAGCCTGATAGATTATATTTGATACTAGTAAAAAAAATTCTTTCAAAAAAATGTATGCATGGATAATCAAGTTGCTCCAGTAAGTGTTCATCTTGAAATATTACTAACAATGTTATTTTAAAGATCAGTAAATATTTCACAGTACAAAGACACATGAACCATAAGCTGAGGGAGGATGTTTTTACTATTATACTAAAAGGCCTAATTATAGTATAAACTATCAGATGACAGAAGGCATGCACATTGTGTTCAACAAGTTTTCAGCAAAGTTTTGATCATGTTG
This sequence comes from Siphateles boraxobius, assembly GCF_051911475.1. Taxonomy (NCBI): domain Eukaryota; kingdom Metazoa; phylum Chordata; class Actinopteri; order Cypriniformes; family Leuciscidae; genus Siphateles; species Siphateles boraxobius. The sequence goes on along the minus strand of NW_027508855.1, from coordinate 17,686,796 downwards.
CTAATTTAGAAACCTTAGAAATGAAGGCTTTATAGGGTTAAGCAGCTATTTTTTGCCTACATGCTACATTTGCATAGCATGACAAAATACATTATATTACTAACCCGTTCCCTACACTCCCCTCGCACCTGTTTGTTCTGGCAGGTTTCTTCAGACAGTTCGTGGACGATCCTCACAGCAAGTCTTTCACAGTCAGTGATCTTGAGGAGGACCGGCCGTACACATTTCACCTGGCAGCATGTACATCTGCAGGCTGTGGACCCGAGACCACCGGCACCTTCAGAACCAGAAAGAACTGTGAGCCAAACCAGCACATTGTCCTTTTTTATAATGCAACAGTGTTTTCCACACTACTTTCTTCTGTGGAACATAAAAGAAGATATTAATATATCTTGCTGCTTGCTCCTGTGATCAAAGCTGAATTTTCAGCATCATTACTCTAGTCTTCAGTGTCACATGATCCTACAGAAATCATTCTCATATGCTGATTTGCTGCTCAAGAAACATTTCTTGTTATTATCAAATTTTGAAAACAGTTGTGCTGCTTCATATTTCCGTATATTTTGATGAATAGAAAGTTCAGAAGAACAGCATTTGGAATAGAAATCATTTGTAAAATCTTTTCTAACCAAAATCTGCCTTCTGCTTGTAATGGAGAAGATAGAAAAGCACAGGACGCTGATAATGACTTTTTCGAATGCTATTAATAAAACTAAACGCCTAATCTGATTATTTTAATACTTGAAAAATGTTCTACAAAAGTACAAAATTAAAAAAAATTGTCCCAAGGGTGATTAACTCCACAGAAACACATTATTTCTATACAAACATTTTCTTTGCATATTCATAATGAATTTGAACTATATTTTGTGTGGGCAGGCCATTTCATAACACTGAGCAATAATAAGAGATAATAATTCTCTCCACAGATTACCTGATGACGGCCAAGATTTTCATTCCTCTCCTGGTTTTGGTCTGTTGTTGCGTTTGTCTGTGGTCGAACAGAAGCACGTAAGTCTTATAATATTAGCTGTGAGGTGATGATGGACTGCAGTTCATATCTGTGACGTGCTGATGATTTCTTACCAACCGTTTCCAGGCTAAGAGGATTTCCAAAACAAACCTTCGGCTTACTGCACATAAAAGCACTGGACCTGGATGAAGATCTTTATGAAGTAATTCATTACATTGATGCTGTACAATAATGCACCTCTATTTATTTTGACAGTATAAATCAGCCTAAGTTGATTTGATGGTCTTTTCTGGAATCCCAGCCTGGCCATGCTTGTCTCTTTTTGGCTGGTTTCAGACCGGTTTTGGGCAATTTTCAGCATGTGAGCTAAACCAGCAGATAACAGGCTTGAAGAAGTGTGAAAATCAGCTTAAATCAAGCAAACCATCTTAGGCTAGATAAGCTGTTCTTGTGAGCAGGTTACAGAACAGATCAAAATAGATCAAAGTGATCTTCTAGTTGAGCCTTTTTACACAGGAAAGTGTGTAAATCATCCAATTGCATCCAAGAGAGTGGACTAAGAGAAAAATCTATTAGAAATAAACCTACATGTCATTCAATACAAAAAAGTATCTATAAATATCTATAGTTTACTTTCATCTAGTTTTGGTAAGACTTCACAATAATGTATAATTTGTCTAACACGAACTAACAGTGAGCAAGATATTTTTACTTTGTCAGTGAAGTTTATGCTTTGCTTTATTGCCATTGATGATTCCATGAAGTACCTTTAACATTCATGGAATCTTTCCACATAAGGTCTTTTATAAAGTCCTAAAAACTCTTTATAAGGTTCTTTTTAGCTTAAAACAGAAAACTTGTTATGCATTTTGGCCGTTCATTTACACGACAATGGCTTTAGGGTCCTGAAAACACAAGCTTTTGGTAACGTGTTTTCTCAGGGTAGCGTTTACACGTCAACGATGTACTAAAAACAAAACTAAAGTTTGCTCTTTCAGGCCCCCAAAACATTGTCGTCGTGTAAATAAAGGCCAAAACGCATAAAAAGTTGTCATTTTTTTGGTTGAAAACAGTGTCATGTAAATGCCCCCTAATTGCACATTTTTGAAAACTGATATCTTTATTGTCTTTGTGTAAACTGCAAAAATTAGATTTTTTTAAAACAAAAAGGTAATGGCATGTGTATTACGTGTTCAGGCACATAGTATTTCTTGTATTTCTTGACAAAGTGACATCGCCAACTACTGGCCTGGTAGCAGAATACAGTTTTTAGTCGTTTTTACAAATCCGTGTGAACGGGGATCGTTTTGAGAATGTTGTCGTCCGTATGCAAAAAAGCAAAGGAAATACGTTTCCGTTTTTTTTACACCGTTGTCCTGTTAACGTAGCTTACCCTGAGAAAAAAATTGTTCTGTCAAGAAATTATTACTGAAAAGTTCTTTCAGGAACCGAACCAAAAATGGTTCTTCTATGCCATCGCAGCAAAACCATTTTAGAACCTTTATTTTTTACAATGTACTGTACAATTGTTCATGTTTGTTCACAGTGCATTAACTAATATTAACAAATACAACTTTTAATAAAAAAAAACATATTAGTAAATGTCAAAATGAACTTTAAGACTAATGGATGCTTTAGATGTAGGCTGCTGTTCATTGTTAGTTAATGTTAACTAATGTGGTTAAAGGGACAGTTCACCCAAAAATCATCATTTGCATCATTACCCTCAAGTTGCAACCTCAATAAAAGCTTAAATTAAATCTGTTCATCATATAAAGCGATCGAGTCTCGAGAAAATTTGGACTAAACCGCTCAATTCATATGGATTAATTTTACGATTTCTTTACAAACTTTTTAAAGTTTCAAAGTTGTAGTTGCGTAGCTGTCAATGGAGGGACAAAAATCTCTCAGTTTTCATCAAAAATATCTTCATTTGTGTTCTGAAGATGAATGAAAGTCTTACGGGTGTGGAAAGACATGAGGGTGTAATGACAGAAGTTTCATCTTTGGGTGAACTATCACTTTAAGCAATGAAACCTTGTTGTAAAGTTTTACCCAGTATTTTTTTTTCTTTTACATTTTTGACAGTTTTCTGTTCTTTTCAAGGCGAGTGAAAAAATCCACTCTCTGAGGATAGAGGACTGCCAATGGTGTGACGTCGAAATTTTGCCGCCCACCGTGGCAGAGAAAACATGGTTAGTGAGCGCAGAGGATCCGAGTTGTTCAATCATTGGCCCTAAAGTCATGCTGCCCTCGTTCCTGACACCATCATACCATCCCACCACAGATGTGACAAACTTCACATACATGTCCTCTGTGCAGCAAGACGTGCCTTCAGAGATGCTGGAGACCCCTGAGACAGAAGCCACAAGGCAGGGGTCTGAGATCTCAGGCTTTTCAACTGACTATGTCACTTCTGTAGCCACAGAAGTTAATGAAAACTCAGTTAAGTGATATTTTATACACACCTAAGTAAACAAGCCAGCACTGTGGATCTTATCACAAAGTTGTTCAGTGTTGATAAAGATAATGGCATCAGGGCCCCTTCTTACTTCTGCAAAAAATTGTGAAATGCGATTTTGCAATACATGTCACTTGAGATTTTGCAATATCTTTCAGGTACTTTATCTGTGGTTTGCATGTTAAGGTTGATCTTTCTGGTCAGAAAGTACAAAATGTTTTCTTGTCTTGAGGGATTGGGTGTTATAACACTTCAGAATTAGGTTAAAATTATTTGGCCTGGTTTCACAGACAGGGCTTAGATTAAGCCAGGATAAGGCCTTAGTTCAATTAGGACCTTTAAGTAGCTTTTATAAAAGTGCCTTCGAAAAAAACATTACTGGTCTGCATTTTGAGACAAAGCAATGACACTGACATATTTTATTATGTCAATGCAAGTTCCTTTCAGTTAAAACAGCTCAAACATTAATTTTAGTCTGGACTAGACTTAAACCTGGTCTGTGAAACCGGGGGATTTAATGCAATTTGTTTTTGTTCAACATTTTTAAAGGAAGTCTCTTATGCTCACCAAGGAATGCATTTTTTTTTTTACCACAAATAGAGTAAAACTAATATTTTGAAATATTATAACCATTTAAAATAACTTTTCTACTTGAATACATGTTAAAATGTAATTTATTCCTGTTGTAAAGCTAAATTTTCAGCATCATTACTCCATTCTTCACTGTCACATGATCCTTCAGAAATCATTCTCATATGCTGATTTACTGCTCAAACATCATTTCTTATTATCAATGTTGAAAACAGCTGTGCTTCTTCATATATTTGTAGACAAACTGTGTTATTTTGCTCAGGATTCTTTGATGAATAGAAAGTTTAAAAGTACAGCATTTATTTAAAGTAGTAATCTTTTGTAATGATATAAATGTCTTAAATGTCAATTTTGATTAAGTTGTCTTTGCTGAATAAAATTATCTTTTTTTTTTAACTCACTCAACCCGAAATTTTGAACAGTAGTGTGTGAAAAATTAACATGAACCAATATTACTAAATGCTGTTTAATGCATATAATAATGCTGTTTTAAGTATTGTTCATTGTTAGTTCATGATGCATTAACTAATGTTACCAAATTATTTCTGGTAAAATGTTTCTGCTCCAGGGCAATGTTTATTTGACTATACTGTTCATTCGGCCAACAATCTTGGCTGTCTGTCCATATGAAATACATGATTCTATAGACAGTAAGTCTTCTGAAATTAAAACAATCTAGTACTGATCTACTCCTACAGAAGAGGTAAAATCCCTCGAACATACTCGGCACACGCTCAAACGACACAGATCCACTCCACGAGTGTCTCTCTTTAATTATACATCCCTTTGATAAGACTAGGATTTTTCCAGAGCTCAAAGTGCCCAAAAAACACACTGTACACACTTTACAAGGGAAACCACAATTCAGGCAAAACAAAACAACTCCTTTAAATTACACTATCTTGCAATGTCATCTTTTAGGAAAAATATAAATATAAATATTTTTTCATTACTTTTCTGTCTCACGCCACTATTGTACAGATCCACAGCACAGGGAAAAGCCATGGCACTCTCTCTTCAGCCAATCAAATCGCAGTCAGTTGACGGCAGTAGCAGCAGCGCTGAGACACGACGTGACGGGGCACGCATATTAACAAAAGGTCTTGCAGTTAATAAATAAGCGACTGGATTTGTGTCGATTCAGCATGCATTCTAAACATCATTTTGGGAGAACAGGAAAGATGGATCAGTGCTTTGAACATCAGGAACACGTCAAGGACATCAATAAAAAAGACAAATGCTAAAACGGGCTCACTACGAGACTACTATGAAAGTGGTGGAACATTTGAACAGCTCTGTGCCAGTGTGCAGGTTTGGTTTGTTTCGAGTTGAAGTGATAAACCAGGTCACACACTGGGATGCGAAGGGAAACGACAACACGTCACGCTAATACTTGAACTCTTTCTAAAGCAGCTCAAAGGAATATTTTTTTGGTTTGACAAGTTACAGTTTCATGCATCACATCGTTGGCATGTTGTCGATTACACCAGAAAATCATTTTGACTAGACCATCAGTTAGAATAACAAACAAATACATAAAATAGTAGCTGTTGTTTTTTTAACATAAAATTAAACCAGTTTTTAGGACGGTTATTTTGCATTGTGACACTGACATGACAATTAAGCACATTTCGCTTCCAGAAAAAAATTATCCTATTGAAATTCACATTACTATATATATTATTTATTTATTTATTTATTATTATTATTAAATCAGAACCAAGTTAGTACAACAAATACTACTATTATGTATTTTTCTAATATTTTTTGTCACATTACAAACAAAATAATTTAAAAAAGGAAATGTGCTTAATTTTCATGAAACTTTCAGAATGCAAAAACAAACAAGAAATTAAAATAATATATTTCACACAAAGAAAATTAAACCGTTTAAAGACTATTATTTAGCATTGTGACATTGTCATGACAATTAAGCACAATTCGCTTCCAGAAAGATTTAAATTATTCTTATATATATATATATATATATATATATATAATATTTAAAAAATGTAATCAACATCAAGGCAGTACAAAGATACTACTATGATGTGTATAAATATTTTACAAATTAATTTGTCACATTACAGTTGTGAATTTGGAAAGGAAATGTGCTTAATTGTCATGAAAATTTCAGAATGCAAAAACAAACAAAGAATAAAAGTATATATTCTGCATAAAGCAAATTAAACCTTTTTTTAGAACTATTAATTTGTCAATTTGACAATTAAGCAGATTTTGCTCCCCCCAAAAATCAATCCTATTGAAATTTCCATTATTCTCAAGTGATTTTCATTACTGTAATACAAAAACAAATTTTTGTTTTATATATATATATATATATATATATATATAAATGAAATCAGCATCAAAGCAGTACAACAAGTACTACGATAATGTGCATAAATATTGTAAAAACTATTTTCTTTTCACATCACAACCAGTAAAGGAAATGTGCTTAATTGTCAAACAAAAACTATGAATGGTCCTAAAATAAGCTTCATTTTGGATGCAAAAATGTGAAATATAATAGTTCTTGACCAGAGATTCACTAGTTTGTACAAAAACACTTATAATGGAAATCAATGCAGCTGAACTGTTAACACACTCAAAATGATTTACTGTTGTCATCAATATTATGCCAAAGATTCTGTGCATCGCTCACAAGTTTTACTCAGGATATTCCTTCAAAGGTACTTGATATGATACCATGCATGATTATTTTTATCGGGTTTCTTTTCCTGTAGGTCAGATTCAAACTAAACGCCGATTACCATCAGATCAGAGATGAGACCACAGCACTGAACCGGTATAGTAAGATATGAAGAATGAGTCTGCAAAGCATTTTACGCTGTTCGTCCAATCCAAATTATTGGGTGAATCTGACTTGACTCCAAAATCAGATTAAAAAAAAGATGCAATTATTGTTTTGGACCATTAAGATCCTTTGTTTTATGACACAATTTTATGATAACCAAGCACATTTCTCACAGAATTCAGCTTCATAGTAATGAGAAATGACCTGCACATGACAGTTTTCATGAGATTCACCCTGGAGGTGGTGAAAACACACACACTATTATCATTCAGAGCAGCTCTGTGATGGAGTATGTGTGTGTATCAGTGCTCACATGCTCTTTGCAGGAGAATTTCCTGCAAGAGAATTTCTGAGAAGTTTCCGGATGACAAGATATCCAACAAAAGACTCGTGACGCTAAGGACCGAATGTCCGACACTACGTTATTTTTTTCCCAAAACACTGAATTCTGATTGTCTGGAGGTCATAAAAAATCCCAACACACATACAAAAGAAAAGAAATTAATAAATAGTACAAATGTAATCAATGTTTCGTCCATTCTTTCACTTCTGGAAGTCCTAAATTCATAGTCAAAGCATTTGCACTCAATCCAAAGCCATCACAGAATTCTTCGTAGTGTTTAGGTGAAATGTTGAAACATTGGCATGGCAGGAATATGTACACACGCACGCACACACACACCAGTGCAGAGAAACGTTTTTCTCATCGGTGCATCCAGCGCTTTTAAAGTGTCAACAGCATTTTTTCTTTATTAAAAACGAGTCTTTGTGATGTTTTGTTCCGGTTCACCTGTTTCACAGTCTGAAGACGTTATTTGGTAAACTACTCCTCGTTCAGAAACACGGTCTGAAGTCCAGGGCTCGTTTCAGTATTCCTGTGATCGCTTCCTTCCTCTCCTCCATCCACAGAAGCGTGTGTCTCTGTGCCGTATGGAAGCTGACGGAGGTATCAAGACTCTGCCGTCTCCACCGGAACAGGTTGTGATGGTTTAGTCAACACTGCTTCTGCTTCATCATACAGCTGGAGACAGAAACACAGTCAACGTGTGTGTCACACTCGGCATGTCTGCTTTGATTAAAACGAACCCTGGTGTGACTGCTCTGTTAGCGAACTGATCCAGAGATTGTTTGCAATCGAGCTGAGACCACCTTGTTCAGTAATACTGTGAATTATTATTTCAATTTAACCGTTTTCTATTTTAATATGTAATTTGCTCCAGTCTTCAGGGTCGCATGATCCTTCAGAAATCATTCTAATATGATGATTTGCTGCTCAAGAAACATTTCTTATTAATATTAATGTTGAAAACAGTTGTGCTGCTTTTTTTTTTGCAAACAGATTTTTTCAGGATTCTCTAAAGAATTTATTTTCAAAAGAACAGCATTTTTTTTTTAAATGGAAATATTTTGTTTAATTATAAATGTCTTTACTATCACTTTTAAACAAATGAATGCTTCCGTGCAAAGTAAAAGAGAAATATAGAAAATAAGTAAAAACAGACATATAGGATTATAGAACTGTGTGTGTGTGCGTGCTAATTGATGATTTTAATGACTTTTTATATTGGAGTCTGTAAACAAATCTAAAAGCTACAAACCTTTCTGAGCACTATGAACTCTTTAGTTCAGGTGAAATAGTCTTATAGAAAAGTTTCAGAGTGTTGCGTACCGGAATGAACTGCACATCCTGGAAGAGCTCTTGGATGAAGCGGCGTGAGGCCAGACGGAACATGCAGTTGGCCAGCAGGAAGGAAACTTCAGAGTACAGGCAGATGTCATCGAACGCGTACGGAAACTTCTCCTTTATCCTGCAGAGGGTAGCAGACATTGCACAGGGATGAAATAAGAACACACACACTCATGCTTGCACAGTATTTCTCAGATGTTCTTACGTCAGCAATCCGGTTTCGTGTCCTTTGGTACCGACTGAAGAGCTGAGGTTGATGACGAGCCGCAGAACCTCTTTCCTCAGCAGAACTCTGCAGGCCGGACCGTCCTCAGATATCGCCTTCCCACCTACACACACACACACGTTAGGTTTTCATGTTTTATCCATAGACATAATGATTTTTATACTGTACAAACTGTATATTCTCTCCCCTTACACTAACCCTACTCCTAAACCTACCCATCATGAACATTATCAAAAACTAAAGGGGACCATTTTTTTTTATATTGCCATTTTTGTGGGGACCTGTTGTCCCAATGACATAGGAAATACCTGACCCATACACATACACACTTTTGTTTTTCAATCATGTTATACTGAACTAATGATATTTTGATAACATTTTATAATAAAGTTTAATTTGTTAACATGAGTTAATGCATAACGTAAGTTGTTATAACTAACATGAACTAACAATGAGGACTACATTTGCTAAAGTATTCATTCATCTTTGCTAATGTAAGTTAATAAAAATACAGTCGTTCACTGTTATTCATGTTAGTTCAAAGTGCATTACTTTTGATTTTAAACATGAAAAACATGAACTGGTTTTGTGCATTGATGGGCTCTGATCTCACCCAGTATGATCTCTGCACTGGGAATGCTGCTGGCCGAACCCTGACTGACGGCCGCGTCGCTGCAGCCCGAGATCCCTGAGAACTTGGACTGGGTGACCACCTCTAGGTGATTATGGGACGGCTGGTTGTGCCACTGAGAGAAACCATCAGACAGATCTGCAGGAACACAAGATTAAATTACACATTTTTACCCACATCTGGATACTGTGGGACTGACACTGGGGTTTGAACCGGTTTGAACCTACAACCTTTCAAGTGACCACATCCCAATTCTGTATTCCACTAACCCATACCACCTCTTATAACACTTTCAGGCAGAAAGCAGCAGTATCATATCATACATTCACAAACAAATACATAATGAGGTGTTTGATGAAGACTGAAATGCACCTGTGTGAGAGTGTGTGTTGTTCAGGTGGCTGTGTGTGTGTGAGCCGAGGATGGTGAGAGCGCTGCAGTACAGGCAGTTCTGCTCCGTGTGCTCCTGTAAGCCTGTCGTGTCCTCCGAGCCCAGCATGTGGTGCTGCTCCGACCGGCTGCTGTTTAACAGCTCTGTTATGCTCACCTGAGTCTTCAGAGGACCACGACACGACTCTAAGAAACCTACGAGCACAGGCGGGGAAAACGCACAGATTAGCGTTTCACATCATATTTACTATTGTTTAATTATAGTCACTGTCATTTTGGGGTCAGTAAATAAATAATTGTATTCACCAAGGACGCATTCAATTGGACAAAAGTGGCAGTAAAACATTTATAATGTTACAAAAGCTTTCTATTTCAAAGAATTTTTTTTTTTTTTTACTTTCTGTTCATCAAAGAATCATGAAAAAAATATTAAGCAGCACAACTTTTTTCAACAGATAATAGTAAGAAATGTTGCAAATCAGCATATTAGAATAATTTCTGAAGGATCATGTGAAACTGAAGACTGGAGTGATGATGCTGACAATTCAGCTTTGATCACAGGAATAAATTACATTTTAAAATTTATTCTGTTTTGGATATTGATATTGCTATTTGGCCGTTATGCCATATATGCTTAAATATAAAAATGCTTGGAAATTAGTGGAATTTACTGAAAATACTTAGTGACATAGATGTAGATGACAACTGCATTTAACTTCCTTTGTGAAACTCAAGTGCATGAAATGTTTGTAACCAACAACAAAGCACACGGGGTGAGGAGAAAGTGTTAGAACCACAAGCGGAGGTGAAAGTAATGAAGGCTACAGTGAAGTAGGGGAAAAGCGCTAGAAAAAGACAAAAGCGTAGGCAGCAGCGGAAGGTGAATGAAGTAATGGAATTGAAATCCCCCCCCCAAAAAAGTTTTATGTTATTTATTTTGCATTAACTGCATTGTAACCTATAAAATAAGTGCTCATTAACATTAGCAGTGTATTAACATTAGTTAATACACTGTGAACTAACATGAACAAACAATGAACAGCTGTATTTTTATTAACTAATGTTAACAAATGAAACCTTATTGTGTAAAGTGTTACCATAATTATTAATGATATTAAAAATACAGAAAAATACAGATGATGATACATACCATTAGATTCTCCAAAAATAAATTTGGATGATTTTTCTTCAGCAGGAGGGCTTGTTCTCTTCTGGAAATATGATGTTTCTTTAATCTAAAAATGAAATGAAATCAAATAAAATCTTAAATGCAAGTAAACATTTACACTCAACACAATTAAAATACTAAAAAGCAGAGATCAGTTTATTCGATTTCAGTTTTTGGTCGCTACTGCTAATCTCACCGAATTAATGCAAGTCTATTGGCATATTTTTAACTCATTTTGTCATCTGACAGTTGAATATATGAAGTAATGCAGAAGTCTTATCCAATCAGGAAAGTGACAGCATATTTTTCCTAAATAAGCCACACAATCAGTGTCATGTCATGTTCATAGTGAGGGCAAAAACGTAAAAATACTGCATCTTCAAATGAATCAACACTCACGAAAATTGAATCAAATTTGCATAAACCTCTATATACTCAACATACACATTGATAAAAGTACACCACACAATACAAACCTGAAACATATGGTTGATGTCAAGGGGTAGCGCCAGGCCAATGTAGTCCTCACTGCAGCCATAGGTGGCGCTAGAGACCATAGAGCGCAGGGAAGAGGAGCGCTGCAGGGTGGAGTGATTGATCGGACTCAGCAAGTCCTCCTTATCCAGAGACGCAAAACTCAGAGCTTTCAAAAACCTGAGGAGAGCGAACACAAGCACATGCGCTGCAAAACATTAGCTCTAATCCTAGAAATCTTTCGCTGTTATTAAAATGGGGACGGATTGACACAACTAAAAATATTTCTTACCTACTCCTGGACATCCACCTCATATAATCATTTTAATCCTGACACAATACTTGGATGTAATATTGAGTAAACAAATAGGCCGTTTCCCAGTACACAAAATTAATAGTATGCAATACCACAATTAGTGCATACCAAATCACAGTGTGTGTGTGTGTATATATATATATATATATATAATAGCTTGCTACTGTATGAAGATGCACTGCTTTCCAAATAAACTGTTCCTGGTAGATTTTATAAACATCACCCCTGTCCCAACTATTATCTGTCTGACAAAAGCATGTGAGTTGGGATGCAGCCAAAGATATTTCTAAGTCTGTTTAGTAGTTTGAGTTGAGTTTGTATTGGATCTGCAGGAGTAGATTGAGCATCCCGGGTCAGCACGACATCAACAAGGTTTGCTGGTTTCCTAAAGGACTGTTTCCACAAGCATCTGACCGAGTCTTAGAGACACGTATTAGTACCCAGTCACTCACTCATCACAAAATGTGGATGAATGAGTGAAATACTGAGAAATTATTTGGGGGGCTAATGACTGGAAGTGTAGTAGCATGAGACAGGATGTTGCCATGTACTCTACAGTGTTTCTATGATGGAAACTCTACGGTGGTCCGAGCTAATGAAGGGATCCTACTCTTGAGCTGCTCTACCCACCATGGCACAAGAGTTCTGGACACCCTGCGATGGGAGCTGAACGGCCCAGAATACCTTTTCTGACAATACCTGAGGACCAGCAAAAACACCCCGAACTTCAAGTGCACTTTCACATATACAGTATGTGTGAATGTCACAAACATGTCAAGAACCAACAAATATAAAATATGTATTGATTTTTAATAAAATATATTAATTATTAATATTATTTTTTAAATTCTCATTAATATTTTTGCTATTTTTGAGATTCTCATTCATGTTCTTTAATAAAGAAATGTCCATTACAGTAATTTTTTTCTACCATAAATTACCATAATTTTATATAGTAATTTATTATCATAGGCAGTACAAAACAATCTATAAAAACTTGTAAAAATATACAAATATTATAAGTAATAAATCAAAATAATTTTATTTTACACACATAAATAAGTACATAGATATACACAGTATGTATGCATGTATATATATATATATATATAAAGAGAGAGGGAGAGAGAGCGAGACTAAAAAATAGTAGTAGTTAAATGAAAGTTGAAAAAGTATAAATGACTGTGTACCTGCGAGGTGTGAGCCGTGAGTCGAGGCTCCGTGTTTTCATGGTGATCGTGTCTGTAAACAGTACGTCTTTAGCGGGAGACGCCAGCGCTTCGCTGTGTGACAGAGACGGGTGGATCCTCTGCTGCTGCAGGCGTTTGAGCGTGGCGTAGCCCAGCGCGTCACGGGGGCTCGTGTACATGTAGCTGCAGTCCACCAGGCTCTTGATGGTGGCCACAGAGGGAGATTTCAGCGACTGAGCCCTGCGCGGCAGTGTGTGCGCCGACCCGGGAGGAACCAGCGAGGTAGAATTGGACTTGGACAACAGGATGTGGTTATGGTTGGACTGAGGACTGAGCGAATGTTGCATTTTCACAGTTTTAGCGCTGACCACCGTGTTGAGGCTGGCGCAGTCGGTATCCATGCCCACCGCAGAGGGCGTCTCTCGGGAAGGGGAGGAGCTCATGGAGCTGATGCCACTGGTTGTAGTGTCCGTGTTGAAGCTCTGACTGCGGCTCTTAAACGTGCCACCTCCCGGCAGCACCGAGGCACCGTCGCAGGTCAAACGCTCCCTGCTGTTCCGCTCACGCTTATGGTGACCTCTGCCCTCCGAATCTGAGCTCCCCTCGGTGGCGTACGGCTCTGCTAGTGCCTTTATGCCCACAAACGAGGTTTCAAGACTAACCGTCGGGCTGCGGGACATGCGACTGCCATTATAAAAGACCTCGCTCTGCCCCGAGTGGCCTGGAGAATAGTTCGAGGGTTCGGTCACGGTCCGGATGCGCCTCATGAGCTGGAGCTCCTCGGGAGATTTTCCTGCATTGGTTGTGCCTTTAGTGTCAGTGGGGCTTCGTCCCTTCTTACTGGGGAGAGACAGGGAGTTGAGAAAGCGGTTTCTGAGATGCGAGGGGGTGAGGATGGTGAAAGGGCTTCTGTCCTTTGAGGTTTTTGTGTGCATATTAAGGGAAGAGTCCTCGTACATATCCAAACCCTCGCTAACATCGTCCATGAAGTACAAACCTGAGAGCGACATGTGCAATATTACAATGGATATAAAACAACAGATTGCAATGACTATTTATGCATACAATTACAACAATCAGTGTTACTAAAAGGTGTTCACTAAAAAACTTTGATCAAATACTTAAACTTAAAGGGTTAGTTCTCCAAAAAATGCAAACGTCATTGATTACTCACCCTCATGCCGTTTCAAACCCGATCTTTTTGATGAAATCTGAGAGCTTTCTGTCCTTCCATTGACAGCTAAGCAACTACAACTTTGACGCTTCGAAAGTTCATAAAGAGATTGTAAAACTAATCCACATGAATTAAGCGGTTTAGTCCAAATTTTCTGAAGAGACACGATCGCTTTATATGATGAACAGATTGAATTTAGGCTTTTATTCACATATAAACATTCATCAACTCACACATCGGTTTTAGTAAACGGAAGCTCAAGCACATTCGCTAGACATGCGAGAACCAATGAGGTTTCATTCTCGTGTTACGAAGGACGTTTGATTCATCAAAATATCTTAATTTGTGTTCTGAAGATGAATGAAAGTCTTACAGGTTTGCAACGACATAGGGCGAGTAATTAATGGGAGAACTATCCCTTTAAGAAAACATTTTGATGTTGACTCACTGGGATGACTTTCGCTTTCGCTGTTGTGGCGTGAGCTGGTGGACTCGGAGTTGAGGCTAAGTGTGCTGGGCACAGAAGACAGTTCGCTGGGCAGTGGAGCATCCACTTCATCAGGGACGACGGGCCACTGCTGCCTGCGACTGTGCCGTACTGAGTCCCATCCCAAAGCCTTCAGCACATCACTGCCCTGCCGCGTCCGGCTGATCACGCCCAGCACATACACACACGTACTGCACACACAGAGCTGTTGGTTACTTACTGGACATATGCTAAAAGGTTATTAACTCTTTCCCCACCAGCTTTTTTTAAATTATTTTTTAAAGTTGCCAGTCAGCGCCAGCACCAGCATTTTTAATCATTTTCACAAATATTTCATGGCCCCAAGTATGTTTTTTGTATGAATATCTGAACATGCAATGTATCAAAAGAAAACAAAACCTAGAACCGTTTTTTAAAGAACACTTGAATGTGGGTAAATAAATAAAAAAAAGCAACATTTTGAACAAAAGGCTGAGAAATTCTAGTTTTTTTCTTTCTTTCAAATAGTAAAACGTGCATAAGCAATGCTTTTATCGCTTGTTTCTGCTCTGGAGATGCTCTAGTCTTTCAGAAGAAGTTTCATAGCGTCCCCCCCTACCGTGTAACAGTGAAAACACGGAAAGATGGAAAATTCTGTCGATGGCTGGGAAACGTTGTCTCATAAATTACAGAAATTTTCATCAATGGAGGGGAAAAAGTTTTTGCACTAAAGTATTTTACACTATTATTATTTCATTTAATATTTTATTGTCCAGAGCCAAACTGGAAACACTTTGGAAAAACAAAAAGCCAGTGAGAGTGTCAAGAAAAGAAGAGAATGGTTCAGGAATGTTCACATTAGTAAAATATGAAAATATGTTCTGCACTACCATTCACAAGTTTGGGGTCAGCAAGTTTTAAAATGTTTTTGAAAGAATTCTCTTCTGCTCACCAAGACTGCATTTATTTGATCAAAAACATATTGTGAAATATTATTACAATTTAAACTAACCGTTTTCTATTTTACTATATTTTAGATGCTATTTATTCCAGATGTAAGTCGAGTTTTCAGCATAGTTACACTAATGTCCCTTTTGCTCAATGTAATGCATCTATGACAGATAAAAGAAGCAATTTCTTTCAAATAAACCTTACTGACCCCAAACTGCATTTGTTTACAGTAGTTACATCAAACTTACAGGCCTACTTATTCGCCTGTCATGATATTAAAGAATTGGGTCTACAGGCCTGTTTAAACCAAGGACGATAACTATAACTAGATTAGCGTTCACACAATAGACTGTAAAAAAAAAAAGGTCCACACCATTGCACAATATGTTTATTTTAAGTGTATGCTGCAGTTGTTGTCTGCCTCTTTAAGTGCTTAAGCTCTTTAAAGTCAGATGGACTCTGATTGGCTGTCAATCTATTAATAGTTCAGCAGCTAGAAAAAAATCGTTGTGTAAGTGATCAACAATATTGTTTCTCTTTGCTGTTATAGTTGCTGTGTGGACTTCCCTATTCTCATAGAATTAGAACAATTATAATAACTATATCTTTATCGCTTATGTTATGTTATAGTTTTTGTCCTTGGTGTGAATGGGGCTTAACTTGCACAGAATTAATATATATTGGATATGACTATGTTACACATCGACCTCTTGAATAACCGGGTATATTCCTATATTAGGCAGTCTTACCCACGTATGGACAGAACCTCACAGTGCTGAGCCAGAGCAATAATATCTGGAATCACATTCTCCTCCAGTAGGAGGTTCAGACCCCAGTTTGAGCTGCCAATGTTGCCCTGGAACATTCAAATGTTAAACATTAAAACCATAAACACCACATACAATGAAACTAGAGACATTTAAGGACATCATTAGCTACTCAATACATACAGTAAGTCAAAACCATCACTGACCAGAGCCCATAGCGCCGCCTTCAGCAGTTTAACACCTTCCCACTTATCCAACACTGGAGATCGGACTGTGTAACTAAGATCCGGGATAACACCCTAACCAATACACACAAATAAATTAACAAGTACATACAAAGCTAAACAGTGACAGCAAATAGCGTCTGCATATATTCAGGTACCTGAGATTCCAGCAGCAAGCAGCCGGTTTTATCATGGACCAATTGCCCATACAAATGCACAGGGAGAAAGACATTTGGCCTCTGTAACCTACAACATAAGAGCGAGAGATATATATTGTCTGCATGTAAAAGGAAAGAGTATGCTTCATATTCATAACAGTATTATTTCAGCATTATTTATTTCCTATTATAGTATTTGTTACTATCTTGAATGAGCTTTAATGGTAACACTTCACAATAAGGTTCCCTCTGTTAATATTAGTTGATATGAACTAATAATGAAAGATACTTCTAAAGCATTTATTAATCATAGTTAATATTAATTTCAACATTTACTACATTATTAAAATCAAAAGATGTATCTGTTAATATTATTTAATGAACCTGTCCTGACCTAATATGAACTAACAATGAACAGTTTTTTAAAAGGATTATTAATGTTAGCATAGACAAATGCTGTGACAATGCATTGGTCTTTATTTGTTGATTAATTCATGCATTAACTAACGTTAACTAATGGGACCTTATTGTAAAGTTTTCCTGATTTTTTTTTTTTTTTTTAAGTTTTCATTTAACTTTAGTTTTAGTAATTTTGTTATGTGCTGTTGTCATTTTTATAATTTGTTTATATCTATCTAGCTTTATTACAACAATAACAGCCCTAATTCATACATAGCATCAGGAACTTGTTCAACTCAAAAAGTATGTCCAATGGTAATAGTAATTTGTTAGTATATTAAGCACCGATTTCTTGATTGAGATCTTTAAAAGATAAGCAGTGCCAAGACCTTTGGTTGCTCCGCCGGACGTAGTTGTCTCCGTCGACAGGTTTGCGATATGTTGTGAGAGCTTCATTCAACTGCTCTTCAATCATGTCTACATAATTCAGATTATCCTCCTGCAAAAACACACACGGCTTAACACATCTGCATTCAAGGGGAACAAACACACACAGGTGCGAAACAAAGGACTGAGAGAAAGCTATTGGTTTGCTGCTTTCACCTTCTGCCATTTATCGAGCTGTTTGTTGACGTAGCCTCTTTCGTTGAGGTAAGAGAAGCCCTTTGGGATGGACAGGAACCTACAGAGACATTTAACACATTTACCAAACCACTTACAAATGAGGAGTACAACAACTTATGACCTTATTTAATTTTACACAGATGACAAGATTCAGACATTGTCTGTATACATGACTGTTACTGTAAATAACTTGGCTAAACATCATTACATTAAAAATGGAATAACTGTATATTTGTTTATTAGTGAATGATGGAGAAAGCTCTCTTGATGGTAAATTTGTTTTTAAATAAAAACCTCATAGACTTTTACTAAAAACTATTTGCATTCTTTGTATAATGAACAATCAAAACATTAATAAAATGTAGATTATTGCAGCACCAATAAAACCTCTTTGCATACTACATCCAATTTTGATCTAAAAGGTAAGTTGCATTAACATGTGAAAGAATATGGAAATAAGGCAATTTATCTTTTTATCAAATATCTAAGTAACTCCAAGCAAAAGAGAAATTTTAAATTAAATTATGATTAACTTCAATAATCTATTGAAATGTGTTATGACTAAAATGATAATTTTATATATATAAAATTAATTATACTATACATATATGTATAGTTTATTCTGGAAATTCAACCCGAAAAAAATAAATAATAATTTGCATAGACTTAGTACTGCTTATTTTGGGCCCTAATTTTATAACGAAATACGTGAGACTTTAAGATAGCTAAAAGATGTTGGTGCATAGGGTGCGTAAAAAAGATTTCTTTTTAAAGGGATAGTTCACCCAAAAAGCAGAACAGTGAAAAAATATTTAGCCGAAGCTGTGGTCCTTGCAAGTCATGCAAGTCAAGCAAGTCATGCAAGTCAACGCTTCCGTCACTTTGAGAGCCAAAAAAAACCACATGCAAAACAAATGCAATACCGTGGCTCCTGACGATACATTGAGGTCTTATGAAGCGAAACGATCTGTGCAAGAAACTGAACATTATTTACAACATTATTATCTGTACAGCCAAAACTATCTTTGTTGCATTTATTTCCTTTGATCATTGTAAAGCTGCTTTGAAACAATCTGTATTGTAAAAAGCACTATAGAAATAAAGGTGACTTGACTTAATCCACAGCCTCGGCAAACGGTCCTGAGTGTGTTAATCTGGTGTGCAATCTTCCTGTCGCAACTCACACCTGAGCTAACGTTGTGTTTGTTGACAACAGAAAGGGAGGACACGTGTGTTTTATCTTACATCAAAATAGTGCTGACTTGCCACCCCCTATACTATAGGATGTTGCAACCTATACAAAAAATTAAGATTATGTTTGCTCGCACGATCTCAATCTGGAAGATTGACTTTTCACAGATTACCAACATTTGAGCTCTTGCAGATGCGTCATATGCTACAGGAATTGCTTCAGACTGCAGTGAATGTGCTCAGGACCGTTTGTAGAGGCAGTGGATTACAGTTAATAATGTTGTAAACAGCGTTCAGTGTCTTGCACAGACCGATCGTTTCACTTTATAAGACCTCAATGCATCGTCAGAAGCCACGGATATTCATTTTGTATTGCCTCTATGTGATTTTTTGACTCTCAAAATGATGGTAGCCATTGACTTGCATTATATGAATCACCAATGACCATGGTTTCAGCTAAAAATCTTCACTGTTCTACTCAAGAAAACAAGTCACCCTCAGGCAATCCAAGATGTACAGTAGGTGAGTAAATAAACAACACATTTTCATTTTTGGGTGAACTATCCCTCTAAGCAAAACATTTGTGTAGTAAGCATACAGTTACTAGAAACCAAGAGTGTTTTACCTCAACAGCAGCAAAAGGCCTTTCTCTCCCAGGTGAGACAGAGCAGGTTTCATGTGGATCAGCGCGTGCAGGTTGGCCTGGAGTGATCACAACATCAGAAATAAAGAGCATCAGAATTGCTGTAAGAAACACATTTTGTACAACTTTCTGAAGTTTTATGTTTGGTTTTGAAGTCCTTAAGAATACATATTTGATGTATAAGTACCAAAAACCATCTCAATATATGTTTACAGCTCCTTACTCTGCCAAGAACAGGTTGATTTAGGCCTGTCTACTTAATATCATTGAACCTCTCTTCTGAGTGACCCACCATTGGTGGTGACTGAAGGCGGTGACTGAGTAGTTCTGACATCACATTTATACGAAAGTCACATCAGCTCGTGAAAATGCACAGCTACTTGATGCAGGCTGTGTGCATTTGTCTGTGGATCGACTGTTTTGAAACTTATATGGTAATTTCATAGCCCCTAGACCTCTGTTATCATGAAAAAAGCCAGGAAATTACAGTTTTGACAATATGGGACCTTTAACTAATACAAACCAATCAGCGTCCTGGGTAACACTGTATAATGTCAAAATGCAGTGTTACATTATTTAATGCTTGGCCGATCATTACCGAATCGCAATAATTTCCTGTAACTGTGATGCTGATTACCTTGTCTTCACAAGCTTCGTCTAGGACGTCCAGCGCCTCAATGGAGACGGTTTTGTTGTGGTCATGCAGCTGTGTGACTAGCAACTCCATCCCCCAGTTACTGAAGAACTCAACATTAGCGCGCAGAAGCACACGCAGGTGTTTGGTGGCGTACAGACGGCAGTTCTGTAGCCGGACATACAGGGAGAATAACTCAATCAGATCAATCTGAATTCAAATATACAGTCAGGTTTTACAAGAATCGTATAGGATGGATATAACAGTTATCTGCCATTTATCAAATCTTAAACAAATCTTGTTTGTTTCATTATTTAACATTACTATTATATGATTTGAATCAATAAAACATCTTTACATTGTTGTTTTGATTGCTATTTATTTACCAGTTTCAAAGAAATATTATTGTTGAAATATAATGTTATTTGAGGTAATGCCATATAAAGATTTATGAATGCCCATGTGCTGGGAAAGAAACTGCAATACTTAAAATGATATTAATGTAGAACAGGATGCAATCATGAAAAAGTAAATTCATGAACTTAATGTTTGCAACTAAACACAAAGGTTAACTAGAGGGCACTCAGGGGTCAAGAGAAGGTTTTAAAGCCACAAGCGGACTTTCAGGAATTTTTTTGTGTTTTGTCCTTTTTGTTTTTTAAATGTCTATATAGATTTAGTTTTATTTAAGTTTAAGATTTAGTTATTTTAGTTCAAGTTAAATTAAACTTAAATTAGCTGAAATAGGTAATGGTAATGTTTTTTTTTCCAGTTAACGTTTACTTTATTCGAAAATGTTTTTTATGGTTTTAGAAAAGTATAATAACCCATCTCAGAACGCAGAAATGCCATGTGCGTGATCTTACGTCAGTGGCCGCCGTGAGGATCTTGGACAGAATGACTCGAGCGAGTCCGTCTCTGCTGTAGTCCAGCGTGGAGACCGTTAGTTTCAGCAGGTGATCCTGGTTTTTCATCGAGCACAAGTTCAACAGACTGTACAAAACAGATCAAAATCAAACATAGTCAATCTTTTTTTTGTTTTTTTGCATATATTTGCGGCAAATTTTCAGTAATTTGAGGTTTGTTGAAACACTACATTTTTGTAAGGTATGTTTTTTTTTTCTTCCTGAATATGGTACTATGGTAATACATACCACATTTAAATGTAGTGACATTATACCACCATAGCATTTTTTTTTTTTTTTTACATATTTTAATGTTCCATTTGTTACATCACTGTATATGGTATTGCCACAGTCCTTTCACTTTCTCATATAGCAAGAATAATAAAGGTTATTAGGACACTAACATATTCAATTGTGCGTGTTCTCACCATTGAAATACACCACATTTCTCCAGAATTTTGACACCGGTTGGCTGTGAAGACAGAGTACCCAGAAACAGGAAGTAGTGCTGACTGAGTGTGCTAAGAAGACCATTGCTATGAAGACTGCGTTCAGGTTTAAGCCCAGTAGAGGATGTGAGCCACTGGACGATATCCTTCACTAACTCCTCTAAATACATCTGACCATCCTACAAAAAAACAGAAGACAATAAACCAAGTTAACTGCTACTAGGTCTGCATGATTTTGGGGGGTGGGAACAAACTGTGATTTCATTTCTTTATAAAAAATTGCAATTGCGATTGAAAATGTGAACTGGTTTGCTGGGCTTGATTGTAGGGCTAAACAATCTGGTCAAAATGTTGTGATTATATATCAATACGGCTATATAATAATAATAATAATTCACATAATTACTATTGTTACTAAATAGGAAATGTACAAACTACTTAAAAAAAAAAACAATAAGAAAAAGTATTGTATTACTTCACTGTAAAATAACCAAACTGAGTATTTAAGCAAATAATAAAATAATAATTTATTTTATCATTACAACTGTAAAAATCACAAAACTTTTTTCTTACTTTATTTCGACAGCACACCGCAGGGAGCTTCTCTTTTGTTGTTGAGCACTTTACATTAAGTTTGGCAAAATGGTTAGCGAATGTTGCGTTCCCAAATGCACATTCCCAAATAAATAAGAGCAGAAGTAGAGTTGAGTTTGTGTTGAGCAGCATTTACTGTGAACCGAGATGCTCTGAGACACTGAAAACACCAGATCATGAGCTGCTTGTGTGATGAACACAGTGAGTTTGTGTTCATTCTGAAACAAGCTTTCTGATTTGATCTTTGCACTAAGCCATATTAATATTTTGGTTTTATTTCTATTAATGGTGCAGCCCTAACTGCTACTGTGCTTCTTATCCACAGTATTCCTGCGCACCATGAAGCTTTGCGCGAATTATGGGTGTAACTTCCGTTAAGCTGTAAACGATCAGCGAAAGGCTCGCTCTATGAACGCAATAGGTTAAAAAAGTGTCACAATGAGATGACATTAATCTACTCACATTTCAACCATCGAATATTAAAAGGAAATTTTAAAGTGTAAAAGCATCAACAAGGTACTTTCAACAGACCAAATAACCCTAAAAGCGCAAGTCTTTGGTTAAATAAAACAAATTATGTTACCTTAATAAAAAATGTTCATTAACTTCAGCATAACGTGATACAATTTCAAAGTAATTTCCATTCAAAGTAATTGCATTTACATGTGAAAACAAACCTGGAAAGAGACGTGAGGATTTTGAGGAGAATAACGAGAGATTCTTAATGCATTCCAGTGAATTATTAATGGAATATATCCTAAATTAAATTCGGGAGAAAGGACCACAAATGTGCAGTATATGTTGCCCTTTTTCATACTTTTACAGCGGATTGCAAAGGGAAACTGGAAAATAATCATGAGGAAAAGAAAGCAGCGACTTTGATGTTCATGTTACGTTAAAATACCAAGTATAACAGTATTCTCATGATGTCTGAAAATAAATCATGAAAGAAAATTGACAGCTCATCCAGTCAAAACTGACGGATCAGCTTTATTTGTAGGACAAACTTATGATTTGAAATTATTCATTTCAGCCTTTTTGAATGGAAGTTCCCCAAACTGGAAGTGCCACCCATAATTCAAAGAGCAGTAAGCTCGTCAGGAATAAGGTGGATAGAGTCATTTAACAAAGGTTCAGGGGTCTTCATTGTTTGCCTTCTCACCTCATCCGAATCCAAGAGGAACTGGTTGAACTGGCATCCTGCTACCGTCAGCTGTCTGGCTTTGGCGTGATCCAGCTCCAGAGCGGAGTACAGCTTACTGCTGGGCTTATAGAAATACAGCAAACGCCTTACAAACCTTTACACAAACACACACATACGTTAGGGATTTAGTTTCTGAGCAAGACAGTGGAGCACATGTCTGATGTCATGATGTGTAACTGACAGGTCACAACACACACTGGTCTTACCTGTGCATCTGCTCGTCCTTGTTGTTTCTGAGATTCACGTTTGGCCACTAGAAAAGAAAAAAAACAACACACAAAGTATGGTCTGTAAGATTTTGTCATGTTCATTCTCACCAAGGCTGCATTGATTTAATCAAAAATACAGTAAGAACAGCAATATTGTGAAATATTATTACAATTTAAAATAACTGTTTTCTGTTTGTATATATATTTTATTATGTAATTTATTACTGTGATGCAAAACTGAATTTTCAGCATCATTACTCCAGTCAGAAATCACTCGAATATGCTGATTTCTTAAAATATTATCATTGTTATCAGCTCCTCACGCGGTCAGATTCTCTTTTCCTTTTCCTAGTCTCGTCCGACCACGTTTTCTTTGCTTTTTCCATCGTCGAGTATCACGTCTGAAATGTGTCGCAAGTGTCTTTGTGCATCATATGTTGTTGTTAACGTGTGTGACGTCGTTGCCGTAAAGCATGTCGTGATTCTCGCGAGATTTGTCGGGGGTGCTCCTCTCAAACTTGCATTACTGGTTTTTCCAGCGGCGTCCCCCCAAGCTTTACTACCAGGATGATTCGCCCTACTATGAGTTTGTTTACCACCGAAATGACTCTGAAGCTGTTATACTAAAGGTACAATTCTTGCATAGTGTGCCTTTAAGGGTCACTGTATAGCACACAATCATTCTCATATATAGCACAATGTACAGCACACAATCATATTTGATGCAATTTATGAAAATGTACACAGCATGTGACTCTTTGATTGAACTGCTAAAAAGCTGAGACATTAAACATATAGTAACAACTTAGCATTTTACACTGTGAAAAAAATCACTTGTTTATCATAATGGTTTCACATACATCTTTCAAAATTAGAAGGCATAGTACTGTACATATACTGTACAGTATGGCCTTAGATTTTACCTTCAGTATAGTGATGATCAGAACCCAGTTCCAGTCCAGGTTCTGTTTGTGATTGAGGATCTGACTGTCCCTCAAGTTCATCATCAGCGCCTCTTCAGTGTCCTACACCACACAAACAACAAAAGTATCTTATTATATTAATCTGTATATATATATATATATATATATATATATATATATATATATATACACACATTGTGTGAATTTCATAAAACCATGTCAATGTCACTCCAACATCAAAAAAATAAATATAAATAAATAAATTTTGCATAAAGAAATTAAGCCTATCATAAGGATACATCTATATATATTTAATTATTTATATATATAGGCAGTTCAAAATCTGTTCTTTCTTTTGGAAAACAATAACTCCATTTATTATGCACTTTGATCTTTGAAACTTTATAGACCATGTTCATTCACAAACAGCTATATCACACACACTACATGAAAGGTAATATCTGAAATAACATAATAGGGGGACTTTGATGGTTTTAAACGTAGGCACCATTTTCTTTAAGCAAAATCTAATTTTTTATTACTTACTTTTGATTTTAGGATGAAATAATCCAGACATGTACTTGACAGGTTCAGCAGGCACAGCAATGATATAGTGTGTGTACCTTTATAATATAGATGTCCTTGTGCGGACGCTGGTGCTGATCTCTCTTGTGACTGGAGGGGGACGTCCTGTGCATGATGTGATCCAGGTAAAGACTGTAAGGTTTGGGGCCACGTCGTTTCTTTTCGTGGAATCGCTTCAGGTGGTTCACGGCTGCACTGGCACGCCTGAAGAAACAGGATTTAGAAGGAAAAACTTACTACTCTTTAGCGGAGAATGCTGTTGGACACATGCTTGTGGATTATTGTTTGAGTGTGTGTTTGCATGGTTGCACTCACAGCCGTTTCTCCTGAGTGATGTCAAAAGAAGCAGCCATGTTGATTAGCGTGGGCAGACAGTGCAGATGATGACTATGAGAGTGAGGAAGAATCGTATTGGCCTGGACGAGAGAAGAGTCAAGATGAAGATGAAAATAAAGCTTAAAAGGAAAATTAAACAGCAGCCCAATTGTGTGTGCAGACAGAGTGCAATATTTACACTCGTTAAGTGGAAAAAATGCAAGAAAATATCTTACATTTTTACAAACTGTAACATTATATACATTTCAAATCACAATGTAAAACAAATTGATCACTAAATAACAGTTCAGTGACTATGTTGCATCGTCCGACAACCTTCCCTTTTGTTTTTACATAATACATTTTAATTTATGATCAAAAATTGATCTAGAAAAGAAGCTTTAGGATCATTAAAATAATATTTGCATTGTTATTATCATGACATTTTGACACCCAAAATCTAATTTTCACAATGAGTCTAACTTTATTTCCTTTTTATATATATTTCTTTATATATATATATATATATATATTTTTTATATATAGCGTTTTATCTAAGTTTTATTTTTTTCCCTTTCACTGCCATACAATGTTATTTTAGTATTATATACTTGTATAGTATTATTTTACCTATTTTGAATAAGCTTTTCAATTTTTCATTTTAATTTTAATTTTGGAATACGTTCAGAAATTTTGTTATGTGCTGTTGTCATTTGTATTCATTAAAAAAAAATCTATTTTGCTTTAATTTATTCTTTAGTTCAGTTTTAGTAATAAAAAAAAATTCAATTTATATTTGTATTTCAGCTTTATTTCCATTACAAAAAACAAATGTTTTATTTTCTTTGTTTTAGGTAACAATAACAACACTGCTGCCATAGGGGAAATTAATACATTTAGTTCAATAGCGCCACCAAAATGTGAATAAAAAGAAACTTAAATTAAAATTAAAAAGATTTACAATATTACATACATTTTAAGTAAAGCTACATTTTTGTACAGTTTATAAAAACATAGTAAGTTGTCTAATATGAAATATGAAATAATACAAGTTCACAGCCCAGTAATAAATAATTATAGACTGTAAAAAGTTAATGTTGGGCCCTGTTGTAGTGTAGTACCATGTGCAGAAGTTCTCCGAGCAGTATAGTGGCTCTCACTGATATCTGATCATCACTGCTGGTCACGACCTCCACCAGACCCTGAGTAAACATTGTCAATAAAAACATCACAGATCTCTTACATTAAAGTTTAAGAAAACCAAGGATCCATCAAGTGATCTTGTGATTATATACCTCCAGTAGTCCACTGTTGATAAAGGCAGACAGCAGAAGGGCCAGGTAGTTGTCCATGAGGTCTGGTCTGGTGATGGAAACCAGAAGAGCATGACATTTAACCCAGAATATTCCCAGAATATCTGATGCGTTATGTCAGTTGGACGTGTCTCACCTGGATCGTGCTCTGTGAGGCAATATGACTTTGGCTTCTGCAGCTACAAACCCATCAGATAGTCTCCAGCTGTCCTGAAACCTGCTGGGGTCTGAATGGTACAAACATCAGGATGAAACGCACATCCCAAACAGAAAGAGCAACTAGCAAACATAAAAACCTTCACTGAGTTTACAGCAGTCCGTTAGGCATTTTTGTGTTTATGAGGGTGTTTCTTACCCACACTGTGCAAGGCTTCCTCAAAATCTCCTGTCACCATAGGAACAGGCAATCTGAAGATCTCGTACATGACTTCTAATAAGGCTTTCTGTAGACAAAAACATAAATGGACAGATCTGGCTTTAAAATGGATTCATTGCTGTGAATCAGTTCTTTCGAACTGACCTTTTCAGTGAATAAGTTGCAAATGCTTCAACACTTACTGTAGGTTTCAATTCATCACTCAAAATGGAATTTAATGCACTTTATAATGTTTCAGTTAAAATATATGTAATAAATTTTTCGGTTTATGCCCATGTACTCCCAAACGTTCATATTTGTTTTTGAAGGTCTTTCAAAGTATGCATTTATTTAATCAAAAATACAGTAAATAATAAAAATAGTAATATTGGGAAAAATTATTACAATTTAAACTAAGTCTTAAAATGTAATTTATTCCTGTGATGCAAAGCTGAAATTTTAGCATCATTTCTCCTCGTTGATCCTTCAGAAATCATTCTAATATGATAATTTGCAACTGAAAAAACATTTCTTATAGTCAATGTCGAAAACAGTTGTGCTGCTTAATATTTTTGTGGAAACTGTGATACACTTTGTCAGGATTCTTTGAAGAATAGCAAGATCGAAAGCAAAGCATTTATATGAAATAAAAATATTTTATATAATACTATAAATGTATTTACCGTCACTTTTGATCAATTTAATGCATCTTTGCTCAATAAAAGTATTTATTTCTTTAAAAAAAATCTTACTGATCCCAAACTTTTGAATGGTAGAATATATATTGAATAAAAATATTGGGGGAAAAGTATTAGTTATTTCATCCAGCATTTCTGGTAAGATGTTGATAGAGCTTACACATGTTAGCCTAAACAAGTGAAGAAAAGAAAAAAAATGCTCACCCTGACATCCATGTTTGGTATACAGAGCAGGCCTATCAAAGACTGGACCCCTGAGTTCCCTACTTTACACAGGTTTATAATACCTTCGGGAGAACAGCAGAAGAGAAAGATGAAGAGCAGAATCTGGGCGTTTGTCTTTTTTACTCATGGTGAAGTAGATTTCATACCTGACCAAGAACGAAACGCTGCCACGATGGCCATTTTACTGGCTAAAAAACGTGCTTCTCTGTCCTCCCTGTGGAGCACAATGATTCAATAAACTATTATTTTAGAAATGCACATGATCATAGTGCATTGCAGGTAAATAAGGTATTGCTAAACACACACAAAAACATAAAAATTAGGTCATACTGTAGTTTAGGGTCTAATTCTCACAAATAACTAACTATTAACTATGACTTTTGCCTCAAACTCCTACTGATTATTAATAGTTAGTAAGGTAGATGTTGAGTTTAGGTATTAGGTAGGATTAAAGGATGTAGGATATCTTCATGCAGAATAAGGCATTAATATGTGCATTATAAGTACTAATAAACAACTAGTTAATAACAAGTATTAGAGCCGAAACTAACTAAAAATTATACTATGGAACAATTATTATTTTTATGTATATATTTTAGACAAATATAGATATGGATTATCTTTAAATATTGTTTTGATATTGATGGTGTCTAATGAAATTAATTCAAGAAACTTTAACAATATAATCAATCATTTAAAATCTAATCAAATGAATAAAAAAACAGGGCTCACTTGATTTGTGCCTCCGCTGTGTCAGGGTTGTGTCTGTAGTGAAAGTCTGTGTAAGGTGCGAGGATTTGCTGAAAAAAAAAAAAAAAAAATACTGCTGTCAGACATTTTTACTTGATTTAATTTAATTTGAGCATGAGCATGAGCATGTATGCATACCTCCAGTTCAACATCAGGGCGTATGAACTGGCGCGTGTGCGGGTGATTGAGCAGGTGCAGTATGGTGGTGATCAGGGCCTCGTTGATGCGGCTCAGCTGACAGTCGATGACGTTCTTCAGGATGGTGCTCAGACCCCCCCGCTGGGCCACCACCTCTGGGTTCCTCAGTGCTGGATGACAACAGAGATGTATATTGTTGATATACACTGCCTGACCAAAAGAAAAAGTCACTCTCTTTGGATTTAAATAGGCAAATTCTTAAGAGTCTATGATTGGATCATTATTGCAGTGATTATTATGTTTCTAGCATATTATAAGTTTGGCAACAGTTCTTCTAACCATAATTGATGGAGCGTGTAGCTTTTCAACAACCATGTAGGAAGACACATCATGGCAATATTCCAGGAAGACAATGTCTAGATTCACCGGGCTCAAATTGTGAAAGAATGATTGTGAGGAGCATGAAGAATCATTTTCACACATGAATCGGCTCCTCTGAGTCCAGAGTTTAAATTCACTGAAAGTCTTTGGGATGTGCTGGAGGAGACTTTACACAGTGCTCGACTCGTACAAGATCTTGACCAAAAAATTATGCACCTCTTGATGGAAATAAATGTTATGATGTTATTTGTTTTTTTTATGTCCATGTTAACTTTGATTACTAACATGTAATTTAACCATTACAATGGAGTACAAAAAAACAAAAACTAGAATTCAGAAAAAGTCAAACAGAAAAAATGGAATTTGGGAAAAAATAAACTGATTTCATAGGGCTCCACCTTTATATCAGCCAATAATAGAATTGGAATTAAGGCTGTGTGTCCAGCAAAGCGTTTTTTCCCGAGGCTAGCGTATTTTTCCAAATTGTTTACCATGACGGTCATCATCGTCACTTTTTATCCAGCCGTTGAATCTCAGCGGGACAAATACCACACCGACCAACAGCCACATCCTGCTTGTTCAACGATAACAAACGACAACAACAAGCATCTCTCTTCATCCACAACTAGTGTAAGAGCAAGTGTGTTACATTGTGTCGACATTTTTATATAGAAATAAACTACTTGCGAAATCAGACACTAGTAACAGCTCCGTGGATATTCCATATCAGCGTTTATAAAAAAAAAACTGCGTCAAAGCGCTAGCAAGCCAAGCGTTTTGGTGGACACACAGGCCTAAGAACCCAAAGCAGTGCACAGCAATGCTGTGCACACAAAGGTCCTTATACAATGTTTTTCACCTATTCATTCACTAAAATAAGTATTAGTGCACCTCCCTCAACGTCCAGTAAGATTTGACAGTGTTGTATGTGCAACAGAATACTAATATTAGTGATCACTGAATTAACATACACCACTAATAACTCACCAAGTTCACAAATGATGGCGATGCAGGCTCGAACCATGCGATCTCTCTCCTGCAGCCCGTCGTTGCCCACAGCGATCAGAGAGTTCGTCACAGAGCTGGGAAACAGCTGTGCGTTCACTGTTATCATCTGAAAGGGAAAAACAACAGATTGAGATCAAGTTCACCCAGCACAAAACCATAAACAGGTTATACTGAGTTCAACAGTTAAGAGTTTAGAGGTGGTACCTTTCTGACCAGTCTGAGGGCTTGCGTTCTCTCCACCTCATTACTCTGCTGAATGTCAATACACCTGAACACAAATCAACAAGTTTAAAGATAAACATTCAAACCTCTCATCTGAGGCTTACTGAACAGGACACGGAAGCTGAGAGTCAAGTTCACCCACCCGAGCACTTTAAAGGTGCATTGTGTAATATTTCAGAGGATCTATATACAGAAATGCAATATAAGATCCATAACTATGTTTTCAGTGGTGTATAAAGACCTTGCATAATGAACCGTTATGTTTTTATTACCTTAGAATGATACATTTATATCTCCATAACCACGGGCGCCCCCTTCTATGGACGTCGACATATTGTGTCGTCATGTTTCTGCCGTAGCCGACAGCGAATAAACAGCGCTACAGAGCGCGTTTCCTCACTACCTTGAAAAATAAGTTTTCAGTGGCGTATAAAGACCTAACTTAATGAACCGTTATATATGTATTACCTTAGAATGAGCAGTTTCTATCTACATACACCGCGGGTTCCTTTAAAAAAATGCGCCGGCATGTTTCTACAGTGGCCCTAAACGGACAAACGCGTTTCGTTACTATGTTGCTCTTCGTCCAAGGAAGCAAGCTAAGTTCAGCGAATTAAAAACTGACACAATGATGAACAAGTAACAATAATATTCGCAATAACATATAGTTTTACTGAATAATTAAGTAAACATAATTTATTAATTTATCCTTGTAAAGAAACCTCACTGCTGAACTGGCTACTCTCTGCTGTCTCAGACGATGACATATTTTCCTGTCGACCAACGTAACTTTTGTTGGTTGCAATTCGTAACCTCGCCACTAGATGCCGCTCAAAATCACACACTGGACCTTTAAAGCTTACCAGTGGTAATATTTTCACAATTTAGTTTTACATTAAATAATTTCACAATTCTCAGACATAAGACAGTAGGTTATCTACATCATCTCTGTTTTTCGTTAAGGCACTGAGGCAGTTAAGCAGGTGTGCGAGCTCACCTGGAGATCAGGTAATCCACCTGGAGCTGAAGAACTTTCTGGAGGATGCTGCTGTCACAG
The DNA here is from genome assembly GCF_051911475.1 of Siphateles boraxobius. Classification (NCBI taxonomy): domain Eukaryota; kingdom Metazoa; phylum Chordata; class Actinopteri; order Cypriniformes; family Leuciscidae; genus Siphateles; species Siphateles boraxobius. The sequence goes on along the minus strand of NW_027508855.1, from coordinate 17,655,309 downwards.
ATCAGATACCTCAGCGCTCTCAAACCTGCAGCCCGAACCTCCTTCACCTCATTCAGCAATGCCACACGCAGACTAAAACGATAAAGACAGAATGAGAAACACAAGAAGAGCGCACCAAATCATTCATCTGTGAGATTCCATGATGAATGCGGTCTATGTAGACCAGCTATTGGAACAGAATAAGAGAAAGTTCTACTGTTGAACTTACCAAATGATGATTTCCTCATGTGTAAATCCTAATTTCTCTTCACAGTGACTTACACTGTTCAGGAGCTGAGAGAGAACGAGAGAGATAGATTAGAGACAAAA